>NC_027750.1:21792959-21800919 GCF_000695525.1 Brassica oleracea var. oleracea | reverse complement strand
TTTTTTTGTTTGGTCACAAGGGGTTGAGCTGTAATTTCACTAGGCTTTTAGGTTAGTTTTGCATTTGATTCAAGTTTGGGTATAGGTTTGGGATTAAAATCAAGTTGTGGGTTAGTTTTGGCAAAAACCCCTAATTAATTTATATTTTCTTAATAACTTGAATGGAGATTTATGATTGTAATATATACTATTTATTAAATATACAAAAAAACAGAGATGATACATTTTTCAATCATGCTAAGTGCTAACTGAAACATGTTAAAAAAAAGGAACAATGATTTGAACTGCACGTACTGAGACAGAATCATGAGCAGTTTTCAGAAGAAAAAAAGTAAACAAAAAAGTTGGTAAGTATGCATGCTCCCCTTTCAGCCTTTTCCATTAGAAGAAGAGTTTTTGTAGCTGTGGAAGAGTTTAACTAGACGCTCGAGCACTGCAGCGCTTTTGGAGAAGTAACCGGAGAAACCAACCGGAGCCGAAGCAGGAGGGAAATCTTCAGGTGGCATAGCAAAAGGATGAACCATTTTCTCCATAGTCTCCAGTGTTAAACAAGAACCAACCTCTTGCAGCCTCTCTGGTCCCATTATCGGAAGCGTGTGTTCCCTCATCAATGACTCTGCCTCGTCGTCATTCTTCTGTTTATTTTTTTTCCACACCAATAAAATTAGTATATTTTTCGAACGTTAATAACAAAAAAAACAATAGTGCCTCTTCTTCTTATTTACCTCCTCTAAGGGGGACAAATCAGCTCCACGGCTGAATGTAAGTTCAATGCGGAATCTCTTGGGGTCTTCGAGTGATACCTGCAACCAGACAATAATATTTATTAGATATATGTTAAAGCCTATGTATGATGTAAGAGAGGCCTAGGTTGTGTAGACCTCGGTGTTTTCAAAGAGCCTTAGGACAATGTAGCTCATGTAATCAAGTTCTTTTGTTTTGAAAAGACGTTCCAATGCGTTTTGGGAGATGAGACTTTCTTCTCCTTGAAGTGATTCGTCGAGGTTACAGTATCTAAGTACGTTCATCAGCGAATGAATATGCGATTCCTGTTCCGATATCAAAGCAGTTTCACTCTCACTCACACACACTTGAAGACCATATATATACAAGAATATAATGGAGAAAGAAGAAGGAAACTTACAGAAGTGAAGTAGAGTCTAGTCCTAACATGACGTTCAGGTGTCTTGACATTTGCATACCTAAAAGGAAAAATGAAAAGCAATTAGTAATATGCATAAACCAAGAAAAGGAGAAGAAGAAACTATACAAGTAGAGACTAAGCTATTACTTAGGATCTAATCGGTATTTGGTTTCTTTATCGTCATCATCTTCATCCTTATCACCAGTGCCAGGTCTTCTCAAATCATCTCTCTTTGGTTGAATATTTTTGTCTTGATGTTTTTTCGAGGAAGATAATGACAATGTGACATGTTGTTCTTTCAGTTCAGCAACACTCATTGCTTCTTCTCGAGTATTCCTCAAGTCTATCAAGATCTTCCCCATTAAGCGCCTAGCAACCTTTTTTTGTTACACGGAAAAATAGATTTTGATAAGATATGAGAGCTCCGCTGGAGATAATATAAACTACTCTCGTAGCTAGCCTAGAAAAAATGTCAACCTTTGAACCGATTTTAAGCTTCTGTTGTGGATTGATTCCATACTCGTTTGGGATCACACCATCTGCAAGCAACTGCAACCACAAAACACATTATTTAGTCATAAGCCAACACAGTCAACGCAATACAGAGATCTACCAAGAAAGGTCATGTTCATTAGTAACCTGCCTTGGAAGATAACAAACTATTATTGTAAGTGAAAACTGGAAAAGAGAAAATACAGTTTGTACCTGTGCAACTTTGAAGAGTTCATCTAATCCTTGTAGACCTAGATGGGAATTATGCAACAGGTCGTACCTGGTGACGTTAACAGACATATTAAAGTAAATTCATAAACGAGATACACCAAAAACCACCATAACATATATAACTTACTTGCATGAATCATAAATATCCGGAATCTGCGTGATGTCAAATCGGCTGCAAGTTAAAACTCAACTATTAGTGCTACTCTCACTCACTCACAAGCCTCTAAATAATGTTTAAAAAAGTTTGATAAGAAACTTACTCTTTTCTTTCATTGTAGAGATCCCTTGCGAGCTTTATCCACCGAGCAAACATGAGAAGAAACCCTTCACTACCGCATGGTAATCCAGAAGCAATCCTATCACTGTCAATGTTTGTCTTTCCAAGAGCCTTTGCTTGATCATACATATCATATGGCTCAGTGAGGTTCTCCTTCTCATCCATTGCAAGTATTCTTACTTGTTCAGTCACATTCTTGGTCAATGTCACCTAATGAGGGAGCCACAAAAATGAGAGCAATACCCACAGATGTTACCAATGTGCTCATCAGCGCCTATGCAATAGTACGTTGTTGTGCAAACAAAACTCTAAAAAAAATGGTTGGTGATGTACTTCACACCAGTAGTAAACTAAGACTAGATGGAAAAGTGTGAGTACCAATTCACGGAGGAGTTCATTAGCATTGAGAGGAACTCCAGCTCCATCAGTCATCCAAGGGAATTCATCAGAGGAACCATGCTCATTGATCATTTTTCTGCCACACGTTACAATCTCATTCAATCTAGCCTGCATTTATAGTCCAAGTAGTGAAATCAAAACTGTTAACATATTTAAGGTGGACTATTCAAAAAATGACTCATCATGGGACAAACCTTGGCAGCTTCCATTTCAATGCTGGCAGTATCAAGACCATCCAACATGGAAGAGTCCTTGCTAACCAAAGAAACCTTGAGAAGCAAGAAAGATAAAGACAGTATTAGTAAACACCTGATGACATTGAAAATTAAGCACCAGCAATATAATAAAAAAGAAGGGCAAACCAGGATTGGCGTCAGCTGTCCTTCTAGGTCAAGCAGGCCTTTAGCAAAAGCAGCTGCAGACATCTGGTCAACATATGCAAACCAGTTTAATAATTATTTCTTCCAGCACAAGCTTAATTATCTTCAGTAGTGGTCAATGTAAAAGGTGTACGTACCTGAACACGTCCCTCGTCAGAGCTGTAAATCTTAAGGTCATGACGGTATGTACTATGGAGACGAAGCAAACCAGTCCCTTCACCTGAAAAAGCATATAAGTAAGGCCATTTCATCGTCAAATACTCCAAAAAAAGAGAGAGTAACAGGCCTTACCTGGATACATATTGTATCGAAAGAATCTACCAAGCTCTTCTGCCTGCATGCAGATGAAACAAACATCAATAAGTTAAACAATTCTTCCATACTTGGAATAATATATTTTAACAATGACAAATTAAATGGTAGAGTATGTAAAAACCTGCTTTCTACCAGCGTGAGTTAGAACACCGCCGTATTTAAGTATCATAAGGGCCTCTACAGGTCTTTCTTCTTCGCCTTCACCATCCCACTTCAGCGGCTTCAGTTGAACCTTCCT
The DNA here is from genome assembly GCF_000695525.1 of Brassica oleracea var. oleracea. NCBI lineage: Eukaryota > Viridiplantae > Streptophyta > Magnoliopsida > Brassicales > Brassicaceae > Brassica > Brassica oleracea. Next base: position 21,797,443 of record NC_027750.1, on the reverse strand, counting down.
GTATATCCCCGAGAAATTTCCTCCCTGCCCCATACCAAAAGATTCTCTGCTATCAGAAAATGACCTCATGAATTGAATAAAAAATGCATAATGCTAGCTTACTTATAAGAGTTTTAACTCCCAAAATGATACTATGTAATACTTTCCACGGACTATATTCAACAAAAAAGAGAAAATACTAAAGAACCTCTTCAAGAACTGCTTTAACTTGGCGAAGCTTCTCAGCATGTTCAAGGTCTTCTGGATCACTATCACTCTCACTCTCACGACCTTGTCTACATATAATAAAAAAGGAAGACCATATTGTCGTTACCAGTATTCAACACATGGAAAAGCTAGACCAGACATGCTTTTTGGAGACAAGACACATAAAGTTGAGTTCAGGGTTCTACCTTGTACGGGGAACTAACATTCTTGTTGCATCTAATAGGTCTTGCAACTGGACTGCACTTTTTAGTTTTGTCTGCAAAAAAGAAGAAAAAATATATAAAATGAATCAAGACTCTGATAAAAGATGGACGACAGAAAAGCTGAAGCCTCTCTCACCTCAGCTCTTGGCTTTCCACCATTGTACTTCAACATCAGGTTTAACAGTTTCTCCTCTGTAACATTTAGTTTCACCTTCTGTTTTGGAGTTCGATCGCCACTGTCATGTAATAACAAAATTTTAACAGAGAAAAGTATAGAGGAAATAAAGGTGATTTATATGCTAAAAAAAACATACTGTCGAATAACAGCAATGACACAACGTAGCTCTTCTGACTGCCCATTGCCTTGGCGGGTTAGTCCTTTATTAGACTGTACAGGTTTATTGAACTTCCAAGGCAAAGTGGGAGGGAGAGTCGATGACAGATGAGGAGCCTTTGCATCCAAACACATTTTTCTTAGCACACAAGCAGCATCGTCGTAATACCTTATATAGATAGTATGAGAGGTTTGTGAATAATACTTTAACGTTGCACATTTTAGAGAGTTAAAATAAAGTGAAGAATGCTATTAGCTTACTTGTAAGAGTTCTTGACAAAACTCCATCCATTTACATCACAAACATATGAACATCCCTCAGATCGTAGAAGATCAAACCCACACACCTGATGAAATTTGTAAAAAAACTAAAAAAAATTGTAGTACCATTATAAAGAAAATAAAACTCTGCAAGAGCCAGAGGGATTGGATTCACAACATACAGTTTGCCTAAATGCAATGCAAAGTTGTCTAGCCATTTGCTTTTCTGCAGGTGTAAGCAACACTGGATATCTCACCTGTTCAATAAAAAAAACATAAACGTGCTACACCATCATGAAACATTTACCAAATTTTACTTTCATCATAATCAATAGACTTTGATACTCTATTCACAATATAGCCCTCTCTCCATAAGAAAATGAGATAGTGTCAAGTTTCATTCTATTTAAAGTAAATGATCGGTAGACGACGTACTTCCTTGCCATCAGTATTCCTCATAACAACACCATCAACAACAGGCGACTTTCTTGCTTCAGCATGTGCGTATTCAGGACCCACTGTGTATACCTGTATTTAAGCCAGCATCCAGATTGTCAGTACAGAGCTCGTGAAAACCAAAACTTCACGAAAAAATGTTCACCAGACAAAAACAACCAGCAAATAGGAGCTAAGTCATATAAACATATAGGCGATTAACATGATAACCTTATTAATGTAGGACACTTGACACCAAGAATAGTACGATATTCTCAGAAAGATTAATGTGGTCTAAAAGATGAAAAATGAGCTAATAGAGAAACATGCAGAAGGAAAATAATCACATACCTTGACATCAGTTCCTCCGGTGGACATAAACTCTTCATATATAAAGGAACCCTCTCTTCTTACTCTTCTGACGTCTGGATGAAACTCACTTGATCGGTTCCCAATCTTAAAGTTAAATGGAGACAAACGAGATACATTAGCTGAAAACGAGTCCCAGAGGAATATGACACTAATTATTATGAAAAATATATTAGAATATCCACAATTGAATCCATAGCAGCCAACTTCTTCTGGAGAGATACCTTGCGGAACAATTCTTTCATGCCTCCACCTGCAGAGCTAGGGTAGTATATCATGATACTATGGTCATCTCCTACAAACGCACAAAGAATGTTAACTGTTAGAAGATAATTATAAATCAGAAGATAACAACTAGGAACATTAGATGAGAATATAGCCTTGAAAAATCACATCTGTTTATATTCATTGTAACTCAATATTTGACTCATATGAGATAACAGATTCAAGTGAAATTGGTCACGAAATATCAGAGGAAAATAGAAAACACACTCCTATGGTTATGTTTCTACTTTAGACTTATGGATAAATAGATAATAAGCTGGCATGAAAAAGAGAGAACAAGAGGCAAAAAGAGAAGATCACCATTGACAGGCTTTTCCACAAATGGCTTCCAGAAGCGTTCACCATTAACCTCAACAAAATCTTCTTCCTCGACAAAATAATCTAGGTCTTCATTTGGTACCTTTCTGTTGACACAAGCATACCTAGGAACTGGGATTCCATACATCTCAAGATGCTGAAAAATGCACACAAAAGCTATTTGTTAGTACCAAGGAAAAATAAAATATATGTAGTAGCTCTTCTTTGTCTCATTAGCACTGAAAAGTTTGAACAATTATCAAACGTGCACAGAAACAACTTTATTGCAGCCTAATATGCAATACCTCGTACACCTTGCGGCGATCATGAAGAAGATACTGTGGATCTAGTTCATTCACTAAAAATGGCCTGAACAAGACAAGTTTGAAAAGTTGTCAACCTCAGAAGCCGGAGTCATGAGAAAGCTTTATATGGGAGCCAAAATCAAGAAATAAAAATGGTGAAAAAACTCACTTTCTTAAAGCAGCATAAGCCTGAGCCTTTTCAAGAGGATATCCAGAGGAATGGAAAGCAATCAAGCAATCACAAATGGGCCAGCTGAAACAGAAAATTCTCTTGTCAGGTTTTTGTACTTGATATATATATATATATTTGGACAAAGTACTTGATATATATATTAACTACTATTTCTCCTAGTACACTAATAATGGGACGTCATTCATAACTGGAAAAGGGAAAAACTAAACTCTGTAGTACAACATACCTTTCTATTGGATCTTCAAGTATGACTTTATCCCGAAAATGTAAGATCTGCGGATAAAGTTGTCCATGACATGAAAAATAAAAAGAATACACCAGAGAATATACAAAGACAATAGTCAACAACTTTTCTAACTAATGTCAACAACTTGGAACATGAACACAAAAAGAGCATCTTCCAAGCTAAATAACAAGTCATCTAATCAAAAGCAACCTCTCTCCAGGTTAAATAGTAAATTCTATATAAAGTACTACAAACCAGAAAATTATAGCATATAAAAATCTTGGAACAAAGAAGAAACCCGTGAGTACAAAGTTACCTCAAATTCACCAAACGACTCCAGTCTGTCCAAAATTTGACCCATGGGACTTGAGGAGACCTATAAATCCACAACGAGCTATCTTTGAGCGATCGAGAAGAACACATAGTAAAACACAAGAGGACTCCAAAATAAACTACAAACCAACCATCCGAGTCTGTTGGTCAGTAGAAGAAAACATCGAGCAGTAACAAATTTTTTTAAAAAAATTAAAGATAACATCGGAGCCGCATTTCACCTTCTTTTCCATGACGCATACTCCAACCTTTATCTTCCCACCACCAACACCAACACTTGCTCCTTCTTCTACTTCCATATCTACTCCACTCTCGCAGAGAACAAGATGAAGGAGACAAAGAGACTTACCAGTAAAACAATGATGATCACAAGGCAGAGCAATAGCGACGACAATATATAATGCTTGTGAAGAAGGCAAAACATAGATAGACTTTGGAAAGAAAATATATTAAGAATATCTAACGAACGCTGGTTAAGCACGAGGACATAGAAGGGACAATCAATCGTCACTGGCCGTGGCGTTAAGACTAATAAAATAAATAAAAACTGTCTGTGATATGAATTTTCAGTTTTTAATTATTTATTTTATTAAATGATGTATTTGTAATATTCGTTCATATTATATTCATTAAGTAAATATTTTTTTTGCATCTTAAACTATCTATTTTTTTACGAATGAAAAAATATAAAAAAATGAGTATACATAGTTAATTAGATAATTGTAAAAACATAAATTTTTCTTTCGTGTGCGATATCATATAAATAATGATCCGCCCAGTTAACAAAAAAACATGATTTTTATATGTGTAATTTTTTTATTTTGAACATTTCCTTAAAACTATATTAAATTTTACATATTTTAATTAGAATATTGTTAATATCTTTACCTTTTTATTTGAAATGCAACTCAATATTTTTTAAAAAATTATAACAAAATATTAAAAAAAAATTTTTAGAATTTTTTTGAAAAATAATAAAATTAGATTTTAAATTAAAATTATCCTAAAATATGATAAGTTTTGATGTAAACGAAAA
>NC_027750.1:21792016-21792933 GCF_000695525.1 Brassica oleracea var. oleracea | reverse complement strand
AGTTATATTATGCTAAAATTTTCTTTCTAACAATTTATCAAATGACAAATGAGTTATGAGCAAATAATACCATATAATTTTTAAAAGCATAGCCATTCTTAAATATTTTTTGAATAAATAATTGTTTTTAAATTTAATCAACTGAATAATATCCGTACAATTGTATGAGTCAAATTCTAATTTTATTGATGCATGTTATATATTAGTGCTGCATGTTTTAGGTAACATTTTAATGATGCACTTTTTTAAAATCTCTATTATTAAAATTATGCACGTAAGGATAACTCATGAGTTTTCTTGGTTGATTAAATGACATTATGTCCAAATTTATTTAAGAATATTTCATTAAGGTAACTGAAAAAGGCAAACAATAAAATATGAAGTTTAAATTCATTTAAGCATATTTCATTAATTTAACTGAAAAGATAAGTAATAAATTAGGTAGTTTTATTCGTTTTAGGATATTTCATAAATGCAACTGAAAAAGACAAGCAAAAAAATAGGAAGTTTAATTAATGAGTTAAGAACAATTTCAAATGGGTACTTCTCTTTTAATAATATAGATATTGTTATGAACCAGATTGTGGATGGCTCATAACCAAGAGATTATGATTTGTAATCTTTCCATTTATCTATGACGGTGTAATCTCCTATATAAGGAACATCTATGTTATGAATAAAGATATACTTTTCCATTACTTTTATAACACATTATCAGCACGGAACTCTAAATCCCTAAACTAATACCTAAATCGAAAAACCCTAAAACCCTAACCCTAGCCGGCGATCCGACGAACTCTAAACCCTGATCGCGTCTTTTGTTCCCGCATATGTTCCAGCTCGCGTCCCCGATCAGCTTTAGCCCAAGGCGTTCCTGATCCTAGCTCAGACGTTCGCGACCCGAGAGCAGCTCCAGC
>NC_027750.1:21789254-21789869 GCF_000695525.1 Brassica oleracea var. oleracea | reverse complement strand
ATCAAAGAGAGTCTGAAAGGGAAGAATCCTGAAACCCACTTGGTCTATAAAGATGGTGAAAATAATTTCGAACATGATCAAGATGATCTTATGGAATATGAGACTTATGATTGCCTAAAAAAATCAAGTTGATAATCTGATTTCGACATCAAACTTGTGTGATTGATTTGCTTGTATGCTTTCTCTAATTTTTATCTCCTTGAATTTATTTCTATTACATTGTCTGCTTAGATTAAATGAATGAATGATTTTTCTTTACGAGTACACTGAAAAACGCCAATATAAGTACTAAAACAGGTATCGCCAGTCAGAAAGAAAACTATGGCTACACTAATATATTATTGCCTAAGGGTATGCATCTAGAAATCAGTGATGCCTTATATTCACCCAGCTCTAAGAGCAAGAGCAGCCTATTGAGTTTTAAGGATATAAGAATGAATGGTGTCCATATTGAGGCGAAAGAAACAAAGAGTTCCTTCAGATATATGTATAAAATCGCCTGAGGCCATAATAAGTCCTAAAGACTATACATGCATTCTCTACTGACCTAGACTATGCATAGATCAGTATGATAGGGGCTAAAAGCCTGCGAAAATATACACTTTATGGCACGAC
>NC_027750.1:21784810-21785333 GCF_000695525.1 Brassica oleracea var. oleracea | reverse complement strand
ATATAAAGCTGATGTTGCACAAGGATTCTCACAAAGACCAGTAATAGATTATGAGGAGACATACTACTATGTGGTGGATGCAACTACTTTTAGATTTCTTATAAGTCTGGTTATATAAGAGAGAAAATTAGACTTGCAGCAAGTTGATGTAGTGACTGCATATTTATATGGTCCACTGGATATTGAAAGTACTAGAGGGTATTGAGCTGAAAGTACAGCAAGTTCTCGAGAACAATATTGATAATCATCAAAGTATATAATCTGAATATCCTAGGAACCTCTGGATACAATTTCCCAAACAGTTGAATATCTCAAGAATGAGTTTGAGATGAAAGATCTTTAAAAAAAACAAAGTTTTGTTTGGGATTACAGCTTGAGTACATTAACAATGAAATCCTTGTGCATCAAATAGTATATACAGAAAAGGGTACTCAAGAGATTTAATATGGATCAGTCTCACCCATTATCTAGTGCATGGGCGTGAGATCACTTGTTTTGGACACTGATCCATTCAGTCCAAAGG
>NC_027750.1:21782676-21784766 GCF_000695525.1 Brassica oleracea var. oleracea | reverse complement strand
TTGTTTTAGACACTGATCTGATTGGTCCATAAGAAGGACGATGAAGAAGCCTTCGATTTTGATTTATTTTATACTAACCAGCCCAATGAGGGGTTATTTGGTTTTGTTGATTTGTTTTCAGACATATTATGTTTTACACAAGGTGGTACACGCATATCACAACAACATCATCCAAGATTCCGTGTGTGTGTATTTGAGGTCGATGACTCAATATGTTCGATCAGATTGTGGCATGGCCGATGGTAAAGAAGAACCAACTATCATGTTCGAGGACGAACCATATTCTGCCCAAGATCTTCATCACCTACGGATTGCAGAAAATTGGAGAGGTCCAAGGGACCTTCAGTAATGTCCAAATCAGGGAAAGTAATGTGTGTTGTACTCTTTTTCCTTCACCATGATTTTGTCCCAATTGGGTTTTCCAGGTAAGGTTTTAATGAGGTAACATTAAAGCACATTACAAGTTCTAAATGGTTATGGCATCCAAAGAGGAGTGTTATGAACCAGATTGTGGATGGCTCATAACCAAGAGATTACGATTTGTAATCTTTCTATTTATCTATGATGGTGTAATTTTATATATAATAATTTGTTACGAATAAAAATAGATTTTTCTATTAATTTTATAACAAATATGCTTTATTTTTTTTAATTTCTAGTCAAAATGGAGACACGACTTGACGTTATACTAATATCGTCCGTGAGCTGATAGTGATGGGAAACTTTTTATTAAATGTTATTACCCAGGTTCGAAAACGCGGCCGAACAGCCGATTATGCGGCCGCAAAAACGCTCCTCGGAGTCCAACCGTTGCGTTTTGACCAACTCGGCAATTAAAATCGGTCAATGGTCAATAAACCATTTAATGCAACTAATCGCTATTTAATCGGATTAATAACCGAATTATAGCTAAAAAAGTTTTGCCTACGGCCCAACTTTTAAGAAGGGACTCAGACTATATTATAGCCCATTTACAATGTCTTTAGGGGAACACCATGCCTTATTTATAAGGGAGTGTTTCTCTTGACAAACTTCATGTTCTTCCGATGTGGGATGTTTAGTTTTGTCTTTCAATAAAAAAAAGAGACAAAACTAGCGTTTGAGATTTGAACCCACAACTAAAGGATTAACAGAGCAATAATGTACCACTAGGCCACACTATAACTCCGTTACCTTTCCTACAAACAGATAAATATAGATATATATTTATATATATATATATATTTGAAAATAAAGAACTTGTTAAAATAAATCTCCGATTAATCCCCGATTAATCTCCGATTTTCTGTTAACTCGCTAGGTCCATACCGTCCGCCCGACTCACGCCTAGCGCGATTCCAAACATGGGTTATTACTAACAAACTAACGTATCACATGGTCCACTGTGTCACTTATCAATGTTTACATAAAAATCTATCTGTCATTATTAGGGTTCTGGTGTGATTTTTGGTCAAGAAAAGAAAATAAAAAATAAAAACTGTGAAAGAATAAAATCCAAGGATTCCAGAATATGCAGAAGAGAAAAATGTAATTTAGCTTTTTGGTTGCTTTCGAGCTTTTTCTTATTCTAAACCATTTGTGCAAAGAGTTAAAAAGGTTATAATCAAAACACAGTAGCTGACATATCAGGCTTTCATACTACATTTGTTTATTATAAAATTCTGCTAAGAACTGATTTGTTAGGTATGATCTAATCTGATATATTCAGTCTGAAGTTTTACAGAAAATTTACTAAAGTTTGATTTTGTTTTGGTCTTTAAAACCATCTCCAATGGTACAAAAAATTTACTATATATTTCACTCTAAAATAAAGTAACTCTATTATAGAGTTGAATTTGCTCCAATGGTTCACTCTATAATAGAACTAGGGATTAACCCGGGCTACGCCCGAGATTTTATTTTTTCTAATTTAAGTTGTTAAATTATTTATATTTAGGTTATGATATATATTTATATAAATGTTAAGATGCATGTCATAATTAAAATTTATTTTTAAATTTTAACACGTTAAATTAACATATTTTTTACTATTTAAATATTTTTTTGTAATTTTGTTGGCTATCTAGTTATCATATTTAGCAAAACTATCT
>NC_027750.1:21781146-21781885 GCF_000695525.1 Brassica oleracea var. oleracea | reverse complement strand
TTTAAATCAGAAATTATTTTTATTTAAAAACATTATTCATATATAATATAATAGTTTAAGTTTGGAAGATTAATATATATATATATATATAATTATGTATATTTTTTTAAAAAATAATTTAAGATATTATATATTGAGAAACTGAATAAAAGCTAGATTTCTCATCTTGAAAATAAAATATTTATATTTTTGTCTTCATGTTATACTCACCAATCCAGCATTGATATTTATAACTCAATATGTTTTTAAAAAAAACTTAGTTTTAAGTAATAAACGAATTTAATAGATTAAATTCATCACCTATAATGTTCTGTAAACTATATTTGAAAATTCCCTAAAATTATATTTTAAGCATAATATTACTATTATTTAATTTAAGTTATTTTAAGCATAATATATGCTAAACCAACTTAAATTATATTTACAATAGGACCATCCTAAACCGGTTAATAAACCAAAAATAATACTAAACCAATTTGAACCAATACCTAATTCGGCGAGGAAATAAGTGTTTCGGGATAAACGCTTGAATGATTATTAACTGTAATGGTTTGATCATGAAAGAGTTAGTATGAATATTAACAATAAAATTATGGATTAGATTAATTTAAATTTGTAAGAATACCTTTGAGTCTATGAAAAGCAATTCAGTTCCCATGAATAAGTTTGGATTTTGGAAGTTACGGGTTTTCCAACAATGAATCCACGTAACCAAAAGTTCGTTGTTATAAAAAATCTC
>NC_027750.1:21780700-21780963 GCF_000695525.1 Brassica oleracea var. oleracea | reverse complement strand
CATTTTAAGATAGATGTTTAAATCTTAATGTATTTTTTTCATTTTTTAAAATGTTTATTTCCATTTCTTATATTTTTTATTTACGTAATATCAATATTTTATATTTTAAAATATATATTTAAATCTTTTTTAAATTGTGTATTTACTTATATTATATATTTTACATTTTAAGATAGATGTTTAATGCTTAATGAACTTTTTCCATTTTAAAAAAAAATTGTGTATTTACTTATTATTATATATATAATTCATATATTATATAT
>NC_027750.1:21771192-21780542 GCF_000695525.1 Brassica oleracea var. oleracea | reverse complement strand
ATCTATATTTTAAATTTTAAGATATATTTTTAAATCTTAATGTAATTATCATTTTTTTATAAAATGATAATATTACATTATGGAGATAAGCCGTCTTTTTTTTAAGTGAAAAATGATAATTTTACATATGTTTAATGTAGTTTTTCTAGTTTTTATGCTGTATGTTTACATATTATTTATAATTTTCGAAAATTAGTAATATTAAAATGTAAAACTATATTTTATGTCACGTGTCACAAAAATATCTTTGATTTTCAAATATTAAGTATATAACTATTCTTTTGAATATTGTTTTTTTGAATTGTATTTTTTGATTAAATTATTGTATTATAATGTTTATGTAAATATTTTTTGTGATGTTTGAATTTGTGATGTCAGTATATGTTTACATATTATTTATAATTTTCAAAAATTAGTAATATTAAAATGTAAAACTATATTTTATGCCACGTGTCATCTTTCGGGAGAAGTTTTTTTCGCTGATGTGGACGCTCTGCGGAGCCTCAAAAGGTCCCTTTTATTAGTATAGATTTTTTTCGCTGATGTTGACGCTTTGCGGAGCCTCAAAAGGTCCCTTTTATTAGTATAGATTTTTTTCGCTGATGTTGACGCTTTGCGGAGCCTCAAAAGGTCCCTTTTATTAGTATAGATTTTTTTCGCTGATGTTGACGCTTTGCGGAGCCTCAAAAGGTCCCTTTTATTAGTATAGATTTTTTTCGCTGATGTTGACGCTTTGCGGAGCCTCAAAAGGTCCCTTTTATTAGTATAGATTTTTTTCGCTGATGTTGACGCTTTGCGGAGCCTCAAAAGGTCCCTTTTATTAGTATAGATTTTTTTCGCTGATGTTGACGCTTTGCGGAGCCTCAAAAGGTCCCTTTTATTAGTATAGATTTTTTTCGCTGATGTTGACGCTTTGCGGAGCCTCAAAAGGTCCCTTTTATTATTACATATTATTTATAATTTTCGAAAATTAGTAATATTAAAATGTAAAACTAAATTTTATGTCACGTGTCATCTTTCGGAAGAAGTTTTTTTTCGCTGATGTGGACGCTCTGCGGAGCCTCAAAAGGTCACTTTTATTAGTATAGATTACTCTATAATAGAGTGAAATATAGAGTATTTTTTTTTATTCCAAATATAGAATGAAAAAGCAACATTACTCTATATTTCACTATATTATATAGTAACTCTATTATAGAGTGAATCATTGGAGCAAATTCAACTCTATAAGACTATATACATTAATGGTTTACTACATTCAACACCCTAATAACACTCCACATCATCTTCTCTTTCTTCCACCTAATTATTCAACATCTACTTTTTTTTTAACCTCTACAATAGTTTTGTTTAATAAAATTCAACACTCTATCCCACCATTTTCAATTCATATTTTTTTATCTTTTACAATATAATAACTAATTATTAATATATTTTAATTGTAATCGATAATTTTTGGGATTTGGGAAACTAAAAGAAAAATTAGAAAAATTCTAAGTGTTAAAAAACATTATTATTATGATCTATTTAACAAAAAAAGTTTAAAACACCAAAATAAATGATTATTGATGAAAAATGACTTTTTTTTCTTTATCCAAATGAAACGAAATTAGTCTCTATTTATAGATTATAAAAAATAAAAAATTTTGATTTAATTTTATTTTTTAGAAAATGTTTTATGAATAAGTTCTAATTATTGGTTGGATATAAAAAAATCAGAAAACCTAGACAGCCACTAAAAGTCCGACACTTGCATATTATCTAGAATTATTATTTGTTTTTTTATTAAATACAAATATTTGTATGTGTGTGTCAGCAAGCGTCTAACATTTCCACCATTTAGAATACGCCACGTGTCAAAGCAGACCCACTAGAAGAAAAAAAATTCAAATGTGTTTAATCCACGTTGGTTTCTCTCAAAATTCAACAAACCCACTGCACCATATTCAACAGTTGAATACATGTTTCAACAACCTTATTGTGTATAGTCTAATAGAGTTACTCTGTTTTAGAGTGAAATATAGAGCGAATTTCTGTGTACCATTGGAGATGTCCTAATTAGTTATACTTGTACACTTTTAGATTTGTAATATGCAAGTGTCTAAAAGCAGGTTTAAACTAGACTTAAAGAAATGTTATATAAAACCTGTTCAGTAAAATTTGTTCACATTCTGTGTTACTTATCATGTTTATCACAAGATATCATGAATCACACGTAGCTTGTTAAGCAAGAAACCTAATAATGTTTTGAAGGATCTGGTTATATTTTGCATTTTTCCAATTTTCCCAAAAAGAAAGAATACTTGATATCAAACAAATTAAATGTAGTTTGAGTTTCATAACAATTAAACCCTGTTAAAATGTTATACACGCAGGTGCCTTGTTATTCAAGAAATATTTGGAACCCCTAATTATACCATCATATCAGTGGCTGCTTTGAAGACAGGACAGCATTTTGGATCCATAAACGACCACAACCGTCCATAGGGTATTTTTTAGTTGTTCCGCTATGGTCTTAGACTCTTAACAAACGGGCTCTTGATCATCTTTGGAGATTTGTAAATCTTTGTTGACACATTATAATTTAACATAAAAGACAAAAAAAATACTCTGATCTTTATTGAAAACTTTATCAAACAAATGCAATTGTCACGTTCTTAAAGTGATTGGCTCGTACTTCAAGCAATTACGTATTAGATAATTTTATTAGACTTTCAAGATGATACAACTCAGCAATATTAAGTTTTGTTTCTTCTTCTTTCTGACGCGGCAATTATCATGTTCTTAAAGTGATTAACTCGTAATTGTTCTTGTCCAATTTCTTCAACGGTTGAAAACTTTCTACGAGGCTTGGAAAAACACTAGTCTTCTGCTCAGAAATATGAATATTTCATAAAATCATCACCGCAGGAACCAAGCAAGATAAATAAATAAAATCAAATTATTGTTTAAAAGGAAGATAGATGTTAGCTAGAGATCAGAGTTTGGTTAAGAAAGTTTTCGGTCACGGTTAATCTGAAACACGGACCAATTTAGTTGCTCATCATATCTCTTCTTTCTTTTATCCTCAAAAATCAAAACCAATACAAATTTTGAAAACGAAGATAACATTGTATTAAAAGAAAAATACTGAACATCAGAGACTTATTAGAGACTTAAATACCAAGACTCATGAAGATCATATTGTTGCAGTTATTATCTCATCATCTGATCTATTCTCATTGTACTTTCTCACACAGAAATCAAACCTCTAGATAGGAAAAATAATGAAGATGGACCAAAAAAACTGAAGAGAGATAGAGAGAAGTCTAAATTGGAGGAGAGAGATGATTCATATTTAAAGTAGGTGTCACCGGTAGGCCTGGGATTTTTATCCATAACCGAATACCCGAACCGGAACCGACCCAAAATGGACCGGTTCGGTTCCGGTTCTAGGCAATTTATCCGATGGGTATTAGTGTTAATTATCCATGGGTATCGGTTCGGTTCCGGTTTTTACCCGAAACCGAACGGGTACCCGTTTAACCCGAATTCTATGCTTAAAAAACATAGATTTGTATCTTTCGAGGGTTGAACCCGGGTTGGATAGGCAAAGCAACAACTGCAATACCACTAGACTAGTTCAACTTCGTTGTATTTAATACATATTACTAATATATATACGATTTCTATTAACTTTTTTTTAAAAAATAAAATAAATAAATAAAAAACTGGTATATAATTATTTTATTTTGTAAATATTTATATAATTCACATAAGAAACGGGTACCCGGAACCGACCCGAAACCGGTAGTACCCCGATCCGAAACCCGATTTACTAAGTACCCATTGGGTATAGAATTCATTTATCCGAAAAATCCGGACCCGATCGGATCTTATCCGAACCCGAACCGAATATCCGAAGTCCCAGCCCTAGTCACCGGCGGTGACGAGGAGAAACCCTAGCAAATAGTGGTGGAATATGGGCTTTTCCATAACGCCCGATATATAACACCTCCATGGCTCATTAACTATGGCTTTTAGGCTGGACAACCAAGCCCATGACTTTGACACAGACAGACTTAAACTAACTGTTTGCCAAAAGATTTCACGATTGATCTAACTTTACTAAACTAAAGTAGCAAACCGTTAGGAGAAAGACATGTTTTCTCAAAAGAGAAGATTTCTTGCAACAGACTCAAAGCATTTATTGTTTCGTGTATTTGGTTACATAACGTCTCAAGCCTCGCATCCAACAACAACAAACAAGATATGAATACAACAACAAGAGAGTAGTAGTGAGAGAGAAATTACAAAAAGCAGAGAAATAAACAAGAGTGTGAGTTATATATATATATATAATAGCTGTAGTTAAACCAACAATTGCATATTTTACAAATAGGTTGATTAGCTGGTCAAAGAACACAACCACAACCGAGCTTTGCAATGTTGAATATATATTGTTGGCTTAACATACCAAATATATAAGAGGCTTTGATTAATCTCATTTGACACAAGTATTGGTTAAGGGAAAATACTACAAAAGAGGCTTTGATTTTCGGTTTGGTCTTGTTAACCACAAAGTTTCAGCTAACATTAAGTGGGTCATAATTCATGTATTTGTTCACCTTTGGATATGCTTTTACATTATTAAACTCATGTATCCTTCTGATGATTGAACTCGCTATCATGTAAAACCATTATGATGTAGTAGTTTAGTTTCCAGAATAATACATTTAAACATGTTCTTTCGTGCATGGACTGTGTACTGTGTCCTGACCTTGTGTTGTCTGTTTCATATCGCTTATAGATGTGTCTGTTATGTTTATGAGCAGAGCAGACCATCTTCTTCAGTTTTATCACTGTTTGCTCTTATATGTGCTCGTTGCTCAGGAGAGTTGTAAGACAGACAATAAAGCCCAAAAAAGGAGATTTGTTTTTTTTTTACTAACACAATTCAAAATAAAATAAACGAGGTCTTTTGTTCTCAATTTTATTACAACCCCCAAAGACATTATTATGAATACAACAACAAAGAGATATTACAAGAACGAAAAAGAGAGCAGATAATAAATAACTCGTAGCAACAAATTTAATATGAGATTTGAGTGTCTGACTGAAATCCATCTCAGTTCAAAAGCGACTTGGTGATAAATCACACTCAGTTCTTGACAGTGGTGACGTGTTTGAGGAGCATCTCCACAACATCATTGGAAATCCTGGAAGCTTCGTTCTTGAGCTGCTCGATTTTGGCATCAGTCTCTTGCTCCAGCCTCTTCACATTCGCACCCGAGTCTCCACTTGTCTATGAGGAGCAAATTATTTAGAAAGAAGAAGAAGAAAAGGGGACACTAGATTGTCTCTGATGTGTTACCTCCTCAAGTTTCCTCTGGAAGTCTTGCTCAGTTTTAGCCTTGTATTCGGCAATCTCCTTCTCAGCCTCTTCTTTGGCTTGCTTCAGCCTTGCCATCTTTGCTGCAACACAAGATCACAAATCAAACTCCAAACATATATAATCAAAGCTCCAGCAAGGCAAATTGGACACTATGCATTATCCTCAACAAGTGTTTATCATTTATAAATATACAAGTTTGGATAATTTTCGGCCACAAGGTCATTTGTATTTATGTATAGATTCAGATTGCAAGCATGCGGGGGGGAAACTAAGAAAGTAGAAAAATAAGAGAAATTACCGGTCCTGGCAGCATTGACAATGTGTTGAGCTTCCTGTTCAGCAGCAAGCAACTGCTGGATCCCACCTTGACCTCCTCCTCTGCTCGATTCCATCTCTCTTTTATCATACACAAAAAAAAAAGTCTTGTAATGTAGGGTAAAAGGTCAGTCAATTAAATGAAGTTTTTGGATCAACACAAAGATAGAACTTCTGAACCTTTTTTATTTTTTTTGACACAAGCTAATTAATAGATAGGTGATCCAACTAACTGATCACTATTTGGCGGGAGATCTTAACGAGAAATACTACAGCAAGTAACTAACAAAGGAAGACTCCTGTATCAAAGTGTTGGTTTTGAGATTTGGTAGGAGAACCATGATTGATCCGTTAAATCAAAGCAGATCATGTGTTAAATCCATCTAGTAGCAATCCATAACTCGGACAACAAGCGTGAAAAAAAAAGGCAAAATAGATCTAAGAAGTATTCAACAATACGACGATACGTTTTGACTTCCGGCATAAAAACCGATCTCATTGCAGAGAGAGAGAGAGAGAGAAGGCATACCTTGGCTTGGCTTGTTTCCAGGAGGAGGAGAGAGATAATCAATCGGAGAAAGGATCTGATCACTCGCACGTCTATCCAATTTAACTGTCTTTGACTACTAACATGAGTAGTGTGGCCCACGTTTTTTATTCAAATGATAGCCCACTTATAATGGGCCATCTTTCAGATATAAGAGAAAAGGCCCAAACATTTATTAATTTTAATTAAAAAAATGTATTATTGTTGTTGCGCTTTCTGTCTCTCCCTCATTCATCCAAAAACAAATATTCCTGACAAACACTCTCTCTCTCTCTCTCTAGCCCTAAAAGTAAAGTAACCATCCACGTTTTTGTTGCTTTCAAAACGAATCACAGATTCTCTCTCTCTCTCTCTCTCTCCTTCCCTGCATCCATGGAGTCGGATAACAGCGCCGGTTTCACCTACTTGGGTCGCAATTTCAGCAATTTGAGTGTCAACGACCACTCCTCCGCTTTCAGCGACTGCAACAGCGACAGATCCGGCGAGTTCCCCTCCGCCTCCTCCGAGAGCCGCCGCCTCCTCCTCTCCTGCGCCTCCGAAAACTCCGACGACCTCATCCGTCACCTGGTCGCTCATCTCGACTCCTCCTGCTCCGTGGACGAGCAGAAGCAAGCCGCCATGGAGATCAGGCTCCTGTCCAAGAACAAGCCCGAGAATCGCATCAAAATCGCCAAGGCCGGAGCCGTCAAGCCGCTCATCTCCCTGATCTCGTCTTCCGATCCTCAGCTCCAGGAGTACGGAGTCACCGCGATCCTGAATCTCTCCCTCTGCGACGAGAACAAAGACCTCATCGCTTCCTCCGGCGCCATCAAGCCGCTCGTCAGAGCGTTGAAGATGGGAACTCCGACTGCCAAGGAGAACGCCGCCTGCGCTTTGCTCCGGCTATCTCAGGTGGAGGACAACAAGGTCGCGATCGGGAGATCCGGAGCGATTCCTCTCCTCGTGAGCCTTCTGGAAACCGGAGGATTCAGGGCCAAGAAGGACGCGTCGACGGCTCTCTACTCGCTCTGCTCTGCTAAGGAGAACAAACTCAGAGCCGTGCAGGCGGGAATCATGAAGCCGCTGGTGGAATTGATGGCTGACTTCGGTTCCAACATGGTGGACAAATCGGCCTTCGTGATGAGCCTGCTGATGTCGGTGCCGGAGTCTAAGCCGGCGCTCGTGGAGGAAGGAGGGATTCCGGTGCTGGTGGAGATCGTGGAGGCCGGAACGCAGAGACAGAAAGAGATAGCTGCGTCCATACTGCTTCAGCTCTGTGAGGAGAGTGTGGTCTATCGAACCATGGTGGCTAGGGAAGGAGCGATTCCTCCGCTTGTGGCGCTTACTCAGGCGGGGACTAGTCGAGCAAAGCAAAAGGCTGAGGCTTTGATTGAGTTTTTAAGGCAGCCA
This sequence comes from Brassica oleracea var. oleracea, assembly GCF_000695525.1. Taxonomy (NCBI): domain Eukaryota; kingdom Viridiplantae; phylum Streptophyta; class Magnoliopsida; order Brassicales; family Brassicaceae; genus Brassica; species Brassica oleracea. The sequence goes on along the minus strand of NC_027750.1, from coordinate 21,772,917 downwards.
AGATCTGGGGTAACTAGTAACGGTGGAAGATCGTCCCAACTGTGAGAGATGATTCAACCCTTTTGTTATTTTTTACACTTGTTAATGCTTAAAGATACACAGATGACAAACAATCAGACAAGGGTGTAAATAGTTTGTGCACTAAATTGTAGAAAGTTAGCTTTGCTTTGCCTTTATAAACTATCTTCTTGCGTTTGGCTTTTATTTTTCAAGTTGATAAATCTCAGTTTGGTTTTAACAGTTTCACTTCCCACTGAAATATATCAATACTAATATAACTAAATAACCCTTACATGTGCAGTCTATTGACTATAATGAATATTTTAAAGAACGATAAGAAAACAGTATTAAATGGAAAACTATTGAATAGAATAAGAAGTGGTAGACGACATAGACATGTTCTTGGGAAGTCAAATTGCCGTGGGACAAAGCAAAAGAGAGAGAAGAGCATGTTCATCATCGTGTTCATGTTTATGTTAACACATAACATGCTAAAAAGACATGATCCCAAAAACAAGAAAACAGGAAGATGCATATTACTCCACTTGGATATTAGTATATCCGTCTTCTAAAGCCGCCTGCAATCTCTTCCGTTTCATTCTCTAGATACGCATCGAGTTCACAAGAAAAGAAAACACAAAACCTCGTTAAGATTCATTTATTATAATAAGAAAAAGAAACTGGAATCCATATATCCTTTTAAGCTCACAAATTAAATAACTCACCTGCCAGATTGATCGCATGGTTAGCTTGAGCATCAGCCTCGGAATTGAGTTCCTACAAACAATTAGTAATTAATTGCCATCTTCACTTCGAATGTATTAATTAACAACGAAGTTAACTACAGAGTGCATCAAAATCAGAATCAGCAGGCTAAAGAAAAGGGGGTTTAGTGGCTTTACCCTGTCAACTTGGTTCGAAATTGCGGGTGGCGACAAGAAGCGAGGAGGTGGGAGCTTAGCGCCTAGCGCCATGGTGGTACAAAGCGAGCGCTTTGTCTACCTGCAACAGAACAAGGTAACCTGCAAAACCACTTTTTTATATATATATTAGTATATTACGTAAAACTTAAAAAAGACAAGTAAGAAATAAAAAACAACAACTTCATATAATAAAACAGAAAGGTTCAAATAGCAAAACACTGAAAATACCAAATGCAAACACCAAATTCAAAAGCAAATAAAACACCAAATCAAAAGCAAATAAAAACACCAATCCAAGTAGAATCTCTACTCAGATTCAGAACCACTCTTCTCATACTCCAATTCCAAATCCTTCCAGAAGCTACCATCTTCCTTGCAAATGATAAGCTACTGCCGTAAGTTGTAGAGAGGAAAAGCTAATGAGTTTTACTTTCAGGTTTGTATGGTTCTTATATAGGAGAAGACATTAGGGTTAGTGGGATTGCATCCTAGGTTAGTGGGGTTGTGGATACCCTCCTCTACACGCCTAATACGTGGGAAGAGTATATACTTTTAGATATACTAAATATTCTGACAAAACCGTTTTGTTAAGTGTACATTTTTAAGCAAATCTTCTTTTTTTGTGTAGGCACAACTAAACGCCGCTTTTAGCGCTCTATGGATATTGCAAAAGCGAGGAAAAAGCGAGAAAAGCTAGGGATCTATGTACCTCGCCTGGCAAGGGTGTCCCTAAGCGTTGAGGGCATCGCCTTGGGCGCCTTAGCGCCATGGCGACAAAAACTCTCGCTTTTTCGAACCAAGC
>NC_027750.1:21765929-21770363 GCF_000695525.1 Brassica oleracea var. oleracea | reverse complement strand
TTGTTACCCGGTGACTTAATCTCTCTTTGCCTAATCGCCATGGGAAGACCAAAGAGCCCACTTGCATTCTTAAAAACTTCAAGCTCCACCATGATCTTGTCTTGCACAATAGGATCTCGGACCAGCTTTGTGATGCAGCTATACAATCCACGCTCCACTTCCTCACAACAAACATCCGCAGGATGAGCATAATGAACAGCTGGATTGAGGAAATAACCTGCTGCGTGAAGTGGTTGATGTAGCTGACAGTCCCAGCGTCTGTCAATCATCTCAAAAACCTTCTCATACTTCACCTTCTTCAACTTGAAACTCTTAGCAATAGTTTCTTTTGCTCTATCCATAGCAGCATAAATGTACCCCATTGGTGGTTTCTTCTCGCCATCAACCATCCGTAGCACCTTCACCAATGGAGAAGTTAGCTTCAGAGCATAAGCTATGTTTCTCCAGAACCCTTCTTGAAGGATATACTGCTTCAGCTTCCTTGCTCCTGCTTCCTTGGGCCATTTTGATTTTTCCCATTCCTCTGAAGTCACCATCTTCTTCAAATTAGCTTGCTGAAGGTGAAACTGGGTCATGGTGATGAAGGAAGTGGCGAATCTCGTTACAGCCGGTCGATGCAAGTTCCTCTGATCTGTGAACCTCCTCATCATGTTCACAAGAGAAACACGGCAGTAGATGTACGCATTAATAAACATGCACTTCTTCATTGCAGTCTTCACCGCAGCTATCTTTCCAATGTCCTCCAGCATCAAATCAAGACAATGCGCAGCACATGGAGTCCAAAAGAGATGTGGGCGTTTTGCTTCAAGAAGTTTTCCAGCCTTGACGTAGTTTGAGGCGTTATCAGTTACAACCTGAACCACGTTCTTCTCACCAACTTCTTCAACCATATCATCAAGTAGCTTGAACAGCATTGTAGCATCTTTCACCACTTCAGAAACCTCTTTGGACCTGATGAACACAGAACCTTTTGGTGAGTTAACCAGAAAGTTGACGATGTCTTTCTGCACCACAGAATCACGCCACCCATCAGACATGATTGAGCATCCTTTCACTGCCCACTCTTCCCTGTTAGGAGCCAGCAGTGCTTGAACATTGGCGACTTCTGTTTGAAGTAAAGGGAACCGGAGCTCATACTGAGAAGGAGGCTTTAACCCCATACCATACTGCCCAATAAGCTTTGTCATCTCCTTGAAACTGTCATGAGAGACAGCATTGAAAGGAAGCCCAGCATCGAAGAACCACCTTGCTATGGCGCCACACACCTTGTCTCTTAAGTCCTTGTCACAAGCTCCAAACACCCCTTTCCTATCCTTTCTGCCTTTCAAGATGTCTGGAGGCGTAGACATCACAAACTTGTCCAAAGGACCACGGTGCTTCCTCTTGGTAGCCTTTCGCATTGGCTCATCATTAAGTGTACATTTTTAAGCAAATCTTCTTTTTTTGTGTAGGCACAACTAAACGCCGCTTTTAGCGCTCTATGGATATTGCAAAAGCGAGGAAAAAGCGAGAAAAGCTAGGGATCTATGTACCTCGCCTGGCAAGGGTGTCCCTAAGCGTTGAGGGCATCGCCTTGGGCGCCTTAGCGCCATGGCGACAAAAACTCTCGCTTTTTCGAACCAAGTCTGTCAACGTGTTGAATGTGGAAAGAGCTAAACTGCCTCATAAGCTCCTTTGCTTGTCCACAAAGCTGAGCCATTTTCGGGTCTTGGACTCTCCATGCACCTTGAACCTGCTCTGCCAATTAGTCAGATACGAACAACACAACAAAGACGACTGCTTGAACGTAGACAAATGAGAAAAGAGTCAAACTAACTGGACCTGCATACAGACAAGCATTGAATCACCCTGGACGCGCACATTTCTAAAGCCTTTGCTAAGAGCACACTCGAGGCCAAGAATGAGAGCTCGATACTCAGCAACGTTGTTTGTAGCAAAGCCTAAACCCTCGCGAAGATAGAAGAGCACAGTATTATCTGAAGCACGGAGAACGGCTCCTGCACCTGCTCTTCCTGGGTTTCCTCTTGAAGCACCGTCAAACTCGATGGTACATGAACCCTGAGTGGATTACATTTCAGAATATTATTATTACTAAAAAAAATATGCACAAAAAAAAAGAAACAAAACAAGCATATGAGGAGCTTAGAGATACTTGAGCAACGTTGCGAGGTGGAAGGCAAATAGGTCGCTCATACTGAGCAACATTGGTCTCAGGATTCAAAAAGTATAAGTTGCCAGTTCGATCATCGACAAGGCATTTCCAAGGCTTGGGAAGAGAATGATCCATAGCAAGGGCTTCCTGCAAATAAAAGGAGATGGTAATTGACTAAGATGAACCAACCAACAGATGCTAACAATCATCGTGGAAGCAATACAACAAACAAGTGGAGGCCTACTAATGCATGGTAACTATCCAAATAAATACAAAGCAAATTAAGCGAAACACGTAAAAGACAACGGGATTCGATCTTAGTTTTCGATAGAATAAAACCCACAAAGACCAATGAGGCGATTCAAATCAGGAATCACGACGGCTGGGATGTTTTCTCTACGTACCTGACTGATTTTGAGTGCCGCTCAAGAGTCAAGTGTAAACGAGTGTAGTAGAGGAGGGTGACCACGTCCCCTTAGGTTTATATTTTATAAACAAAATCTAAACGGGCCGCCTCCTTCTCCTTTGGGCCTTTTCTGGACCCAATGCAACTTTACTTCATGGCCCGCTCTAAATGATCCCCTATTTGACAATCATTTAAAAAAAATATAACCTCATATTTTAAATTATTTACATTTTAATCTTGCTGAAGTGTCAACTAATTACAACTCTAAATTGTCTGCATGGCAGCACTATATTGAAATTATGGAAAGATGGACCAATCTTTTATTTTCTAGGAAATTTTTTTTATCCCAACATATAATATAACAATGAGGTACCACTTAACCAATTACGATTACATGATCATCCACTCACGATTTATTACGAACTCAGCCTACAACAATTCAATCACACCGGTTTGACTCATATAATTTAGCAATTTGATCAGACAGGTTTGATCCTTCTTATTTATCTAACATAGTTTATTGCTTCCTCGAATATTAACTGTTTGCATATCATTTGTGCACCTATCTGTTTTAATAAATTAGGAACATGCCCAGTCATAGAGACTAGGGGTTTAGCCTCCGCGCTGGGTACATTGTCGATGCATTGTGTTGTTTTGTGCATGTAATTGTATTGTTTATTTTTTTGATAAAAGTTAATTTTGTCATGTTGTCCATAATTGTCTAGGAATGGAAGATTGAAAGTTATACATGTTGATTAGGTAGATCTAACAATAACCATAGTATTCATTTCGTTGTTAATTTTTTTAATCTTATATTGGTATAGATTTGATTGACTTCTAGCGTAAAAATGATCAAAGATAACCGAACTTTTGTAGTTGTTAAGTTACGCTTAAAATAGTGTAAGGAAAAGAGTTTAAATTTTGATTTAAAATTTTTTAAATGTATATGTACAATAAATATTATAGTTTTCTTAGTTTACACGGATTTTATTGTGAAACTTCTCAAATGTAGTCTTTTATGTAAAATTAAAGTAATAAGTGAAGATATTATATATTTATATTGTTATATAACTATTTAGTATAGAGGTTTAGCGATTTTTTTTTAATAAAAATGGTTTTGTGGTTTTAAAAAAAAATTCAATCGCAGACCAAAAAAAGAAATTGGTATACCTTTATGTTTCAAGAAAATAAACTGGGTTTAAATTGTTTAGGTTTGAAATTTGGTGGGCCTTGGAACATATTAGTTTTCTCTGCTTCTAACTCAACCGTTAGGTCATTTTATTTTTCATCGTCGGGAGAGCTTCTAGGTTTCCAGTTATTAATTCAACCTAATGATCGTCCACCCCGCTAAAGGCATCTAGGAGCGTAGTCCCGCGCTTCCAAAAATATATTTTTTTCAATATGGAACATTATTGTATCAAACATGAGAAAATGTATATAAACTGGCCAAGGCTTTCGACTTGTGGTTCCTTGCTGCAATTGTTTTAAGTGACTTTGCGCAATGGTTAATATGGTGTCATGAAAATATTGAAATACTTTAGATTTTATATGAATGGTCACTAAACCTAATTTTGTTTAATTAAATTAAACCCTACAATTCACACAATTTATGTAAAATAAAATTTTATTAACACAATCATATATAGATCACAAGATTTTCTCATAATATTAACAAAAGTCTTAAGACTCCAAAAAAATTGACAAAAGTCTTAATACTCAATTGACCAAAAGCAAGGCCAAGTCAAATCTGTAAATAAAAAACATTGAAAAAGCTCAAGAACCCTCTGCATCTGTAAGTAAACTTACTTCGCCTTTGTCTTAGATTTCTTGAGAAGACTGGAAGTTCTGAACTCAGCATCGTCTCTAATAAAGCTCC
>NC_027750.1:21760145-21765683 GCF_000695525.1 Brassica oleracea var. oleracea | reverse complement strand
AGAGAATGTGGAGAAAAAAAAATGGAACTGGTTTCAGATAGGGGAAAGAGTTCTCTGTATACTATAGTAAAGTTTGTAGAAGTTAATGTATAGTACGTGGGTGGTGACTAAAGCTAGTACTGGAGCGGATACCATGACTCTTGCAGCATCCACCCCAACATGAAAGGTTCTTAGGATGGATACGATGAGTGAGAATCCGAGAACGGCTATTGCAGATGAGCAGTCCAACCTCTTTGTGATGTCAACATCCCTGAGAAACCATAGAGACAGATCACCAGAAGATTGTGGATGATAAAAGTAATGTGTAGATTATTTCCTATTGTGGAAAAAACTGCACTCCAGAACCAAGAGTTCATTGACAGAAACCAACATATTCATAGTAACCCGTCCTATCTTGTTTGAGAGGCAACTTATAGTATAGTGTAATGAAGAAGGAGAGCCAGCCATGGAAATGCATCGCTAGGCTTAGCACATAGAAAGTAACAGAAGCAGGATCCTGACAATGACCATGGGCTCTTCTCATCATGGCTACCATGTCCGTTTCCTGAACAAATTCATTAATTATTCCAGTTCTCTAAACATAACATCTAAATGTTTTTCTTCTTTGTATCAAGAACACGACTATTTCATAGTGTAACTAAATACTAACCTTTCTTGGCTGTTGAATATTAGGCATGACGTTAGCAACATCTCCAACCACTATTATATTGTTAGTATTTCCTCGATCATCCCTCTCCGTTGGTGAAGTTGTTGAATGCCTCCAATCACTGTTGACTTGTAGTAGTATCTGCCACATTGTCAATGATCACCAATGTTATAAAACTAGAACGCCTTCGTGATCCCTCCAAACCAGAATTCAACCAACATGCATGAAGATTATGGAACGTTTCTCGAGAATAAACACAAATGGAATAAAATCAAAGAAGCTTAGAGCATGTTTAATGCAAGTTTCTTAGCTAGGTCTCTAACTATTAAAATATAAAAAGGTAATTAAAAGTACGAGAAAGAAATAAGATATGTTTCTTATTTAAGAGATGTAAGAGCATCATTATCCCAAATACCCAATTAGAGTCTCTTATTTATTGTTTAATATTTTTAAGCAATAAATATGTGTTAAGAGACTCCGTTAAGAGACCCGATCATTTATGTCCTCCATTGCAAGTCTCTTATTTAAAGGTTCTTAAAAAAATTGAAATGAATTAGAGGAAGGTGAACATTGCCACAAAAAAAAAAAAAAATTGCCAAAAAGCTAGAGTCTTTGCTTATGACAACTCAAACATCAACCAAAGGACTAGTATAGAGATGAAACCAAATCATGGTGGAACTTGGAAGGTTTATGATAAGTCTGAGTTGCTCCAAAGAAGCTTTTGATGAGATAAACAAAAAAATTGCAATGCCAATGAACTTCCAGGAACAACTAGTATATTCTTTGCTTTGTTCATCCCAAACTACTGAAGCCTTGTATGTTACAAGCCAGCCGAAAAACAAATAACAAAATATATTGCAACGTAGATACTAGTATTACAGAAGCAAAAGAACTCAGAAATAGTTTGTGGTGTTCTAGAGTTACCAAGCTTTGCGGAGTTGTTTCCCATCCAAGACAATGATTCAACTCCTTTCACAAACGCTCCTTCGAAGTTCACTGTAGGAAGAGGATCATCGAACGCTGCTAGTAGCGCCCATATGGAGCTAAGATCAAAATTCTAAACAAAAAAAATAGGATTGTATCAGAAGAAGTCACATGGTGTTTATTAGAAGATATTGTCTACCTTCATCTGTTTAGCAACGAGGGGCAAGCCTGATGCAGACAGCAAACGGTTCGCACATTTACCTGAACACAAGGTGGAACCATTTTGAGCTACAGAGAGAGAGAGGAATCAATACAGTTTCTTACCATTGTGAGCAATGATAATGACATCAAACTGACCACGAGATGTTCCGTTCTTACCATTGTGAGCAATGACAATCGACTCTGCAACAGAACCAACAAGTATTTAGTTACTTCACCTCATAAAAAAAACAACAAAAAGACTCTTTTTATTTTGTTGCAACAACAACCTAACAACCTCTAATAGCAATGAATCAGCGAGAGATCGCATGCCGTGAACAGCAATGTATCTTGGAGGCCATGAAGGAGGAAACTGCGAGAAATTGCCTCCAACTTCAAGCTCTCCCACAACACCTTTCCACTCTCGAACAAGTCCTTTCTCTAACCATCCATCGACGTACTGGATAAGACGAGAATCATCTGCAATGAAGAACTGAGCAGCGTGATCGAACACCAGTCCTTTCAATATCTGCAGCAATAAGATTACAAACAAACATACAATTAAAAAAACTACCCTTTTGAGAGTGAAAAGATACAACTTAAGGATTGGTAAGAACCTCGTAAGCAATGGCGATTTTGACTAAGAAAGAAGAATCAATAATCGCATGATCTCTTTATATCTGATGCGTTTGCATCTTGAGCCACTCTCACATAGATTAGATTAAGATAGAGATTGAAATCAAAATCTGAATTGGAAAAAAAGATGGGAAAAGATGAACCCTAATCAATGCCCAGCACCACCGCTCCGTTGCCGGCGGCGCCATCTCTCTCTCTCTCGCTGCGAATCGGGAGAAATTGAAGAAGAGCGAAGTCGGGAAAGAAGAGATCAGAGTCGCAAACGATGGGACACGTGTTCATAAGATCCGTCTCTTGTAGTCCCCAAATAAGAGACGTGTTTTCATATATAAACTAATTTTCTTTTATTTTAATTCATAAATAACATAAGAACCCCACTAAAAACGGGGCGATAAAGATGCTCTAAGAGCATCATTATCCTAGAAACCCCATTTGGGGTTTCTTAATTTTTTTTTTTTTACTTTTTCGAATTAGGAAAAAAAAAAAATTAAAAACGAACCAATCGCAGGCCGCCACGCGTCAGTGGGGCCCGCAAACAGTGTAAGAAACCCTTAAGGACCGACTACTATTTAGTAGTTTTGGTAACCGGTTTCTTAAAAAAAAGTGGGTCCTACGCGGGATCCACACGCTAAGAACACCTCTAGTATCCTTGGATAAAGATGCTCTAAGAGACATCTCTTAGCTTAGTTTCTTATGTTGATCAAAAAAAAAAGCTTAGTTTCTTATATTTTTCCTCCATGTGTCCTTTTGTGAATGATTTATTTTATTTTATTGAAATAAATTTTAATTATATAATTATTTTATTAATAAAAATTATCTAAAAGACTCTATTGTGAGTATACACCATTGGACATGCTCTTAGACTTTACTTTCCCACTGAAAGCCTAACTTCTATTTCAAAACGTGGACCACCCTTGTGCATTGCCTTTATCGGTTCTTTCCAGTTTCCAGTAAAATCGCCAACCAACAATATATCTATCCAGGGACGGCCCTGAAATTTTAAGGACCTTAGACGATTTAATAAAGATTTCAATAATTTGGAAGCTTAATATTTTTTTTTTTTACAAATTTGGAAACCTATATATATAGAAAATTTTTGGAGGACCAAGAAAAATGTTTCGATAGGCTTGGTCCAAGACCAGCTCTCCATCCTCCCCCTGTCACAGAGCAAACCAGGGTGCAACATAAAAACATAGAGCCCAGTCGAGTTGTTGTCAACCTTACAGATCAAGAGGTTCTTGCAAGAATTGCACCAACAAATAATAAAAGCGTGTGAGATGACTGAACCTTCTTTGTTTCCTTTTGTGTTTTTTACACTTGTTAATGCTAAAGATACACAGATTACAAACAATCAGAGAAGGTGTAAATAGTTTGTGCACTAAATGTAGAAAGTTAGCTTTGCTTTGCCTCTGTAATCTATATTCCTTGCGTTTGGCCTTTATTTTTCCAGTTGATAAATCTCAGTTTGGTTTTAACAGTTTCTACTTCCCACTGCAATCTATATCTATTGGTAATAATATATCGATTCTAATATGACTAAGTAACCCATAAATGTGCAGTCTATCTATAAGGAAAGATTAATATTTTAAAGAAGATTAAGAAAACAGTATTATATGGAAAACTTATTGGATAGAATAAAGTAGTAGTAGACGACATAGACATGTTTTATTGGGAAAGTCAACATGCCGTGAGACAGAGCAAAAGAGAGAGAGAGAGAAGAGCATGTTCATCATCATGTTAACACATAACATGCTAAAAGACATGATTCCCAAAAACAAGAAAACAGGAATAAGCATATTACACTCCACTTGGATATTAGTATCCCCTTCTTCCATAGCCGCGGCCTGCAATATCTTCTTGATATTCACCCTCTAGATACGCATCGAATTCACATGAAAAGAAGACGCAAGACCTCGGTTACTATAATAAGAAAAAGAAACTGGAATCCATATCCTTTTAAACAAATCACAGACTAATTAACTCACCTGCCAGATTGGTCGCACGGCTAGCTTGAGCATCAGCCTCTGAATTGAATTCCTATAAACAAGACAGCTAACAATTAACTGCCATCTTGACTTTGAATGTATTAAAAACGAAGTTAACTACTGAATGGATCAGAATCAGCAGGCTAATTAAAGAAGAGGGGGTTAGTGGCTTGACCCTGGGAACGTGTTGAATATCACACGAGTCAAACTGACTCATAAGCTCATGTGCTTGTCCACAAAGCTCAGCCATTTTCGGGTGTCGGGTTGCCCATTCACCTTGAACCTGCTGCCAATTAGTCGGATACTAACAACACAAACGAGTAATGGAACACACATAAGAAGAAAAGAGTCGAACTGGACCTGCTTACAAACAAGCTGTGAATCACCCTGGACGCGCACATTTCTAAAGCCGTTGTTAAGAGCCGTCTCGAGGCCAAGATTGAGAGCTCGATACTCAGCTACGTTGTTTGTAGCAGAGCCTAAACCCTCGCGAGAACGGAAGAGCACAGTATTATCTGGAGCACGGAGAACGGCTCCTGCACCAGATCTTCCAGGGTTTCCTCTGGAAGCACCGTCAAACTCGATGGTACATGAGTCCCGAGGCTTGGGATGAGAACGATCCTGTGACACCCGTCACCTCCTATATGGAGGACAGCGTGTCACCCCCGACGCGTCATCATACAACAATGTGATACCCGTCTCCCTGACACTAAGGACGACGGGCCACCAACAATATCCTGTAATATAAAAGCCCATAAACCCGACAACTCTCACCCATGCCCAAATAAAATCCGAAAGAAAAGTCCAATAGCACCAAGTCCGTCCAAATATCACATACTTGTTTGTCTCACCTGAAAGGGGGAAGAGTGAGGGGTGAGCGACAGGGGAATCGCTCAGTGAGGTATGGGATGCCACCCCGAAGTCCATGGACCCGGACATAGCACTCCGAATAAATATAATTTGATTCTAATGCATGTCAAACACAGTACCTAAAGTACCCAAACAACAAACAATGGTCCTAGCGAGGTGCACACTCGCCGCCCACTAACAGGCCAAAACACTACCGAAAAGGTGCTCGGTTCATACACACACCGAAAAAGTGCTCGGTAACACACGCCCGTAGACGATTTATCGACACTTCCAGTCTAC
>NC_027750.1:21709984-21755650 GCF_000695525.1 Brassica oleracea var. oleracea | reverse complement strand
TCTCTCTCTCTCTCTCTCTCTCTCTCTTTTTCTTAATTTTAAAGAAGATGGAGGTGGTGGGGAAGAAGGTGGAGATGGTGGAGAAGAAGTTGGAAGTGGTGGGGTTGGAGAAAGAAGTGGAGATGGTGGGAGTGGTGGGTCATTACAGATCCTCACGACGAGCCATAGCAAGCAAAGCAAAGGGTTTCCTGCAAATAGTAATTGAATAAGATGAGCCAACAGATACTAACAATCATCAGTGGGTGCCAAAAGAAGCAAACAAGTGCAGATCTAACATCATCATGTTCTACTAATGCATGGTAACTGTCAAAATATAGATACTAAGCAAAGCGAAACACGTAGAATCCAACGGGGTTCGATCTTAGTTTTCGATAGAATAAAATCCACAAAGAGCAAGGAGGCGAATCAAATAAGGATTCACTACGGCTGGGAAGTTTTCTCTGCGTACCTGACTGATTCCGAGTGCCGCTCAGGAGTGAACAAGTGTAGCAGAGGAGGATGATGAGCACGTCCCCTTAGGTTTATATTTATAAACAAATCATCCACCCTAATCTAAACGGGCCGCATCCTTCTCCTTTGGGCTTTTTTCTGGGCCCAATGCAACTTTAGTTCATGGCCCGTTCTAAATGTTTTATATTTATTTTGTTTCAGTCGATAACACACGCACGCAGTATGATTATAATTGGAGAATACTTTTCTACTTCTTGTTAATTAATTTTTCTCTGAATAATCAAATAACTCATTTTATAATGTGTTTACTATGTATTTTCCTTCATTGTTGAAGTAATATTTGGTTTATGCCCCATTAATAAACAGCAAAAGATAAAACTATTTTGGGCAGAGTCTAATTGGACAGACCGAGAATGCAATACACCGAGCTGCTTTTGCCAACCTGAACCTTTCGCTCTCTGTCAGCACTCTTTCTATCACTTTTATGATATTTGCATCCTGAACCAACCACAAAAAACATCGTTCAAGAGCTTTCTTCACATAAATGTCTACCAGTTATTATCTATACAAGTTTTTGCTTCTTAGTATCAAGAACGCGACTAGTTCATTACTAACCTTTCTTGGCTGTTGAATAGTAGGCCTGACGTTAGCAACATCTCCAACCACTATTATATTGTTAGTGTTTCCTCGATCATCCCTTTCCGTTGGTGAAGTTGTTGAATGCCTCCAATCACCGTTGATTATATACTTGTAATAGTATCTGCCACATCATCAACGATCACCAAAGTTATAAACTAGAACACCGTCGTGTTTCCTCGAAACCAACATGCTGGAAGATTATGGAACGTTTCTTGAGAATAAGCACAAATGGTATAAAATCAAAGAAGTTTAGACTTTACTTTCCCTGTGAAAGCCTAACTTCTGTTTCAAAACGTGGACCGCCCTTGTGCGTTGCCTTTATCGGTTCTTTCCAATTTCCAGTGAAATCTCCAACCAACAATACATCCTCCCCCTGTCACAGAGCAAACCGAGGTGCAACTTAAACCATATAGACCACTCGAGTTGTTGTTAAACCTTACAGATCAAGACGAGGTTACTGCACCAACAAATTATAAAAGCGTGTGAAGCAATAGTCACCTCATGTCCATTCCACACAAAGGTCACAGCGTGTGTTGGAGGTTCATCATGTTTGCCATCGTCCACCATTGCAATTAGATCCCATGTTGCCCAAGCAATTGCAGGTCTGTGATAAAAATAAATATCAGTTAATGAGTGGTTTGGTCTGTAGGCTAATGAATGATCAAGAATAAACGAACACCTGTCAGGTTTGCAAGCGTGCAATCCTGTAACGAAACTATAAGCAGCATGAAGAGAGGTATCTGTCATCCAGTGTAGATAAGCAATCACACAAGCTGACGACCGGTCAAAACCAGTGGTACAAGTTACAAACACACGATGGTTCTTTTTAAGTAATCGTAGTAAAAGCCCAACACAAAGTGGTAGTTTCTTCCTCAGATCAAAGGAATCTGCATCCCTGGGCACCAAACCAAAAGATCAAGACTATTAATTATCATTCTTGTTCACACCTGAGTAGAGCACTAAGAAAAGAAAACACACATGAGAATCCTCAATGAAATATGAATTTTCATACTTAATAGGATAGTTGATCATTAAGATTTCAGATTTCTGGCATGCATCGTTGATTTTATTTGAATCAATTCCCCAGTTTTGAGCTTCAGTTCCACCTTGGAAGTTCAGTATAGCAGTAATTCCCTAAAGCAGAAAAAGCTTTACCAATCAAAACAAAATATTTTTCAATACCATAGAAATCAAATTTCTCAACTTTTATGAAGAAGTACTCACTGCGTCAGACAAATTTTCTACATCATCTTCTGTTTGTATACATGAGCCAACATATATCTGCTCTGTAATCTGCAAAATGGTGCCAACAAGCGAAGAATGAACAAAAAAAAAGGGAAAGAATATGAACTAGAAAACTAAATTTTACAGACCTTACTGTAACGCATTCCAAGAGTATGGTTATAATGAAGCTCTCCTTTGGATCGGTCAAGGGCTTTGATGTATTCCTCTAGAGGGAAATTACCATAACCCCACTCCCCATCTCCAGGGTCTTGTTCTGAAAAGACGCAGACAATTGGACTGATAGGTGGAGAAAGAATGTTCTTGTGCGTCCCTCCTGACTGAAAGGAATTGCTATTTTTGGTCAAAAGTTTCCATCCATGGGGAGTGAAGAATTTGGAGGAAAAAGCAGCATAACCAGAGTTGCCACTTCCCTGGGATGCTGCTCTGAGATTGGATGATAAAAGATTCTGGTTCCAAGTAACAAAGGAGACGCGTCCTCTGTTATAGAGCAAATCAAGGTCGCTCAGGTGAACAAGGTACTGAATAGGAAACGGGGAGAATGGTCTTTCAAGAACAAGGCTGAAGGATCCACTTCTCTCTACCAGCATCTTCCTAAAAAAAAAAAAAAAAAAAAAAAAAAAAAACTCGAATAAGTACTAACAAACTTCATAAAGCATTCAGAAGCCACAGGGCGTTAAAGCTCTTACTCGGTATCACCAAAATCATTGATTTCGACAAGAGAACCACCCGAAGAAGAGTCGCTAGCCTTCTTAAGAGTATCTCCAACCATAATGATTCTCGCCTTCTCCGCATTACTCTACACAAAAACTCAATTTCACTCTTCATAACAATGCAAAGAGTGAGAGAGAGTCCTTATTCATAATTGAATTACCCCTTTTTTGATGGCGTGGACGAAGATCTTGCCATCTGCTGACAACGCGAAGCGAATCCCGAGAGGCTTCTCGAGCGTGACCATATACTCGTTCAAATTCATCTTGAACGTAGACGAAGACGACATCGCAACAACCTTGAGAACGAGTCTTCGCCTGCTGAACCCGACCTTTCCTCTCCCGCCGTATACGCGGCCGTTCCCGTTCCCGGATCCGATCAAAAGCGACGGAGAAGATCGTTCGAGAGCTCCGAAACCGGAGATTTGTTGAAGAAGCGCCATGATCGATCAGAGAATGTGGACGGAGGGAGCTACGATGGAACTTCGAGACTGTGAGCAGAAAACGAGGCGGCAGATGAACAAGAGGGGGTAAGGAACAAGTGATCCACGTGGATTCACATGGGTCCCGCTTCCTCGTGGAAGTGTCTACCTTTCCTTTTTGCTTACAACGTGACACGTGTACTCGACTTTTAGTGCAGATAAATATCTAATCCCAATTTGGACTTTGAAGTTCAGTTCAGTTCACTAGAGAGAGTTACATGGCTACGACATCAGTATAAAAAGTAAATAACGATGTAACTGATATTACTTTTGTAGAATTATACTAATTGATTTTATTTTCTTATCTCCAAAATGGTGAACTCTTCTTTGATCTTATACAGATCATGTGCTTTTGTGCACAAAACATCCAAATTCATGATTTGAATAAATTAGTATTCCAGTTTCCTATATATATTTTATTCCGTTTGGTTTAAGATCAGTCAGGTTCTAGTTTGAGCTCTTGATGAGTCTCGTAATCAACTAGAAGGACCTACTATTTGTGGCTTAACTTGCTAATAATGTCTAGTGATTTTTTTTGTCTAAACCAAAGAACTTAGCAAATTCATCATAATCATTCATTTAAATTCCATTATATTTGTAATATAGTTAAAGCAATTGGTGGTGGTGGTGGTCATCATTAAACAACTGGACGGGCCATAGATCTTCAACGCTCCAGTAACTGTCGTTAGACTGTTCCATCACATTATATGATGTTGTCATCGTCTCTGTGGATTTTAAACTCTCAGCCATATGGAAAGCTTTGCTGGAGCTGCTGCCTTGGTCCGTTGTTGTCATCACCGAGCTCTGTGAACTTCCCAAGCAGTGACGAGTATTCATAGTTTCCGACGACGACAATTTCATGTGTCTCTGAATCTTTGTCCTCCAGAAATTCTTTATCTCGTTGTCCGTTCTCCCCGGTAGATGTTTCGCAATCTTCGACCACCTATATTCATTTAAGACCCGTAAGTTTTCTAATCAAACTAATTAATTACTTACGTACGCATGTCATGTAACATACCACTAACTATACCTGTTTCCAAGCTTAGCCTGAAGTTGAATGATCAAAAGCTGTTCTTCTGCTGTTATGTTCCCTCGCCGCACATCTGGTCTGAGATAGTTCAGCCACCGGAGCCGACAACTCTTTCCCGTACGTTTTAGACCTTAATTATTATATACATACATGATATATAATTTATCATCAGAACATAACCAATTAAACAACACGTGGGTGTGTATTTCATTATTCGCAATTATATCAGCCTACTTCTAATCACTTTACAAACTTTTTAAAAACAAAACATAAATTTCATATTGTAAAGAAAATAAAGTATGTATATGTTTTTGGTTTACCAGAGGCTTTGGCGACAGAGTTCCAAAGACCTTCACCATGATTAAGTATGTAATTAAAGAGGATCAAATCTTCTTCCATAGTCCATGGCCCTTTCCTCACTGTTCCTTCTTCTTCTTCTTTTTGAGATGTTATTCTCTCTTTCCCTGATCTCCCTGTCTTCTTCATTTTTTCTTTCTTCTGATCAGTTCTTTTTATTTTTCTTTTGCTTGTATATATGCATGTGTGTTTATTTCTGTCAAGATTGATCAACAACTGTTTTCTTTTATAGGGTTGTTGTGGCTTGTGACCATGGTAGCAGAATACATATATGTGAAAACATATGTATACAATAAAAATTAATGAAAATATGTAATATTTGATTACAAAGCTTAAAATAATAACTTGCCTAAGATTATATTACTTATATATTAAATTAAAAAGTAATGAAATCTCGGCGTGATTAGTTCACGTCCACACAAATCGTAGAAAGTGAGAAGGAAGAAAGTACAATATTAAATCAAAGCAAAGCTTGACAGAAACATGACACATATCTTAATATATGTTGAATAACGACTATTCCCAACCCTATATATATTTATACTAGTCAATATTAATTTAGTATTCAAAACCAGTGAAGGTCTTTTCTTAAATTGAACTCGTTCAACACATTTTTTAACCATACGTAGATGACCATTTCTTAAATGTATTTTATTTGATCCACACTTTTTTTCTTTTCATGTATATGAATTAGATTTTACATTTTATAATAAGATATTAAAAAAAAAAAGATGGAAAGAAAGAAAGAAAATAGATTGGAAGTTGTAATAGCCTTTGCTTTTGGCCAATTAATTGTGATGGGTTTGCTGTAATTCATATGCCAAATTTAGTAAGTGAAGTTTTGTGGCTGAAAGGTTTAATGATGTGTCAGCTCACAATTCAATTAAATTATTGTAAGAGACTAAGAGAAAATAAAATTCGATCATCAAATTGTTTTTCAAGATCGACCAGTAATATAGCCAAACTTTCGTTTATTTTCCCAGACAAATATTAACTACAATAAAATTGTACTGAAATTTATTTAAAAACTTAGTAGTATTCATTTAAATGTAATTCGGAAGCTATCATATTTAATTTAATGATTTTTATGATACTAGTAGGTGTTTTTTTGGTTAATGATTAATGTATTTAAGATAAAAAAAAAAGTTTATCACGTAACAATTAATGGAAAATATTGATAGGGGAAAATAAACCATGTGTGAGCATGTAGTGAGCTTTGAATTAAGATTTTAGGAGTTCATGATTCGTTTAGTTATAAAAGGAAAACTAATTTGTAACCACAAAAACTAGAGTTCATTTAGAGATTAATAGGCTGTCACCAATTATATTATCATCAAAGTACACAAGACATGTATTTTCCTCTAAGCCATTGGACTCACCAAACTTCCTTTCCAAAGTTTTCTTCTTTTGATTGGGAAAATCAATATTAGAATTATAAAATATCACTTTTGAAAATGAATACACATAAGAAGTTCATCATTAAATTTCCTTTTTACTTAAATACAATACTACGGACCACTGTTTTCAGATGCATAGGGCATAAATCCTAACGTTATGTGAAATGACATGATCATCGATATTCAAAATAACATCGGTAAAAGAAGCAAATACTCAACAACAAAAATACAGTAATATTTTTTTGTAGATTTTGTAATGGGCTAAAGGTCCAAGCCTCAGGTACTACGGTTGTTTCGGCTAATAAATTCATGGATTTTCGCTGACTTGGGAGGTTTTATCTAGCCTGATGTGCTCTGTTTTACATGGAAAGCTCTCATATTGATTTTAACAAACATAATAAGGAAATATGAAGTGATTATCATGTGTAAGTTATAAAGTTTTGCCTATCAAAACAACAATCTTTGAGATTATAAAGAAGTACAAAAAAGCTACATAAAGAAAGCAAGCATTTTTAGTTTTTTAATGGGGCTTAGAGTGTCTTGCTTTTCACGTACGTTCTTCACCGGCCAAAAATATATATGTAAGAATGTCAAATGTAGAAATACTCGAAACACATTTTTCCTTTCTTCTTCAATCGGGGAGAAGGAGCTTGTTCTTGTATCCTCTTCCCTTATCGGTGTTTCATCATGGCTTCATGGAAGCTGCGAGGAGGAGATCCAGTAGAAGACGGTGGTGGAACTCTGTTGAATCTCTCCGGGCTACGACTCCTTTCACGCTCTCTTCCCCATCCATTGCTGCTTCTATTTCCCATTCCACTAATTATTATTAAAACACATATTCACAATCATATTTTCTTCCATTAACAGACAAAATAGAAGTTCATATGTTTTATAATTTACCTGTCACGTGAACCAAAGCCACCTCTGCCACCATAACCTGAGTCGCTACCTCTGCCACCATAACCAGAGCCGCCACCTCTGCCACCATAACCAGAGCCGCCACCTCGGCCTCCGGAAGGTGGACCCCAACGGCTGAACTTGTTCATTCCACCGCCACCACGTGCAGCCATATCGCGGATCTGAGGAGGAACTCGCTGGTTTGCTCCTTCCAAGATCTTGATTAGATCCGAAGCATGTTTCGAGTCTTGATCGCCAAAGAATGTGAATGCCTGACCAGTCGCTCCAGCTCTTCCTGTTCTTCCGATTCTATGCACATAGTCTTCCACTCCATTGGGGAAATCATAGTTTATGACCGCCCTGTCATTCCAACAATATTGTGTTTCAACATAAATGTTTTTATAAGGGTTCGACTTTGGATAAATTTTTATAACATACCTGATGTCCTTAACGTCCAGCCCGCGAGCAGCAACATCAGTTGCAACAAGAACCGGAGTCCTGCCACTGCGGAACTGATTCAGAACATTGTCTCTCTCAGGCTGTGACTTGTCTCCATGTATGGCAGCAGCTCCAAATTGGCGGGTCAGATTGCGAGTTAGCTGGTCGCACATCCTTTTGGTTGAGCAGAATATTATCACCTTCGAGCCTGGTTCCTGAGACCTCAATATCTGCTCTAACCTCCTCTGTTTCTCCATTGGTGCTACCACTTCAATGTGCTGTGTCCAGAATAAAAAAGCAGAACAATCAGATTGATTTGTTTTGCTGAAATGGTTAGCAGAAACAAGACCATGGTGGCAATGGAATCAAGTCAGAGCCATTACCTGTGTGATCGACTTGTTAGCCACAAGCTCGTCGACGTTACCAATGTTGACCTGAGCAGGGTTAACAAGCAAGTCCGCTGCAATCTTCCTGACTCCCTTTGGCCATGTAGCTGTGTACATAAGAGTTTGGCGCTTAGTAGGAATCTCTTTCACAATCTTCCTTATTTGCGGTTCGAAACCCATGTCCAACATTCTATCTGCCTCATCTAGCACAAGATAAGATACTTGACGCAGACTAATTCTCCTCATCTCAAGGATGTCATTCAACCGTCCCGGAGTTGCAACCACTATATCAGCTCCTCTTTCCAAATCCCTTAGCTGGGGACCCTTCGGTGCACCACCATACAAGCACTGAAACAAAGATAACAAAGACAATGGATACATTAGAAGGATACCAGACAAGTTAGCATGTTGACACTTTACAAAAACCAGAGATCTCTACTTACTGTGCACGAAATTCTTGACGACCTCCCAAATTTAACAGCTTCGTCTTGGATTTGTGTGGCAAGCTCCCTGGTTGGAGACAGTACCAAGATTGTTGGGCCCATTCGCGAATCATTCCGGACGCGTTGAAGATGCATAAATCCAGGAAGTAAGTAACCCAAAGTTTTTCCCGAGCCAGTTTTAGCAATGGCAACTATGTCCCTACCTTGCATCGCAATTGGCCACGACTGAGCTTGAATTGGAGTTGGAGCAGAGAAACCTGCATTGAGTACCTAAGATAGCAGGAAACCAGGAGGTCCTATGAGAAGGGGAGAGCACTAAGTTTCTTTTTTGGCTTATGGAGTGATGACTCATGTCAGAAGAAGCACCATCCCCCATTTGCAGGCGGCAAAAGATTACAAATGAAACCTGCAGTAGGAGGGCGCCTCTTCTTCAGTCTGGACCCGGTGGTGAAATGAAACATCACAACACCATTAACAGGCCCGACCACGAGCTTGGATGATTTCGAAAGCCCTTCCCAAAAAATTTGGTCCCACTCCAAATATTTTGCGAGGACCTCAGAGAAGTAGTAGTACAGTGTACGACATAAGCTCCTCCCAGGAGCAAACATCGCACCTGGTGAAAACAAAAGAAAAGAGAGAAAACGGGTGCATATGGCAAAACAAAAGAAAAGAGAGAAAACGGGTGCATATGGCATAGTATATAACTTTTGATCTAAATGTTAAACCTAAGGTGATGAAATACGTCTAATATGGGGAAAACCAAGATAGCTCAATACATTCGGAAAAACTCTACACAGATTCGGCTTATTGGTAGGTAGGACATGGATAACTAAGTACACTAGGTCTGAGGGTTCATTAGTGATTTTCAATATGGTACAAAATTAAATTCTTACCTCGCGCAGAAGCTCAGGAGGAAAACCAGTAGTTTCAAAGGACATTAGAGGTGGTGGTACTTGGCCCCCCTGAAGAAAAAGGAAAAGAGAAACTGTCAGTTATTGCTTTAGTAATTCAATCAAAACGACACATGAAGATACTTACACTGACGGTAATTTCATGACGGCGGCAATAGGCCTCCGGAGAAATATCATTAACTGGAGCTGACGAAGGAGGATGAGAGTTCCCAAGTCCATTGGCAGCCCCATTCAAATACGGCGCTCCACTCCTGTCATCAATCTGTAACAAAAAAAATCAAATTCCATGAGCCAAAAAAAAAATCATTTATTTTATAACAACAAGGATCCAGCAGATAAAGATAGAGAAAGAGCAAATTGGTAATAAAAACAAGAAAGTATAAAATGGTCTCAATACTACCTCACTAAACCTCGAGCGCCTAGGCCCACCGTCACTGGTGGCTCTAGAGTACTTATCATCACCACCCTTGGCAGGAGCATAGCTACTACCATTTGGTACGGCAGAGGCTTGAGGAACCTGAACGGAGGAGGAGTTGGAAGGAGGTTGAGGTCGCTCGTATTGAGTAACGTTGGTCTCGGGATTCCAAAAGTACAAGTATCCAGTTCGATCATCAACAAGGCCCTTCCACGGCTTGGGAAGAGAATGATCCTCGGGCGCATAACGGACTGCGGAAGGAGCGGTTGCAGCCATAGCAAGCAAATCAACAGTTTTCTGCAAAGGAGATACAAAGATCATCTTCTTCTACTAATACATCATTAAATAACTATCCAAATTGATAAGATCCACCACAGATCTAGATCTGAGTTTAATCACGAATTAACCGACAGAGAGCAAGGAGGCGAATCAAATCAGGATTCACGACGGCGGGGAAGTTTAATCTACGGAAGAAGAAGACGTACCTGATTTCAAGTGCCGCGATGGAGGAAACGAATGTGGAATCGGTCAGATTCTCTGAACTGGAGAGGTTTGAGATTCTTTCTTTCCCCTTTCTCTCTCTCTCTATAAAATCTACGCCACAAAAGAAGAAGGAAGAACGCGTAGAGAAGAGAGAGAATAAAAGTGGAGGAGGATGACCACGTCCCGTTCGTTAGGTTTTATTATAAACCAACCAACCATCCACCATCTAAACGAGCCGCCTCCTTCTTCTTTGGGCCTTTTTGGGCCCTATACACTTTATTTCATGGCCCGTTCTTTAATTTCTTACTTTATCTTGATTTATATTTGTTTTGTTTCAATAAATAACCCACAGGTATAGATTTCTAACTCTTGCTAATTAGTTATTTTAGATAGTAGACAAAATATAAATGAAACCGATTTTTCCCGGTGAAAAGCTGTATGAAATGTCATTCATGTGAGGGGGAACAACACACACCAAAAAAAAAAAAAAAAAACATAATATAAATAGAAATTTATAAAGAGCTTCTATAATTTTCTTATTTACAAGTAAAAACTTCAAAAACCAGAGAGAGGAAATTTCAGGAAGATTTTTATTTTGAGTTTGGGTTTGGTTTGACTCTCTTGGCTCTGGTGTACAAGTAAACTCCAGCTAGTGCAGTGGCCGTACCTGTTGCGTTAAAGATATTGGAGAAACAGACTCTTGCTCATCAAACAAGTGGAGATTCAATCAATGAAAACTTTATATATATACTATTAGTTAATTTGTTTGTTAAGTTACCTATGGAATTAAGAGGCGAGACAGGAGTTTTGAAGAAAAGAATGGATGATGCAATAACCACCACACGCTTCACGCAGTTCCCAACAGAGTGTGTCACTGGAGACACCATCTCTAAGATCATATAAGATACCTAAACCCGTGTTCGTAAATTTTGAATCACATTTGATGCTAATTGGAACTGCATTATTAACGAAACCTAAACCCATCTTTAAATTCTGAAACTTTACGAACCTGTTGG
Organism: Brassica oleracea var. oleracea; assembly: GCF_000695525.1. NCBI lineage: Eukaryota > Viridiplantae > Streptophyta > Magnoliopsida > Brassicales > Brassicaceae > Brassica > Brassica oleracea. The sequence continues at coordinate 21,744,354 of NC_027750.1, read as the reverse complement.
TAGCTTTGCAAGCATACACCAGCAAGTAGAGACATGAGGCAAAACTCTTTTACAGTCAAACCCTGACTTGTCTGCCAAGAAACCACAAGCAAAAGCCATAAGTTCTCGACCTGTTTTTGGGGATGTAATATGTTTTCGTCACTTACAGCTAGATGTAGCTGTGAGGGAGTAAACTTAAAACCATCGATGAGGATTGCTACAGGAACCAATAAGACAAAGGAGATAATGGTTATTATAGAGAAAAGGTTGATGTTGTCCAAAGCTTCCTGTTTCAATACAACAAACTTTAATAGAATTGCTGGTTTCAATTACGAGAAACAAAGGTTGGTTTCTTGAGAGAGAATAAAACTACTAAGCTACCTTTTCAACCATGAATTTTTTACTGAGAACATTGCGTGATTGGTTCGTCACATTAGACGCCATTGCGCTGCAGAAACCAATCCTGGTTCATTGGAAAACACACAACTCAAACCAAGTTCATTTTTTCAAGAAGAATGCTTTGATTTGTTGTTGTTGTTGAATACCAATTAAAAGAAGCTTCTGTGAAAGATGCTAAAGAAACTCCAGCGACTATTGGTAACAAGGAACAGACAATCCATAAACTCGGCCACTGACACTCAACAGGTTACATCAGTAAGAAATAAATAAAAAACGCTTTTTAAAATCTCTGATCACTAGAGTGTCTATATATGCTTTTGCGTACCTCGTCGAGCAAGAGAACAGAGAACAAGACGGTGAAGAAAGGCTCCATTGCTTTGATTGTATGGGTGAAAGAGACGTTTACTCTTCCCAAGCTCACATTCGTTAACAAGTTTCCTAATGTGTGAGCTGCTGCTAGTTGTAATATCGCCGGAAACTAGAGATTGTTAAACGAATATTTCAGACGATTTTACAAATGAATATCTCTGTTTTTTAGAGGACTTTGTCAAGAAGAATCATTTACCTGAGATGGAGTAACTTTTGGACGAGGATGGAGTTTGAGGAGCCACATTATTGATATCATCAACGTTCCACAGCCTAATTGAAATGCTGTTACAGTTGCTGGATATGGATAAACCCTAAGTACCTGGGATGAACAATGAAAATTTAGGAGTCTAATTAAATCCAATTGTGACTCTCAAGTTGAAAAGACTATATATGCTATCAAAGATAGGAGAACCTGTTTATTGAAGATGTTGTAGTAGATATTGAGAAGATACCAAACTCCGAACATGCCTCCTAGCTTCAGCCCTTTGACCAAACTTCCAGATTCCACATCTCCCGGAACTGTAGCTGACTTGAGCTTGAAGCCATTGAGTCTACGTTTAGGTCTCAGGAAAGGCCAAGGATAAGAGGAAGAAGAAGTAGAAGAAGAAGAGGAAGCTCTGGCTCTTCTGGTGAATGATGATTCAGGAGTAGACTTGGTAGCTAATAGCGGAGACACGAGTCTCGGATATGGAGTTATTAGAAGCATAGCTTGGTACCCCCTTTCTTCTTGCTCTGTGGATTCTTGTTTTTGATAGACAGATCTATGGACTATGGTTAGATGGTTAAAGATCTTACCTAAATCCTCTTTGTCATTTGTTAAAATCTCAGCAGCACAAGTAAACGACACTTGCTAGCTTTTTTCTCTCTCTCTCTCTCTATCTTTCTTCTTCCTCTAATTGGTAAAGACTAAAGAGTGTTAAATCAATGGAATGCTACTCTGTCTCCTCAATCCTCTCATTATCATGTCTCAACTTTTGTTTTTTTTGTTGTTTGAATTCTAAGAGCATGATTATTGGAGGATTTTCAAGGTGAAGTTCTTAGCTGAATATAAAAAACCTGATTCTTAACTTTTAACTAAAAAAAACTAAGAACCGACTCTTAAATAAGAGTTTTAAGAGACGGTTCTTAACTTTTTTTTAAGTTAAAAGTTAAAAGATGGGTTCTTATATTCCGCTAAAAATCTCACCCTAACAACTTTTCAATAATCATGCTCTAATGATAATTAATTGTTTATTTATTTTAGACAAGTTATTATGCCGACAGTGTTTTCGTGTTTAATTTGTGCTAATAAGATAGAATAAATCTCTCTAGCCAAACTTTGACGTATGATGATAACAACTAATAATAATAATTGTTTTGTCGAAAACTATGTATTTCGAAGTGTCAGAAGGAGGCGGGAAACGTATGGATGTGATAAAAGGGCGGGTTTAAACATGTGGACGTAGGCATGAACCTAAGTCTTGTGGTACCAATCAATTTAGAGTCAGTCCACCGTTTCTTGGCTGTCTTGATTTCATAATTAGTATGGTCCCATTTCTCTATACCAGCTAATATATGTATATTTCATTATCTGTTTTTTCACTTACATGGCTAAACAGGATGCATTTTCCCATTCAAATTAGATCTAACTATTGATGAACACACATAAAACCCTTAGAAGCAAAACGTCCACATTATTATTAGAAGCAAAACACACTCAACACTCGAAGAACGCTTACAGAGCAGAACACCATTTTAAACTTAAACACACAACACCTATCTACCAAGAAACCAGAACCACAACAGGCGACTCTCTTTTTATTCACCACAAAACACACGCTTCATGTTGTCGCCACTCGGACCTCGCGAGTTGTCTTGGTGTCCCTGTCTCCTCCTGAGGCAGTATGACCCTTTGTGTCTCTATCTCGAACATCATAAGTCTTGCTCTCTCGTACATCGTGAGCTTTGTCTTCTATGGTCTGTCCTGCATCTTTTGTCCTCTGCCCCACGTACTCGGCCATGTCAGCCAAACGCTGCTTTGCTTCATCCAGCTCATCCGGTATACGTTCCCTTACTCTTCGGATGTGGTTCAGTACCCACGACATCGACGATAGTCCCGTGAGCCCTATTGCCCCTGACGCCATGAATCCTGTCATAGCTAAACCGATCACAAAGGCCGCTGGTACGATAACCGGACTGAAGATGAGGAACAGCGGGAATGCCAGTATTAGTCCTATAACCGAACCGGCTAAGGTTAAACCGGCCAGAGTTAGCAGCGTCCCTCCAACCGGTACGCCGGCGACCACTGCTAGAACCTGCATGCACGTGTAAAGCGTATACAAATGATATTCATATTTGTTGTATAATATATGCTGAGATTCCAAGGATGGTGTAAATTAAAAAAGGAACCTGAGTGGAAGAAGGCCCGCTCTGGGGATAAACCACTTTGATGCCTCCTTCGTGCTGGCGTAGAGGGTGCACTTGAACCTGGTGTGCATGTGTGCGAACGTCAGCCATTAATCCTCCAAGGTAAAGCTTTGTTAGGTAGCTTTAGCAAGAAACTAAAACCACAAAGATGTTGCTGAATCAGTTGCTTCTTCCTATTAAGCTTTGAGTAATGGGATCGGGTTTGTTGTAAATAGTATTATAGATGGGCAACATGCTGCAAGAACGTGACACGTAAAGGAGAGACGTGGCACCTGAGAACCTTGCATGAGTAACAAGTTTCTTTTCCTTTTTAAAAAAAAAAACTAACTTTGGAAGAGAGGAAGATTGCGAATCCGATGTTACCAATGAAGGGGCTGAGACGGGAAATTAAGAATTCAACTGGGATTCCTCTGCTAATCGGTTCATAATTAAAAACCCCAAGTGATACTGAAAATAATATGCAGAACGAGATCTGTCTTGTGCTTGAACCTCCACATTGATCACCTAATATATGAGAATTTGAGTACTTTGCTACAAATCCTTGATTTCAAGCTTCTGATCACTGAATCACTAGCTGCCTCCCTCAGTTTGGAAATACACAGAATCTTCAAAGTCTTGTTTCATATGCAAATCCAGCTCTTTAAGCAGTCCATAAACCGGCTCATTCTCAGGATGCATGTTATCATCAGCCACAAAGCTATGGACCTTTCTTTTTATCTCAATCAAACTCTCTGCCAATCCTTTTTTAATTCCCCTGTTCCTCACTGCATTTCTCAACTTTTCCACATTCTCCCATTCTCCCTTAACCCCATACATATTCGACATTAGCATGTAATAACCAGCATGATTGGGTTCCAATTCAAAGAGCTTCTTTGCAACAGTTTCTGCCATCTCATCATTCTGATGAATCCTACACGCGCCTAAAAGAGTACCCAAGACTTGTGGTGTTGGTGAAAAAGGCATCCCCTTTGTGATTTCAATGGCAGCGTCTAGTTCTCCTACACGGCCGAGAAGATCAACCAATACAGCATAATGCTCTAAGTTAGGAACAAGTCCGTACTGACTCACCATCAACTCAAATATTCTCAGTCCCTCGTGTATCAAACCTGAGTGACTACAAGCAGACAAAACTGAGAGAAATGTCACTTCATTAGGCTCCACTTCTGAGCTCTCGACCATTTGAGTAAACGTCTCCAGCGCTTTAGTGCCCTTCCCATGGATTCCATAACCAGTGATCAAAGAGGTCCAAACCACGACGTCCTTTAAAGTTATCTCATCGAACACTTTACAAGCACTGCCTAGACTCCCACATCTCGAATAAAGCTCAACAAGAGAGGCTCCGATGAACGGGTTACTGTCAAATCCGAATTTGATCACATAACTATGAAAGCATTCAGCTTGTTCGAGAAAACCCAAATCCGAACATGCCTTAAGTACCTTCACCATAAGAATAGAATCAGGCCTCGTATTATTTTCAAGCAGCATCTTGGAAAATTCCTCAACTGATCTGTGAGCCATTCCATTTAATGTAAAACCGCTTATCAACGCAACCCAAGAGACCACATCTTTCTTCGGAATCCTGGAGAAAACAGCATAAGCTTCCTCGGGGGAGAAACACTTCATATACATATCAACTAGAGCAGTGGAGACTTTCACTTCTGTCTCAATGCCTTTCCTAATGGCTAATTCATGGCTCTTCCTACCTTGCTCTAGATCATGAGAAGCTGCACAAGCTTGAAACACACTGAGCATAGTAGCTGCACTAGGTTCTGTTCCGCTACCCATCATTTCATTGAAGACACGCAGTGCTTCAGCAGCAGCTCCATTTTGAACGTAGCAAGCAATGACTGTGCTCCAAGATATAACATCTTTCTCTGCCATCACCTTGAACAAATGAACCGCTTCTTTGAAAGCTCCCGACTTGGCATAACAATTCAATAGTGAATTCACTAAAGACAAATCCTTTTCAAATCCTCTACGCATCACAAAACCATGCACACACCTCCCAAGTTTTGAATCAGATAGTTTCGTACATGCAGAAACTAGAGTGATTAAAGTTACCCGATCAGGACTAACATGAGAAGACGTGGCCATTCTCCTGAAAAACTCAACGGCCTCAAAGGGAAAACCATTCCTCTCAAACCCAGAAACCATAGAAGACCAGGTGACAATATCAGGCTTCTCCTCCAACTCATCAAAGACCCTCAAAGCTTGGGTCATCCTCCCACATTTGGCATACATATCTATCAGAGCAGAGCCAACATAAAGGTCAGACGCAAGCGAAGCATCCTTGTTGATGAACGCATGAATGATTTCTCCACACTTAATTTGCCGCAACTCAACGCAGGCCTTGAGAGCAACTGGAATGGTGAAGTTATCAGGCTTTTCTTCACAGCGAAACATTTGGATAAACTGAGACAATACTTGTTGCCATTGTTTATCTCTGGATAAGCTTTTAAGAAGAGTATTCCACTGATATAAGCTCCTCTTGGTCATTTCGTCGAACAAGTGGCGTGCATACACGAAAGAAGATAAACTTTTGATAAGAAAGCCTGTAATATAATTCCCAGGAAACTGATATTATCCTAGATTACTATAAATTTTCCATCCATTTTCTCGTTTCTAGGGAATTGCTTGCTTGATTAACTGAGCAAATGAATTTGAGAGGGAGAGAAGAAGAAGAAGAAGCAGAGCGTTAATAGACAGAAAGACCCATGCGCGCCAATATATTTGCTATAACACGATGGGCCTGGGCCGGAAACAAGTGGTCTAAACAGCAGGTCCATTTACTTTTGTTAATACCCCTGTTCGGGAACGCGCAAGGCGCTAGTCGGGCGGTCGGGTTGGGCCTAGCGCCTAAAGAGAAAATCGGGGATTAATCGGAAATTATGCGGAGCAGAATTTTTAGATGGTTTACTGTGTTATAAAACATGTTAATCTTTAATTGTGTATAACATTAATACATTTTCATGTTTAAGATTGTATAAAACACACAAATAGAATATATAAACTTAATATAGTGTATTTTTCATCAAAATTATGAATATAAATGATATTTATAAAATTTTAGATCAAATAAAAAATAAAAATATTATTAAAAATAAAATAAAAAAAATTAAAAAATAAAAAATAAAAAAATAAAAAAAAAATAGATTAGGCGGCCGCCTAGGCGGCTAGACGGTCATTTAGGCGGCTAGGCGGTCATTTAGGCGGTCTAGGCGGAAAAAATCGGATATCCGATTTTTTAAACCGATTTGGCATAAATCGGGGCGGAAGAGTGACGCGTAGCGCCTAGACGGCTAGGCGGCCGATTTTTAGAACAGGGTTTAATACTATATATGCTTTCTCTTATTTGTAGGCTTTTGATTGGTCAGATAATTGATTATTTGTTTGTATTCTTAAAATACGAACAAGGATAAGCATAATAAATAGTAATAAACGATGATATTAATTAAAGTAGTTGTAGTAAGTATTAATAAAAGGAAGGAAAAAGAAGTAACAAAGCGCACGTGGCGGTTATTGTTGAGAAGTGGAATAGCTCTCTCGCTCTCGCTCTCGGCTACAAATACGCACAAAAGAGGAAGGATCTCCTCCTTCGTCTTCTTCTTCATCGTGATCAGAGCAGAAGCAAGGTCATCATTTTCCAGTGCGTCGTCGCTCTCTGGATCTCGTTCAAGAAGGTTGATTCTCTTCCAATATTGTTATTTTATTTTATTTTATTAATAATATTCTGGTGGATTTGCCATTTTTGCGGAATAGATTCCGGTATTGATTGATTATTGAGAAATTGTGGGGGTGGTATATTCTTTATGCTCGTCGTTATAGGGTAAACGGTTTGATGTTTTGTATATAAGAAAGTAAGATTTGGTGGTTTGTAGTTAAAGAAGAGAGAGAGAGAGTGAAGGAAGGTAGTGGAGAAAAAGGGAATAAAGAGCCAAAAGATGCCTTTGAATTTCGGCAACGATGTTGATGGATCGTCCCGGATTCTTTTGAATGAGCCTCGCGGATCTACTGCTCAGGTTTGACTCCTCCTCTTTCATCTTCTCACGTCAGTTTCCTTCTGTTTCTTTTCATCATATCTTCTTCTTGTTGAATTGTATGATGAGCCTGTCTTGAATCTTTTTTACAGGTGCTTCTGTTTGGAGGGCAAGTCATCTCTTGGAAAAATGAAAGGAGGGAAGAGCTTCTTTTTATGAGCAGTAAGGTATGTGTGTATGCGCTTTCCCCCATTTCATCTTTTACTATTTTTAGGCATGGGCATAAAATCCGGAACCAGAAATCCGAACCGAATCCGAACCGAAAAACCCGACCCGTTATCCGACCCGAAACGTAAAAATATCCGAACGGGTCTTGTAGGGTGGTACAAAAAATATCCGAACCCGAAGTGTTATTAACCGAACCCGAACGGGTAACCCGAAAAATCCGAAATTAATAGTCAATATAAATATTTTGAAATATATATAAGTATTTCAATTATTAAATTCAATATTTGTGGTAATATTATATATAATAATAAATATTAAAATTCTAATAAATGCTTTAAGTACACAATTAGTTATAAATAAGTATTTTATAATTTGTTCATTGAAATAAAAAGTCTACTCTCTATAAGGCAATACATATTGTTTACAAACGATGTTTGTTTTCATGCTTGATTTAACATTTTATTGTTATTTTATATGTGATAGATTAATTTTTATTTGATTTAGATGTTTTTCTTTATGTTTTACTTCAAAAAATTTGTTTTTTACTTTGGTTATATCTGAACCGAATCGATATAACCCGAATCCGTACGATATATGATTACTTTATGGGTTTTATGATGCAATACAATTTTGAACCGAACCCGAAGAGTTATTATCCGAACCCGACCCGTACTAATAAAATTTTAGTATGGGACCTAGAAGCGTAGACCCGAAAATCCGAAAACCCGAAAAACCTGACCCGAATGCCAACGGGTACCCGAACGCCCATGCCTAACTATTTTGTTGGCTTTCAATCAGTTAACTCAGACCATCATGCCCTCACTTCCAAACTAACTATCCATATCTTCTCCTTTTATGTCATGTCTAAACTTTTTATACGTTGATGTGTTCCTTTAAAGGTATTTATACATCACTTCCCCACTAAGGATTGAAGCAGGAATGTTTTAATTAGTATTTTTTTTATTTGATGCGTCTCATGTAGGCTCAGTATTTGCCTCCCAAGATCATTAGAGGAGGAATACCTGTTTGCTTTCCTCAGGTTTTGCATCTCGCATCACTTTTAATATATACTTATAATCTTCTCTCTTATTTTGTTACCACCATCAAGACTACTGTTGCCATCTTTCTCAGTTTGGAAACTTTGGTGGACTTGAGCGACATGGGTTTGCCCGCAACAGATTCTGGGCACTTGATGACGACCCTTCTCCTCTTCCTGCTGCTAACAAACAATCATCTGTTGATCTCATTCTGAAGTCCACTGAAGATGACCTCAAGATCTGGCCTCACAGGTTTGTGGGAGAGACAGATCTATAACTTGCACCCACATTTTTGTCTCTCTTGCTCATCTTCTTTTACGGTTTGGATGTTTTGTATGTGTTTCCGCAGCTTTGAACTCCGTGTACGCATCTCTATCAGCCTTGGGAAACTGACTGTGATCCCTCGTGTGAGGAACATTGACTCAAAGCCATTCTCTTTCATGTTTGCTCTTCGAAACTACTTACATGTATCTGACATAAGGTGTGCCTTTCAAATTTTTTCTTCCTCTACTTCATATTATTGGTTCCTTTCTCTCTTTGAGTAGTAGTAGTATTAGTAGCTATTCATTGTGTGGGGGGTATTGAATTCTCAGTGAAGTACGGGTTGAGGGTCTGGAGACACTTGATTATCTAGACAACTTGAAGGGTAAAGAAAGATTCACCGAGCAAGCAGACGCAATCACGTTTGACGGCGAGGTAAGTATCAGCCATTGTTTTCCCCTTACGCTTTTTACACTCCCACAAGATTGTTGTGATATAGAGAGTGAGTGGGGTTGCAGATCGATAGAGTGTACTTGAACACACCAACGAAGATTGCTGTCATAGACCATGAGCGGAAGAGAACCATCGAACTGCGAAAGGAAGGCATGCCTAATGCAGGTATGCGCATTATAACAGATTAAAAAGACACTTCAAATGTTTTATGTGTTCTTGGACCTTTGTTTGGGATTTGTTTTCTAATGGAAAACTCGAGCAGTTGTGTGGAACCCTTGGGACAAAAAGGCAAAGAGTATAGCTGATATGGGGGATGAAGATTACATGACGATGCTGTGTGTAGATTCTGGAGCTATAGAACCTCAGGTTTTGTTAAAGCCTGGTGAAGAGTGGAAAGGCAGACAAGAACTCTCCATCGTCTCATCGAGCTACTGCAGCGGACAGCTTGATCCACGCAAGGTTCTTTACGGAGATTAACTGATCCTTTTTTCTTGTTTACCAAGTAAACAAATAATAAGAAGACCATGATCTCATCATAAGCTTCTTTTCAAGTGTCAAAAGAGACTCAGGTGTTATGTTTTGAACTTGTTAGGAAGAAAGAGAGGTATCGGTCATATTCTTGTAACGTTGACTCTATGTTTGACCGTTAAAACAAAAATTGTACCGGGGGGTTACTTTTGAATCGTGAAACCTTTCTTTATTTGGCCCACTCGTCAAATATTATCATCGTCATTGTCTATAACTTATTTGGCCCATTCGTCAACTTACTGTCGCATATCTTCTCAGTATAATGGTTAATGTGAACTCAACTTTTTGTTTAGTTTTTTCTTTCTTTACGGGAAAATATGTGTCTTTTGGCTTGGTGAGCAAGGTAGTGTGTCCCTACTATGGCATAGTATATTATTTAAATAATATATATTTGGCAATAAGCTCGATTACCGAAGCTCCCGAGTGCTTCGGTGCAAGCACAGAAGCAATAAGAATCCGAGGCACGTAATCCGAACCAAACTCCGAGTCAAGGCAAGTCAATAAAAGTCTTGTACGAAGCTGAGGTTAGTAAGTTGTGTTCATGAGAAGCTTTCGTCGAAGCGTAGGTTCGAGGGACTTGGAAAACACCACACTCTCCCGCTCGCTCTCCGCACGGTAGACTTGGTCTTGCTATTGTCCTCACGCGTGTTCACTTCTACAGTCCATTTTACTTAGCCTAGTGGATATCCTCCTCAAAGGCCTTTCTCTATATATCTCTCTCTGGTTTTCTCTTTCTTTGTTTCGGGAGCTATGGCGAGGTAAAAGCTTCTCTCTTTTTATGCTTTTATTAATTTCTAAGCCCCAGATTTCGCCTAAACTCTCATCTGATTTCGATTCTCCTTTTCCTTCCTGGGAATTATATAGCAAAGATTGATACTTTTTATGTATGTATCGGCCTCTATTGCTTTCGGTTTCTAAGTAATGTATGAGATATGGACTTGTTTCTACTCTGTGAGATTTCTTGTCTGCGTCTCCGACAGACAAAAAAACAGTAATTGATTTAAGATGAAAACCCTAGTTTGTTGTTTTCTTGTCTTTGAGAGAATGTTTATCAAATCTCTTTTTCTTTTCTGGTAACTAAAAATAACTCTTCAACTTTTTTTTATCACATATCACAGTGCTTGGATTGTAGATGGACCAGGAATCGCATCCAAAGTGAAGAATGCTTCTCTGTCTTCAGCTTTGCAGACCAGAGACTGTGGAGCTTCTATCCAATGCCCCAACTGCTATCACCGCATTGACAACACCAATGTGAGTGAAAGTCACACACTTTCTCTCTCTCAACCAGAGTAGAGCAGACCATGACTAATGATTTTCTCATTTTCAGGTGCTGGTTCCATGGCCTGGCCTTCCTAAAGGTGTCAAGTTCGAGCCAACTGATGCGGACATCATCGAGTTTCTGGAGGCTAAATGTGGGATCAGTGGCTCAGAACCACACGTGCTCAGCGAGGAGTTCATTCGGCCAGTCACTGAAGATGTTGGAATCAATTACACTCACCCTAAAAACCTTCCTGGTACTTGTTCTTCCTCACCTTGGCTTTTAATCTCTCTCTTGAGTCCAGGTTTATTGACTCCTTCCTTGAGAGAGGTATGCAGGTACAAACAAAGATGGAGTAAGTGCCTTCTTCGTTCACAAGACTGTGCAAGCATACGGAACAGGACAAAGGAAACGCAGGAAGATCACACCCACGTGCCTCAACGAGGAGCCAGTTCGCTGGCACAAAACAGGCAGAAACAAACATGTGTTCCTCAACGGAGTGAAAAGGGGCTGCAAGAAGATAATGGTGCTCTACAAGAGCGCTAGAAAGGGATCAAAGCCTGAGAAATCGAAGTGGGTTCTGCACCAGTACCATTTGGGTACGGAAGGGAATGAGATAGGAGAGTATGTTGTCTCAAAGGTCACATATCAGAAGGAGAAAGTAAAGGATGAAGGGGAGAGTTCAGGGGTTAGAGGTGGCCCTGGCCCAACTACACCCATGACAAATACTCCTACACCGCCTAGACCTGTAGATGGTGTTGCTGGAGATGGTCAAGCTTTTGATGATGACAAGATGCTTGATCCATTCTATGAGGTGGTCAATCATAACCAGAAGCTCACTAAAGTCCATGTTTGATCCATTTTCTAACTAGAGACTAAAGTCCATGTTGTTTCTTTTCTTTCTTCTTGTGGTTGAAAACCAGGGACTGGACAGCATTCCAGAAGCTGCTTTGTGGTCGAAGAAAGCTAGAAGGGAAGAAGAAGAAGTGGGTGTAAACCTCAGTGAAGATAACTTAACATGCAATGAGAGCATTGAAGCTTCTTCATCTCTTTGGGAGAACAACCAGATTCTCCCCAATCCTAGCCTCGGGGAATTAGATGGTTTCGCGCTTTCGGATCTAGAGAATGTAGACTTGGGGTCTCCCCCTGATTTCCTCACTGTAAGAAGAGAAGATATCCATTAATTTTCTTCAGTTTCATTTGAACTTGGATGCTGATATCGATTTCATGGTGCAGTTAGCTTCTCAGGATAGCTTGATGAATTGGATGGGATGGCTGTGACTGGATTCTTCTTGCTACTATATTATTGCAAGAGACGACGTTTTATATCAGATAAATGCTGCAGAAGAAAGAGGATGAGGCAAAAGCATGAATGTGTATTAAAGGAAGGAGAAAACTTTGAAGTCTGGTGGCAAGCTCAAGTCATATCTTTGTGAGCAGTTTTACTTGAGCGAATTCCCAGGCTACAAAAGTTTACTCTCGGATCCACGGAAAGTTACTTTGAATTTTCCGGGGAATAAATAATTTCAATCTCTCGAGTGTTTCACTTGTTTGTAGTTCGGAAAGACATGTTTGTGTACTACTTTACTTTGCTTGTGTGTTGTGGTCACTCTGTTTTGCTTTGGCTCGAGTCTGAACAACTGTTATAAATATCCAGCTTGTTTTTCTTCTTGTTTTTGCTAACTAACTGGTGAAGATTAACAAGACCTTGAACCAACACAACATGGAGGATTAACAGAGCCAGCCACAAATACCACATTAACTCTCCTTCTAATTAAAGACTGTTTCAACCTCATGTCGTCTTTCTAACTTTCTCGACCTCCCTGTGTTTGTTTTTTTTTTTTTTTTTTTTTTTTTTTTTTTTTTGTCACCAACAAACAGATTCATATAAAAAATATATTTTTCGTATTTACCATTTTCACCATATAAATCTCATAATATCCCGTTATTGCCTCCAAATAAATAAAATAATCAGACTAACCACCACTATTCAAATTATACACAATTTTTCTCTTGTTCAGCAGCAAATTAAAATTAGGGCTTTTCTGCAGCAGCTTCCTCTCTCACTCTCTCTGCGCCTCCGATATTCATTCACCCCCTTTGGTTATAAAAAAGAGCTAAGAAGATTCAGACTTCCACCACCGAATCAGCATCCCAGAGCTCTGAGCCATAACCAAGTAGGATGGTGAGGAGAGGTCGCGGCGGTGGTATGGGCGGAGGAATAAATCGGAGATACCTGAGTCAAGTTATGGATTCGTGCGGGAAGGACTTAGCTACGGCAGAGGAAATGGTGGATGACCTTCGTTCCAGGTACGGTAACTTCGCGAGGCTGACCCGTCAAGTGCTCCTGCTCAACGTCAGGAATGTCCTCAGTGCCCGAAACAAGCGTGCCAAAGACGAAGTGGAAGATGACAACAACGGCGGCGATGATTCCGATGGTGGTGGTGCTGCTCCTAGTAAGATGAAGAAACCGAGACGTGTTGATGAGAAAGAGGAGAAGTTGCAGCGAGCTGAGCAATCTCATCTCAAGAGGAGAAACAGAGAGAAGTCTCCTTCTTCTTCTTCGTCTGAAGAAGACAGTGGCGATATCTCCACTTCTGAGGACGCCATATACAGCCAGAAGCTGAGCCCGAGGTTTGATTTGATCAATGACAGCTTACGAGATAACTACGCTAAGATGAATAATAGCCCCGCCGCCAAGAAACCAATTGTGGAAGTTGAGACTGTTACCAACAACAACAAAGGTAGAAGCAAGATGACTACAATGGGGCTTAAAAAGGAAGCTAGAGTCTCTCTTCCCTTGAGCGGAACTACTCCTACTCATAATAATAATAAAGGAGGAGGAGGAGGACCTACTTTTAAAGACTTTGGTGGGATTAAAAAAGTGTTGGATGATTTGGAGAATTATATCCTCTTCCCTCTTCTCAACCCTCCTCCCTTTATGACGATGGGAGTCAAGCCTCCTAGCGGCATTCTCTTCCACGGCCCACCTGGCTGTGGCAAGACTCAGCTCGCCAATGCCATTGCCAATGAAGTCGGTGTTCCCTTTTATCAGATTTCAGCTACTGAAGTCGTTTCTGGCGTCTCTGGTGCTTCTGAAGAGAATATTAGAGAGCTCTTCTCCAAAGCCTATAGGACCGCGCCTTCCATTGTGTTTATCGATGAGATTGATGCCATTGGATCTAAGAGGGAGAACCAGCAACGGGAGATGGAGAAGCGGATTGTTACTCAGTTATTGACTTGTATGGATGGACCTCGTAACAAAAAAAATGATGATGCTGATTCTAGTTCTTCTGGATATGTTCTCGTCATTGGAGCTACTAACAGGCCTGATGCTCTTGATCCTGCTCTCAGGAGAAGTGGGCGATTTGAGCGCGAGATTGCTCTAAACGTCCCTGATGAAGATGCCAGGGCTGAGATACTCTCTGTTGTAGCTCAAAGGCTTAGACTTGAAGGTTCCTTTGACATGAAAAGAATCGCTCGCTTGACACCGGGTTTTGTTGGAGCTGATTTGGAAGGTGTAGCTAACATGGCTGGAAGCCTAGGCATAAAGAGGGTCAAGGATTCAAGAAAATTGCAACTGTCCGGTGACAGTGACAACCAGGATGATAGGTCTTGGCTGAGGCAGCCATGGTCAGAAGAAGATTTGGAAAAGCTCTTTGTCAGAATGTCTGATTTTGAGGTGTGTTGATCAATGACTTCATTTTTCTCTACTTCTTCAACGGTTTCAACGTTTTACACTTAAGGTTCCTGACTCTCTTTTTTTTTTTTGCATACCAGGAAGCAGTGAAGTTAGTTAAGGGATCTTTAACTAGAGAAGGTTTCTCTACCGTGCCTAATGTCACATGGGGGGATGTTGGTGGACTTGACCATCTACGGCTTGAACTCAACAATTACATAGTTAGGCCTATAAAAAATCCAGAGATTTATAAGGTAGTAATAAAACCCTTGCCACCGCTACATAGTCTTGTTCCATTAGTGTCTGAAATGAATGTGTCGCTTTGGATTTTGTCTAGGCTTTTGGAGCGAGCTTAGAGACAGGTTTCTTGCTCTATGGACCACCGGGTTGTGGTAAGACGTTGGTTGCAAAGGCAGTTGCAAACGAGGCAGGAGCTAATTTCATACACATTAAGGTTTGATTTTCACGCCAGAATTTTTTTCTGTAGTTTATTTTGTATATGAATGGTGTTGAAATAATGTGACTTTTTTTTGTTTTCTATCTTGTATCGTTGGCTTTCAGGGTCCAGAACTTCTAAATAAATACGTTGGAGAAAGCGAGCTTGCTATTAGGACCTTGTTTCAGCGCGCCCGGACAAGCTCGCCATGTGTGCTCTTCTTTGATGAGGTTTGTGTCGTTTCACTTATTTGAACAGTCTTAGTCTGGCTAAAACGAAAACATGTTAATATATTGAGAAGATTCTTCAAACTAAGCAACTTTAACAAGAGCTGTCTGATTCTTGTTATACATGAGTTGAGTGATGTCTTTGAATTTCAGGTGGATGCTTTGACAACAAGTCGAGGCAGAGAAGGTGGTTCGGTTGTTGAAAGTGTTTTGAACCAGGTAATAATTTTTTTTTTTTTTAAAAAGGCTTCCTTGGTGATATTGGATTCTGCAACCCTGAATCTGAATCAGGCGTTGATTCTTTGATGTGTCCACAGTTTCTTACTGAACTGGACGGTGGAGAGAGACGTAATGTGTATGTAATTGGAGCTACAAACCGGCCCGATGTGATTGATTCTGCTTTACTAAGACCGGGTAGGTTTGGGAATCTTGTGTACGTACCGCTGCCTAACGCGGATGAGCGTGTTTTAATCCTCAAATCAATTGCAAAGAAGAGACCAATAGATCCGAGTGTTGATCTGGATGCCATTGCAAAGAACTGTGAAGGTTTCAGCGGAGCTGATCTCGCTAACCTGGTAATCTTGTCTTTCATGTTTTTTTTGTTGAATTATTAGACATTTAGACTACTACATCCCATGTTGTGTAATGTGTGGTATGATTCTGATGGTTGGTTTGAATTTGTTGAAGATGGACAAAGCTATACACGTGGCAGTGAAGGAGAAATTCGGGTCCAGTGAGTCGTCTGAAGATAATAATATAGATTTAAGTGATTGTACCATCAAGATGACTCATTTCGAGCAAGCCTTGTCCTTAGTCACACCATCTGTGAGCAAACAGGTAATAATAGTAATGATCTTCTCTCACTGGCTCTCTGTTACTTTGAGAAGCTGAAATGGAATCTCGTTTTTGGTGCAGCAAATAAAACACTATGAGGAACTTCCAAAGAAGCTACAAAGAAGCACGGGAAGAAACAACATGGAGCAAATCAACGTAGGATCATCTTTTACCCTCGAGGAAAATAAAGTACTCTCTTAAGTTATACTCCCATTTTCCCGAGGGAGATGCCATATGTTTTTTTTTTCTTGTCCAAACTTTAGACCTAATGATATGATGATCATCAAGTTTTGCGTGGTTCCAACAAGTGTTGTCGTTAAGTTTACAAAAAAGAAGAATCAATGTTGTAGTAAAATGGATATATACAGAGAAGATATAGAAGGGAGATGAAGAGCTGAGAAGATTCGATTAATAGGTTTGGCTCTTGTGTTGTCTTGGACTGATGGTAACCACAAGTAACCGCACAAAATCTCAGTTTGTGTCGGAAGTAACTGTAGAGTAAAAATCATTTCTAATGATCATTGCGTAGCTCAGATTGGCCTGGGCAAAATTAACCGAACTGTACTGAACCAAAATTATTTGTTCCAAAACCGAACAAGAAAATATAATAACCTGAGCAGTTCTTATCTTAAAATATTGCGGATATCCAGAACCGAATTGATAACCGAATGGATATTTTTGAATACACGGAATATAATACATATTTAAAAATATTACTTATATTTAGATTTTAAATACTAACATACTCATATTTCATTAGTTATAATTTTAAAATTAATTATTTTTGGATAATTCAGATATTTTTTTGAGTCAATTAGCTAGAAATCCATAAAGAAGTTAGGAAATTTGCAAACTACCTAAAATAATAAAGGTATAAGAACTACGGCAGAAAAATAGTATCTAAAATTACTTTTGGAGCCCTCAGGTAAAAATTGTATTAAATTTCTAAAAGTAAATAAAATTCTCGTTTTCCCTCTCATTGTCACTTCTCATCTTCTTCACCTTATTCCCCGTTGTCTTCCTTTTTTTCTTTTCCATCTTTTTCCTCTGTTTTTTTTTTCTTTTTTTCTGATGAATTTAAAAAAAGTTGAAGAGGACTTTCACCATAATGGTCTACATAATCACTGGTCTATATAATCACTTGATCACACACATACATTTACTACCGCAATTTTTGTATAAGATCATGAGTTCTATCTCGTGGAGTTCAACCTTTTCTTTCCTCTTTTGTTCGAAGATTCCTTGAGTCAATCCTTAAGGCGATCAATACGACTTCGTCTCAGAAATAGCTTACGCACAAACTGAGCAAAGATCCCGTGCCGGCTTTTGTCATGAAGAAACTGTTTTCGTATTACATGAAAGTAATTTCAGAATTTATTTCTTGTTATTTAATATTTGGAATCCATATATAGATTCTAATTGACTCATTTCGTAAATGCAGAAAATATCTCCTTTTGATGAATTATAGAGACATCTCCATTATTACACGTTTAAAATCTTATCAACTAACACACTATTTAGGAACATAAATTTTCACAGTGCTCGTTTGTGAACGACACTCATATGTTTTTGCATCTTACGAATAACATTATAAATGTATGTATGTATAATACTATAATTGGCAATGTCAGAATATATGAACGGGATATTAGTTTTAGTAGATGAAAATATGATTATTGTATCAACTTTTGTTATACCAAACTATTATCCAATTGATTTCTTCCTTGAATGCTTGATGTTGCCAATTCTATTAGATTGCTAATAAATTTGTTTACAATATGCAGAAGATGAAGTACATTCACTCCTAAATGATGAGGCTAGGCCTGGGCGTTCGGTGGTCCGTTCGGTTTTGGTCCTGGTGATTCGGATTTTCGGATTTTCGGTGTTATGCTCATAAGTACCATTAAGTTTTTACTAATTATCGGATCGGGTTCGGTTCGATTCCTTCCGGGTTCGGTTCGGATCGGATTTAACCAATGTTTAAAATCGTACAAAATATATTTTAAAAAACCTCGAAAATTGGCCAAAAAAATATCAAAATATATAAATTATTTACAAATCTAATTAAAAATTAGTTAAACTATCTAAATTAACTAAAAAGTATTTAAAATAACAAATAAAAAAACTACAAAAATATTTTGAATACTCTAAAATATCTAAATCACTTTAATATATATAAAAACATTAACATATTTAACTAATTTCAGATATCTTCGGCTCCTAATTCGGATTTCTGTTCGGTTCGGGTTATAACCAAAGTCCAAAATAGTAAGCTCATAAGTCCCATTCAGATATTTTTGTAAAACAGTTCGGATTCGGTTTCGGTTTTTCCGGTTCAGGTTAAGGTCGGTACTTCGGGTTGAGTTAAAAACGCCCAGGCCTAATGAAGACCATGTTTTTTTCTCATACTCATCTTTGGCCTGCAGCGCCTCTGCTGTCTTCTCTCCGGCAATTTTCAGCATCTTTTCTGCTTCACTTTCATCCAGCACCTTTTTTTTTTAACACAATTCAACTTGTGGGCCTAATTAACAAATCCGAGAGATCGCAGAAGCTAGGTCAGCTTTCAGTTTTGCATTCTCAACTTCCATCTTGCTGGTTGTAGCTATCTCCACTAATTCAGAGGCCGCTAGGTAATCATCAAAACTGTCTAAACCTATCTCCTCAGTCTCACTATCACTAGACATGTCCAGTGAACTCCTTGAGGATGCAACCTTTGAATGTAACCCAGCTAGATACTCAGAAGCATATCGATCAATGTCAGCCATTTCAATATTGATTAAAGTTGTATCATACGGAGCTACATTGACATCACACTGAGTGGGAGTGTCATATAAACCCATTGAGGCCAGCAAGTCACGAGGTACAAAAACATTGTAACTTATAATCGAAAATTAACTATCAACAACAATTAGCAATAAACAACTAATCTGTCTCAACTATCCCCTAACAGTCAATTACTTGCCAAGCACACAATGGCAAAAGACACAATCACTACAATTACAAAAAAAAAAAAAAATTAAACGCACCATAAAAGACCCATAATATTTCAAGATTTATAACTATATCTTATCCCACCAAGTAATGTATTCTACTTCGGATACAATAAGTGCATCCAAAAATATTTTCACCTTTTTCTTCCCAAATATTTTTCTTCCCAAATATTAGTTTCCCATCTATGGGAAACATATAAAAAAATTTGAACATCCAATCAAAACTTAATTATTCTTAGCACAAAAATTATCAATAGTAATAAAATATTTCAAATCAATCACACAATTGAAATAGCCCATTTTATTTGACCAATTGAATTTGAATAATTTATAATTCTTTCTTATTGTTATATATGTGGATTTTTTTCTTTTATATCACATAGATTATGTTATTGTATTTTATGTTTACGTTAATAGTTTTAAATTGATTTTATACAAATATTTAAAATGAAACATATTTTATAACTATGATCAATTTATTAAGCTTAAGACCAAGTTATGTTTATTAATTTGTAACTTCCTTACTATTCAACATATATTAATGTTGTAACTTATGGTGTATGAAATTTTTTTTTACAATTTGCCACCTATTTAAACCCATACATTCTGATTCCATTATACAACTCCCCCATCTCTCTAAACAACTCCTCCAAAATCTAAACATGAGTCAGGTATTTTTGGGATATACGACACAAAATGGAACCATCTTTATCATCTCCAAAAAGAGTCATTACCATGAAGATAAAGAGGCCAAGGACACAGCAAACAAAAATCGTGATATCCGTCGCCATGAAGACAGCAAGCAATGGCCACCTAATCCACGAAACGGTATGGAGTACATGCTCGATGATATAGACGTCTAGGTCAATTCTGCGGAAAGCTATTATGTAACAAAAACATTTTTCGCTAGGGGTGGGTTCTCATTGGTTTAAAAATATTTAAAAAGTCCTTGTACTCCATATCGCATACCGTTTCGTGGATTAGGTGGCCATTGCTTGCTGTCTTCATGGCGACGGATATCACAATTTTTGTTTGCTGTGTCCTTGGCCTCTTTATCTTCATGGTAATGACTCTTTTTGGAGATGATAAAGATGGTTCCATTTTGTGTCGTATATCCCAAAAATACCTGACTCATGTTTAGATTTTGGAGGAGTTGTTTAGAGATATGGAGGAGTTGTATAATGGAATCAGAATGTATGGGTTTAAATAGGTGGCAAATTGTAAAAGTTTTTTTAATACACCATAAGTTACATCATTAATATACTAAGGAAGTTACAAATTAATAAACATAACTTGGTCTTAAGCTTAATAAATTGATCATAGTTATAAAATATGTTTCATTTTAAATATTTGTATAAAATCAATTTAAAACTATTAACGTAAACATAAACTACAATAACATAATCTATGTGATATAAAAGAGAAAAAAAATCCACATATATAACAATAAGGTCTGGAAGTCGTCTGGACTTCTTGAAAGTCGTGTGGTCTTGTCTACTCAAGTGGAATCCAAGCTTGTCTTTGTAGAGGAATGATCTATAATAGTTTTGTTTGTGGTCTGTTTTGTGAATTGCATGTCTACTCTTTTAGTTGTGATTTTTTTGTAAAATCAGTAATAATTTTTTCCAAGATGTATTAAATGTGCTAACAATGTGTTTACACATTTACAAATCAATGAAATAATAGACTTCAGTAGCCTTTTTCTTATCTTTGGATCTCTCATATGCAATAATAAACTCCAATGGCCTTTTTCTCATCTTAATAAACAAGAATGTTGGTAGCTTTATATTGATACAACATTTTAAGAAGTATTTTAACCCTTCTTCCAACTCATAACAATAGTCATCATTATTGTCTATAACAATAATACTTAAGAGATGGAAACAAACAATAGTAACTAGTCAAAGCATATCATATTTTGTTATAAGTTTGCGTTGAAAAACTTAGTCAAATTTAGTAAAACTAAGGGAGAGAACATATTTTGTTATGAGTTTTACATATCTTGAAGTTACTTATCACTCTTAAAAATACAAGTTATTCAAAAACTAACGTAGAAGACTTAAAAACTAGCGGAGAAGACGCGGACGACATCAATCTAAGTTGTCCAGACGACTAAACTATACGTCGTCTGGTCAACGCAAAGGTTATTTTTGCAATTGTCTTTGAAATCTGTTATTTCGGACGACTGAAAAATAAGTCGTCTACTATTGTTTGGCTAAAAAAAAACTCCAAAAAAGCTAGACGACTTTCATTTCAGTCGTCATAGGTTAGTTTTGCATTTGACTGGATAATTTCAGAAGTTTGACTTTTCTGGACGACTTACATTTCAGTCGTCTCGTGGACGACTGAATTATAAGTCGTCTGTATATAATTAAATCTTGAAGTTTTTTTTTTCAATTGCAAAACTAACCTATGACTACTTAATTGTAAGTCGTTTACTTTTAAAAAAATATTATTATTTTAATTTTCACTAGACGACTGAAATGTAAGTCGTCCAGGATTTACGAGGTTTGACCAGAATCTCAGAAAAAAATCCTGGACGACTTACAAGTAAGTCGTCTCGTGGACGATTGAAGTATAAGTCGTCTGTGTATAATTAAATTTTGAAGTTTTTTTTTCAATTGCAAAACTAACCTATGACTACTTAATTGTAAGTCGTTTACTTTTAAAAAAATATTATTATTTTAATTTTCACTAGACGACTGAAATGTAAGTCGTCCAGGATTTACGAGGTTTGACCAGAATCTCAGAAAAAAATCCTGGACGACTTACAAGTAAGTCGTCTCGTGGACGATTGAAGTATAAGTCGTCTGTGTATAATTAAATTTTGAAGTTTTTTTTTCAATTGCAAAACTAACCTATGACTACTTAATTGTAAGTCGTTTACTTTTAAAAAAATATTATTATTTTAATTTTCACTAGACGACTGAAATGTAAGTCGTCCAGGATTTACGAGGTTTGACCAGAATCTCAGAAAAAAATCCTAGACGACTTACAAGTAAGTCATCTCGTGGATGACTGAAGTATAAGTCGTCTGTGTATAATTAAATTTTGAAGTTTTTTTTTCAATTGCAAAACTAACCTATGACTACTTAATTGTAAGTCGTTTACTTTTAAAAAAATATTATTATTTTAATTTTCACTAGACGACTGAAATGTAAGTCGTCCAGGATTTACGAGGTTTGACCAGAATCTCAGAAAAAAATCCTGGACGACTTACTTGTAAGTTGTCTCGTGGACGACTGAAGTTTAAGTCGTCTGTGTATAATTAAATTTTGAAGTTTTTTTTTCAATTGCAAAACTAACCTATGACGACTTAACTGTAAGTCGTCTACTTTTAAAAAAATATTATTATTTTAATTTTTGCTAGACGACTGAAATGTAAGTCGTCCAGGATTTACGAGGTTTGACCAGAATCTCAGAAAAAAATCCTGGACGACTTACTTGTAAGTTGTCTCGTGGACGACTGAAGTTTAAGTCGTCTGTGTATAATTAAATTTTGAAGTTTTTTTTTCAATTGCAAAACTAACCTATGACGACTTAACTGTAAGTCGTCTACTTTTAAAAAAATATTATTATTTTAATTTTCGCCAGACGACTGAAATGTAAGTCGTCTGGGGAAGTCAAACTTCTGAAATTATCCAGTCATATGCAAAACTAACCTATGACGACTGAAATGTAAGTCGTCTAGGTTCTTTGGAAATTTTTTTGAAACCAAACAATAGTAGACGACTTAACTTTCAGTCGTCTCAGGTTACAGATTTCAAAGTCAATTGCAAAAATAACCTCTGCGTTGACCAGACGACTTCCAGGTAAGTTGTCTACAGCCAGACGACTTCCCAAGTAAGTCGTCTGACGAACAGATCTGGAAAAAAACTCGATGTCATACCTTAAATTGGTGAGATAAGTTCCTTAGCATACATAAGGCTTCTCCAAGCACACAGAATCACAAACGAAAGTAACCCACCCAGAATCGTTAGCTTCTATGACTCTATGAACCATAAAAAATTTAGAATCAAAATCTTGGGTTTTTTTAGCTCATTGTGGAGAGAAAGTGAGAGATATGTTGTGTTTAGTTCACAAGAATGGAAAAAGAAGAAGGGTAAATCGATTTTGGGAGCATTAAGAGCTTCAAATTGGTTGTTCATGGTGGTTGTGGTATTGATGACAATGACAATCTTGTAATTACTTGAAGATGATGAGGGTGAGAGAGTAAAGATGTCATTTTCGAAAGAAAAAAAAATGATGGCATTTTCGTAAATTATATGAACTTGTGGGGTGAATAGGGCAAAACTAATTTTCAAAAAAAAGGAGGTTAGTTTTGTGTTTGACTTTAAGTTGTAGGTCAATTTTGCAAAAAACCCTAAGAAATAATTATAAATTATTCGAATTCAATTGGTCAAATAAAATGGGCTATTTCAATTGTGTGTTTGATTTGAAATATTTTATTACTATTGATAATTTTTATGCTAAGAATAATTAAGTTTTGATTGGATGTTCAAATTTTTTATATGTTTCACATAGATGGGAAACTAATATTTCGGAAGAAAAAGGTGAAAATATTTTTGGGTGCACTTATTATATCCGAAGTAGAATATATTACTTGGTGGGATAGTATATAGTTATAAATCTTGAAATATTGTGGGTCGTTTATGGTGCATTTTTTTTTTGTGTTGTAATTTTAGTGATTGTGTCTTTTACCATTGTGTGCTTGGCAAATAATTGACTGTTAGGGGATAGTTGAAACAAATCAGTTGTTTATTGCTAATTGTTGTTGATACTTAATTTTCGATTATAAGTTACAATGTTTTTGTACCTCGTGACTTGCTGGCCTCAATGGGTTTATATGACACTCCCACTCAGTGTGATGTCAATGTAGCTCCGTATGATACAACTTTAATCAATATTGAAATGGCTGACATTGATCGATATGCTTCTGAGTATCTAGCTGGGTTACATTCAAAGGTTGCATCCTCAAGGAGTTCACTGGGCATGTCTAGTGATAGTGAGACTGAGGAGATAGGTTTAGACAGTTTTGATGATTACCTAGCGGCCTCTGAATTAGTGGAGATAGCTACAACCAGCAAGATGGAAGTTGAGAATGCAAAACTGAAAGCTGACCTAGCTTCTGCGATCTCTCGGATTTGTTAATTAGGCCCACAAGTTGAATATGAGGTGCTGGATGAAAGTGAAGCAGAAAAGATGCTGAAAATTGCCGGAGAGAAGACAGCAGAGGCGCTGCAGGCCAAAGATGAGTATGAGAAACATCTATTAGCTACGCTCAAGGAAAAACAAAGACATTGTGATCCATATGAGAAGCGAATCCATTAACTGGAACAACGTCTCAATGATGATTATCTACTGGGACAGAGATAACGATACCCGATAGCGGCTTCCTCGTTATGATGACGGCGAGAATATCCTCCGATTGTTGTAACGACATTGCGGAATAACAGTCGGCTTCTTTGGAGACGATCGTTGAACGACTCGAATGGAACTTGGGGTTGGAAGTGATGGCGCTCTCCGAATGAGGAATCGACCTCGCTGAACCTCCGCCATCTAGGTCGAGTAGTAGGAGAATTGCTTTGTTCAGTCATGGCGGATGAGATCGGTTTGAGAGCAGTGGATAGATGGAAGAAGAAGAGTCTCGAGTTTCCCTCGTTAAAAGGAAGAAGAAACACTCAAACTTTCTGAAAAGGCGTGATTAAAAAATCCCGTGTCTTCCGGCTTCCTATTATATGTAATATTTCGAGCATGAATTTTCCAAAGTGTATCTTTACTCTAGTGGTAGAGTAGTCATCCTAAAAGCTCCTGGACCAGGATTCAAACTCTCCTACAAACATGTGTTTAATTTTTGGTCATTTTCCATTTCTGCCTTCTAGAAAACATATTATATGACGATTATATTATATTTTTGATCCAATGATTTAAAGAAATTAATTTCAAACAATGTTAAATGATCATCGAATATCATATTTTCAATTTTAAGGATGCGATGATTTACCAAATATTAGGATTTATTTGTTTTATTATTCATAATTATACATGAATTTCCGAATATTATAAGATATGTTCATGAATGCAACTACAACATTTTATGTGTGGTTCTATGTTTTTAAAAATAAGCTTACCAAATTTTATATGAGTTATCAATTATATTTTTAAATTTAAAAGGATAAACTAAATAAGTAAGCCAAAAATATTAATCCAATTCATAATCTTAATTAAAAAAAAAAAAGTTGTTCAATTAGAAGGAATATATGTGATACATGCCCAACATTGTAACACTTGGGCTGTTCAAATTTTTTTGTTTATAAGGTACGTAATTAAGATGAATTATACGTATAAATACGACCTTTTCAATTTCTGGGTGTAACTACATTATTAATTCATAATCAATCATGAAGTTTGAAATATTTATGGATTGGTTTGCTTATTCAACTATCAAAATGACTTATAATAAAATTTTAAATATTAGAAGTGTTTATTAATGCAATTCGAGATTTATATTCATTTTTCAAGAAGCATATATCAAATTATAAAAACTTGTATAAGTATATTTACAAACCTAATAAAATGAACCAAACTAAATGAAATTTAAAACAAAATTCAATGTTAACTTAATTATAAATTGTCGTTTACTTTGAAACCAAATATTGAGACCATACATGAAAAGATCCAAATTATTATGTATGGAATTGCATATCTAACTAAGATGAGAACATAATAATACCTATCACTCCCTATGACAAATGTATAGACATTTATATCAAATAATGATATCTAATTATGAATAACATATGTTAATTTTTAACGATTCTTATGATCAGAATTTTTTATAGGTATGTTTTCAGTATTTTATCAGTAGCATAAATTTGATAAAAATAAAAGAGTTTCAGAATAAGGTGGTTGTCCAGAGTACAATAGAGTAGTTTCTATTGGTATGAGCAATGTTTGTAAACAGAGGAAAGTTATTATCACTACTAAAGGCAGATAGTAAAATCGTAAATCATAAAAGTGGTAATCATAGATAAGGTGGTGGTAATTATAGATAAGGTGGTGGACTTTTAAAGAAGAAAGCATGTAGATGTGTTGCTAAACCATTAGCTTATTCTCAACATGTAGATGTGTTGCTAAACCATTAGCTTATTCTCAAACATATTAACAAAAATATTGAAATTTCATTTTCATACTGCAACTCCACCTCAGAAAAAAATCTAAAGACTATCCATAGCTATGACAACATTTAAATTATAGTTCAATATGAAGTGTTTTACACGCTTGAATTCTAATATGAACCATTTCTAATTTATTACAAATTTAAATCGTAATCATTAAATCTCGGCCACCTTAACCAAGTATAATGATTTATCTATCATTTTTTTCCCAAATTCTCGTATATATATAGATAGCCATTATTATTTTTAATCAAACTATATAACATGGAAAGAGATTAATAATAGATATTATTAGCAAAAGAGATTATAACCAAGGTTGTTATAATAATGCAAAGGCAAATCTTAACCACGCTTCACACCTTCTGACTCAATCCCATCAGCACCCCTTTTCACCGACTCATCTGCATGATCCTCCCTCTCAGTATCAGCTTCCTCACCAACGTTCTCTCCTAAGTTGCCTTTGGGTTCCGGGGCTTCGAGTGGGAGCACCTTTGTCACAGTTAGAGTCTGGGTCTTGGCAGTCAGATTGTGATTTGATACCTTCACAATGAACTTTCGTGTCTGTCCAATGGTATCAATCATAGCTTGAGACACTGGAACTATGTGATCCCCTCCAACATTCTCAGAATACATATTCAAATTTTTTTGTAAGAATACGTTCTAAATCTCATAATCATACAGATTTCTAATTACCTGGTAGTATCTCTCAACCAACTCAGCAGCTTTCTTTCCAGTCAACTCCTCACCAGCATCACCAAAGACAACAAATACGGCTTGATCATTATGGTCATACACAGAGAGCTTCGTCAGGTACCTGTAACAGAGAGGCATTAACAACCATTGCAGTCAAAGAATGTGTATAACTATATCTAAGCCACTTACTGCACCATACCAACAATTTCACTCTTCCCACATTTCTTACACATAAGCGTTGTGGGCCCTTTGGTTGCCTTAGTATGGCACCCACCGCAGCCTATATAATATCATCCAGAACCGTGCACAACATCATCAATAGTTGTTGTGCACTCAAACCAAGCAACCTGGAAAAATGTTTGAAAATTCAATGAGAAACTTAGTTTATCTTATTGAATGTAGCAGACATTGGAGCTATAATACCTTAGCGGATGCCTGATTCATATAGGAGAAGAGTTCTCCCAAGGTTGCTGGCTCAGGCTTGGTGACCACCTCTGCATTAACTCTGCTGGCAACATCCAAGTTCGAGTTCAGCCTGGAGAAAACGTCAAACCAGACATTACAATAGCGGAGTAACACGAATGACATTCCAATTCATGAACCCTAAACCTTACCGAGGTAGAAGAGTGTTTCTTGAACATCACTATCCAGAAATACCCGTGAAGGCGCCATAACAGATAGAGATAGGACGTCTATAATAGAACGAATGCCATGACACATCAGGAAAATTATGATATAATGAAACTAAGGACCCCAACCATATTTAACATCTTAAAACATCAATGAAAGTTAGCAATACAAACCTCCAAACCGTTTCAGATTTAAGGTGGTGACTAAGATAACAAGTGCAGTGCCTCCAGATGCTTTAAACTTTTCACAGAACACAAATGCAGTCTTGTTCCAGAGGTAAAGCTTCATCACGGTATCGTTGTAACAACACAAACTCGTGTAGTAAAATAAACCATATGTGAATTTGGAGGAAGATATAGATCATCTTTGTTGAGAGTGCAAATACTCCTTTTTTTATTTGGGTAATTCGGGTAGATTAGTTACTTTTAGATATTTTTGGGTAGATTGATTACAAAAGTAACCAGAACGAACTGGACCCGATAATTTTTGGATAGTTACCGGTTCCTGACGTAATTCCGATATGAACCGAAACCGAAACCGAAGAACCGATTTTTGGACGGCTCCTGTTTGGTTTTCTGAAGTCCAAACCCGAATTAACCCTAACCGAAAACCGAATGTCCAGGCTTGGCTCAGAATATATGTGGGCCCCCCGCGATGAGTCTGGGTTAAAAAAAAAATAAATACACTGCCTCGATCGATCTACAAATGTGGATATTGCTAAAAAAAGTAAATTAGAAAAAACGTGCAAGGGGTCCAGGGGAGTAGATGGATCAGGATCCGAAATCCACGGCCACGGCGGCGATCGAGCATAGGTCGTTCGCTCGGATCGGGTTTCTGGGGAATCCTAGCGATGTATACTTCGGGCGTACAATCTCATTCACAATAGGCAACTTCTGGGCGTCAGTGAAGCTGGAGCCATCGGAACATGTGATAATAAAGCCACATCCATTCAACGATCTCGTCCAGTTCAACTCTCTTGACCATCTCGTACTCACGCTTTTCCATTGATTGTTAATGCAAAGTGATTTACTAGTTTCTTTCTACTCCAGATTTGGTGGATCCTTAGTTTTAGTTGTTTGGATAGTGAAACTAGTTTACATATATATAGCTCTAACGATGTGATTACATTAACATTAACATTTGTTTTTCTCTTTGGTGCTTCCTTCCTTTAAGCTGAACCGCTTGGAAAATGAAGGTTACTACGGCGGTGTTAGGCTGCTAATGGCCATTTGTAAAGTGTTCCGTAACCATTGCAAAGATAATGGCATTCAGCTTCATCAACGAAACTTCACTCTTTCCTACGACACCAATATCCCTAGGCAGGTACACACTGT
This sequence comes from Brassica oleracea var. oleracea, assembly GCF_000695525.1. NCBI lineage: Eukaryota > Viridiplantae > Streptophyta > Magnoliopsida > Brassicales > Brassicaceae > Brassica > Brassica oleracea. Next base: position 21,715,458 of record NC_027750.1, on the reverse strand, counting down.
GATATTTTGCTCCCTTTATTCTTCGTTTTTCGAATTTGAATTTCTGCTTGTTGACATATATACACATTGCTGATTCTCTATTATTTATGATGTTCCAGACAGGGCTTTCTGGTTCTAGCGCCATTGTATCCGCTGCTCTTAGCTGCCTTCTCGACTTCTACAACGTCAGGCATCTCATCAAACTACAAGTTCGCCCTAACCTTGTTCTCAATGCTGAGAAAGAGCTTGGTATTGTCGCTGGTCTTCAGGACCGGGTTGCTCAGGTCTATGGTGGTCTTGTTCACATGGTGGGTCCCGGCGGTCTTATCTTTACATAGCCTTTGGTATTTCCATCATTAGTTAATGACCTTTTTTTTTTCCATCTTCACCTCTGCAGGATTTTAGTAAGGAGCACATGGATAAGCTGGGACATGGGATTTACACTCCTATGGATATCACTCTCCTTCCACCTTTGCATCTTATCTATGCTGAGAACCCCAGCGACTCCGGCAAGGTATTCTCAAATGACTACAACTCAGGCGTATACAGTTGAGTGACAAGTTTTGCTATTTTACATGTTCTTTTTCATACAGGTACATAGTAGGGTTCGACAAAGATGGTTAGATGGCGATGAGTTGATAATCACATCAATGGAAGAGGTTGGAAAGCTAGCAGAAGAGGGCCGAACTGCATTACTCGAAAAGGACCATTCCAAGCTCGTGCAACTCATGAACCGTAACTTCGACCTTCGGAGGTAATATCTGATTTCGAGAGAATATAGAAATCGGAAACCTATGCACAGCTACACACCTAGACATTTAGTTATGAAATTATTGTCTCTGTACGTAGGAAGATGTTTGGGGACGAATGCTTAGGAGCAATGAACATAGAGATGGTGGAAGTGGCAAGGAGGGTAGGCGCAGCTTCCAAGTTCACCGGAAGTGGAGGAGCAGTTGTGGTTTTCTGTCCTGAGGGACCATCTCAGGTGAAGAGTTTGGAAGAAGAATGCAAGAAATTGGGATTCATACTTGAGCCGGTAAAGATTGCACCTTCATGCTTGAATGATTCTGACATTCAAAGCCTTGGCTGAGTCTTCTTTTCTCCACGGAGAAAGCCTCAGTTACATACATTACATGTGAGCTTTTATGTCTATGCCTTTTCATTTTTCTACGTCTTTTCCTTAGTTTATATCCTTTAAATCTTTTCTGTTTTGTTTTCTTCCATATACAGTTTTTCACGTTTAAAACCAATTTTCCTGCTCTTTTTTTTTTTTTTTGCGTGTTCAACATCAAGAATAAGGAAGAAATCATGTCTTTTTAGTTTGTACTTTGGAACTACTTTTTAAAATAAATTATAAGAAAAAAATAGAACTATATAGTAAAGGGTAAATATTATGAATGAGAAGAAACAAAGATTAAAAGAATGTAAAATTGGTCTGGGCTTTGAACTTCCGCAATACTATGTTGGGCCAACTTTTTCTATATATATTGTTGGATTCTGTATTACTGGATAAAAGCCTTTTTAATATATATATTAGGGATTATGTACGTGTTAAAGTGGTCCTGATCCAAAACTATAGACAAAAGGACGTTTACCTTTTGAATTTATGATTGACACGTGAAAGTGAAACATTAAACAATGAATTTAGATTTATTTCTTTTTGAACAAATTTAGGCGAAGTATCGTAATACTAGAATTGGGATTGAAGACGCCGCCATCGAAGATCCCTTTTGACCAACAAAGAGAGAAAGAGAGAGAGAGGAGGGATATCTGTTGATAGTGTCGTTTATCTTTTTTTTCGTCGTAGTGGAGCTGACATATAAAAAGGTTTGGATGTTTATCTAATTGTAGTTAGTTGTCGACCGATTTGATTAAAAGTCAACAGCTGGTTGGTGTAGTTTTGTTGATTTTATATTAGTTGGAACGGAACGGGGGGTAGATTCGTCGTCGCCACCTTCTAGGCTGTATTATGAAATCTATTTGCTGACTCAAAGTTGAATGAATCATTTTTAGTAATTGAGTCGGTGATTACTAGTCGTGATTGAATGAATCTCTTCTTCATTAAGTTTCATTAAGACGCCGCCGCCTTTGTGTTGTGTATATTTTTCCTCGTCCTGCATACTAATAGTATCCTTCGCCTTAATACAATTAATTTCGCCACCTTTGTTTGTTAGGTCTTGCTCAAGGTTTCTGTTGTCATTAGCCCTCCCTTAGGTATTTTGCATGTTGCCTCCCTCCATTCTCTTCTTCTTTCTGTGTATAAAGTTGATAAGATTCTAAATTCCAGAATATCTTTTTTCTTATCCTCTGTGCAAGGTATATTGATCTTCAGCCTTCAAGTTTGTTTGTTTGCTTTTTAAAAATAAAATAAAAATCCGAGTAAAGTTTGATGGGAGGAGGAAATTCTAAAGAAGATTGGAGGCAAGAGTCGCCATCTTCATCATCATCATCATGGGCTTCTCATCAGAGTTATCCTCAATCCGGACCTGGTAGCTACAACTATCCTCCTCCACCCTCCTATTCTCCTGCTCCCGCTCCATCTCCATCACCGGCTCCCAGTTTTGGTGCTCATCTTCCTCAGCCGCCTCCTTATACTCAAGAGGAGGCATATGCTTATCCTTATCCTCCCCCACAGCCTCATCCTACTGATAGGAAGAAGTTTGATCGTAGGTATTCCAAAATATCTGATAACTACGCCTCTTTAGATCAGGTGAGCCTCTTTTTTTCTTTTAACAAGTGATGAATGAAATACACAAAAACACTTGGTGTTGAAATATGAATCTAGCATTACATTGGAATGATCCCAGGTGTCAGAGGCTCTAGGGCGTGCTGGTCTTGAATCTTCTAATCTTATCGTTGGTATCGATTTCACCAAGAGCAATGAGTGGACAGGTTTGGTTTGAGTTTCTCTTTCTTCATCTAGGTCAAGGAGGGGACATGCTAGGCTAGGCTAGGCTAATCATCATCATTTTGCAGGAGCCAAGTCCTTCAATAAGAAAAGCTTGCATCATATCAGCAATACTCCCAATCCTTACGAGCAAGCTATCACTATCATTGGAAGAACCTTAGCCGCCTTTGACGAAGACAACTTAATTCCTTGTTTTGGTTTTGGTGACGGTAATCATCTGCTTACTTGGTCTTGTAATTTCAGATAATTAGTGGGTTATATCATCAACATTTTGCTCTCCTCCTGATCTCTCTCTCTTTTGCAGCATCAACGCATGATCAAGACGTGTTTAGTTTCTATCCAGAGGGTAGATCCTGTAATGGATTTGAGCAAGTTTTGGCTCGCTACAGGGAAATTGTACCTCACCTTAAGCTCGCAGGTTTCTCCTTTTTGTTTTTAGCATTCTCTATGTCATTGTGAAACGCAAACTGAAGTACTTAGACTCTGTGTGTTGCTGAAATCTTGTATTATCAGGACCGACATCTTTTGCACCCATCATTGAAATGGCGATGACAGTGGTTGAGCAAAGTAGTGGCCAATATCATGTGTTAGTTATCATAGCCGATGGACAGGTTAATATTTTTGATGCCTAAGCTCTGTGATATGATACCTCTGATTTCTCTCTTCCTAAGAATATCAATCTCAGGTAACAAGAAGTGTGGATACGGAACATGGGCAGTTAAGTCCCCAAGAACAGAGGACTGTTGATGCAATTGTTAAAGCGAGGTGTGTGAATATTGACTATGTTTTAAATTTATTTTATGTTTTGTAGGTATTATATAATCAATTCCTTTCTTTTGTGTTGCAGTGCACTTCCTTTGTCGATAATCTTAGTGGGGGTCGGGGATGGACCATGGGACATGATGCAGGAATTTGATGATAACATACCTTCCCGAGCTTTTGATAACTTCCAAGTAACCTCCTTAATTCTTCTTTTGAACACATCACCTTCTTCGGTTCTGAGACATTTTTCCATCTCTTTTGTTTTTTGAATCGGTTTTCTATAGTTTGTGAACTTCACGGAGATCATGTCGAAGAACAAAGAGCAGTCTCGAAAGGAGACAGAGTTCGCACTCTCTGCTCTCATGGAGATTCCTCCACAGTACAAAGCCACGATCGAGCTTGGCCTTTTAGGGTAATTAATGAACCAAAACCCCAAAAAATTTGAAACGGCTATGAAAGTTGTTACCAAGTTTCTTCTTCTTGTTGCCCTGACATGTTTTTTGCAGGCGAAGAAATGGGAGTATCCAAGAGAGAATCCCACTTCCACCTCCGGTGCAGCAGAGTGGAGCAACATTCTTCAAGCCGTCACCAGTACAGAGTTTTGAACCGAGTGTACCTACTTTTCCGATGGAGAGCAAGAATATGACCACTAGTGTGGACGACAACCAGGTATATAGTAGCAACGTTGAACCTGTTTGAAATGTTTCAAAAAATAAAATAAAAAAGGTTTGAAATATTCTAAATTCGTGTTGTTAATGCCCTGTGAACGCAGCTATGCCCGATATGTCTGAGCAATCCCAAAAACATGGCCTTTGGTTGCGGCCATCAGACATGCTCTGAATGCGGACCAGATCTTAAGGTGTGTCCTATTTGTCGTGCACCCATCCAGACCAGAATCAAGCTCTATTAGTTCACCACTCTTCTCCAAGAGATTTCAGATCTTTCTGTAAAAAAAACAAAAATGTTCTTTTGTTCTTTGATTGAATTCTCAAACATAGCTGCTTGTTCTATCTTTAGTTACTTTGCTTGGGTTGCAAGTTTTTCTGTTGATTTTCTGTCAAGATCCTATTAAAAAGATGCTTTGCTTTTTATATCTATCATCACCAACCCGTACAAGTCCAAGATTGGTACTAGATATATTCAGAATATTCCTTTCTTCTCCAAATCATAAAATTTAAAGTTGGTCACTTTCTTTCTACTTTGATTCTTAACTTCTACCAAGTGTTTTTTTTTTTAACAATTTAAAAGATACTTTTATGTAGGCCTACCCTCCTAGGTCCGATATTAAAATTTTATTAGTACGGTCAGATTCGAATAATAACACTTCGGGTTCGGTTCAAAATTGTATTGCGTCCTAAAACCCATAAAATAATCATACGGATTCGGGTTATATCTGTTCGGTTCGGATCGGATATAACTGAAGTAAAAAACAAAAATAGTGAAGCAAAACATAAAGAAAAACAACTAAATTAAATAAAAATTAATCTGTCACACATAAAATTGATAAAATAACTATAAAATGTTAAATCAAGCATGAAAACAAAACATCATTTATAAACAATACTAGACCCTGACCCGCGCGCCAGCGCGGATATGAATTTTCAGTTTTTAATTATTTATTTTATTAAATGATGTATTTGTAATATTCGTTCATATTATATTCATTAAGTAAATATTTTTTTTTTGCATCTTAAACTATCTATTTTTTTACGAAGGTGTGATATCATATAAAATTTTTTTAAAAAATGAGTATAGAGTTAATTAGATAATTTTAAAAACAGAAATTTTTATTTCGTGTGCGATATCATATAAATAATGATCCGCC
>NC_027750.1:21672602-21709795 GCF_000695525.1 Brassica oleracea var. oleracea | reverse complement strand
TTTTTTAAAAAATACATTTACAAAAATATTGTTTGAAAGAAAATTCATTTATCTTTCAAATATAAAATGAAAATATTATAATTAAATAATAAAAAATATAAATAAAAACCATAAATTTAGCAAATGACAACTGAGTTATATTATGCTAAAATTTTTTTTCTAACAATTTATCAAATGACAAATGAGTTATGAGCAAATAATACCATATAATTTTTAAAAACATAGTCATTCTTAAATATTTTTTGAATAAATATTTATTTTTAAATTTAATCAACTGAAAATAATATTCGTACAATTGTGTGAGTCAAATTCTAGTTTTATTGATGCATGTTATATATTAGTGTTGCATGTTTTAAGTAAAAATTTAATGATGTACGTTTTTAAAAAATTTCCATTATTAGAATTATGCACGTAAGGATAACTCATGAGTTTTTTTGGTTGATTAAATGACATTATGTCCAAATTTATTTAAGGACATTTCATTAAGGTAACTGAAAAAGACAAACAATAAAATAGGAAGTTTAAATTCATTTAAGCATATTTCATTAATGTAACTGAAAAGACAAGTAATAAATTAGGCAGTTTTATTCGTTTTAGGATATTTCATAAATGCAACTGAAAAAGACAAGCAAAAAAAAAGTGAATTTAATTAATGAAATAAGAACATTTTCAAATGGGTACTTTTCTTTTAATAATATAGATGTATTGCCTTATAGAGAGTAGACATTTTATTTCAATGAGAAAATTATAAAATACTTATTTATAACTAATAGTGTACTTAAAGCATTTATTAAAATTTTAATATTTATTATTATATATCATATTACCACAAATATTGAATTTAATAATTGAAATACTTATAAATATTTCAAAATATTTATATTGACTATTAATTTCGGATTTTTCGGGTTATCCGTTCGGGTTCGGTTAATAACACTTCGGGTTTCGATATTTTTTGTACAACCGTTCGGATATTTTTACATTTCGGGTCGGATAACGGGTCGGGTTTTTCGGTTCGGTTCGGATTTCGGGTTCCGGATTTTATGCCCATGCCTACTTTTATGAATTCTCTTCGATTCAACCTACAACAATCTCCAATTCAACTGAACCCTCTCTGACCAAGAGCCACTAACATATCTAACCAAACCAGTGGACCATTATCCTCTGCCCGTAAGATCCAACGATTAGCACTAAACAACGAAGGTCAGACCAAACTAAACCTCGATCCAGATTGTGAATACTATTCATACCACACAGTTCGATCATCCGGAAACAGTAAGGAGCTGAGAGACTTGAGACACACGCCAATAGTAATAAAGGTGTAAAAATTATAATATAGATAGTAGGTTTTCAATACATATGTTTTGTGTGTGATTCGTTATGTTCGTAGATTCATGGAGAATGAACACTATCCAAGCAAGGTAGCCTATTGTCCCTTTCAACGTGTATCACGAGTTGCTTTCGTTGTGGATTTAATGTTATATATCTTTATTATCCAAAACAAAATGAAAAGTGAACAAGTAGAAGGAACTGTATATGGAAGTGTCAAAGTGACACAAAACACAAGTGTTGAACCAAAGACAAAGCAAAGAAGTTGATTCAAAGTTTCCTCTCTTTTTTTTCCTTCTTTTTTTTGGGTTTAGTACACTTTTCACCTACATATATACACACACATGGATACTAACCCAATCATTCACCACAACACATCGTATCCTTCACATATCGGTTTTGCTTCAACCCCTACCTCCTCGCCAGTATGGCTCAACGCTTCCAACTGAACCCAAAGCCCTTCACTGACCCACCGGCTGATCCTCTCAACAGGGTCTCTCTGATCCCAAGATCAGCCGAGCAGAAGCTGGCTGCTGATAACTTAGGCGAAAGGCGTCCCTTAGCCCCTAGAACTCATGAAGACAAACCCTTTGGTGAACATTCAGATGCTCTCCAGCACCACAATGTTTCTGCTCCTCCACATAATAAGGTGATGGATCATGACCCCGAGAAAAAGACCGGTTCTGTAGTCCCTAAGACCGCACATCATCCTCACTCATCAGAGGATCTCCACGATGCCAACAGTCGACATTCCTTGGTTCCGAGATCACTAGGTCACAACTCGCTCGGTGGAAGATTTGGACCTGGAAAGAACCAAGCCTTTCGAAGAAATGGGAGGCCAGTGTTTTCACTCTCTGATGACCGAGTGATGGCTGATAGAGTCTTGAAGACTCATAGTCCAGACATGGTCTTCTTTGATGTCAAATCACTTCTCTCCGTTGTTGATGACATCTTCAAGTCCTACGTCCCATCCATTGACTCCTCCTCTTCTGATTCTAAGGTTTTGTTTCTTGCTCCCCAATTAATCCCCCAATTTTCGACATCATATTGATTTTCATTTTCTTTCTTTTGCAGCCGTCAGTGGTGTTCAAGGACTACGCTGATCATACCTCCTTTGAAACTTTCGCGGAACTCATCGATCAAATCACTTGCGAGGTATATACTCTGTTGTGAACAAACGCGATTCAACTTTGAAGAAAACAAAAGAAACATCAAAACGAATTGAGACAAATACCCGTTTAGAGTTTCTTATTATTATGTGAATCAATATCTTACAAACCCCTTAGACCAGTATTTATAGCAGCCTCAAAACCCGATTTCTTTTTCCTTATAGGAATACATACTTATTAGAAAAAGTATGCAACATACTCATATGAAGCTTTCTTTGTTTTAACATTTAATTTCATTTTTCTAAAGAAGTATAGTAATCAATGTGTCAGATCGAGTGCAAGTGTCTTCATGGAGGTGAGTCTCACGGCATGATGACATCAGGGCTTCATTTAGACAGTCGCAACACAACGACGTTCTCTGTTCTGTCCCTTGTCTCCAAATACCGTTGGGATGCTAAGCTAGTCCTCGTCTTAGCCGCTTTGGCCGTGAAATACGGCGTTTTCCTCCTCCTCGCGGAGACGTACGCAACGAATCAGCTCACTAAATCTCTGGCGCTCATCAAACAGCTCCCAAGCATCTTCTCTAGGCAGAACGCGCTGCACCAGCGTCTCGACAAGACCCGGATTCTGATGCAAGACATGGTTGATCTCACCACTACCATCATCCGGATCTATGAACTCCCACCTCACCACATCACAGCTGCGTTTACCGATCATATCCCCACCGCGGTTTATTGGATTGTCCGCAGCGTTCTGATCTGCGTTTCTCATATCAGTGGCGTCAGCGGGTTCAAGCAGGAGTAAGTGCATTTTTTTTATTATTATTATTATTTCGTAGCTTTCTTGGCCTGCAAGAAAAGAGTTTTAAGAGTTACTACTCATTTGTGTTCACTCAGCCAAGTCATGTCGTTTATGGAAGTTTCGGAGATACATGAGAATAGTGAAAGGCTTAGGAAGATCAATGCTTACCTGCTAGAACAACTCAACAAGAGTCGCTTGACTATCGGTAAAAATATACTATACGTTTGTTTTATTAAGCTCTCTTTGTTTCTCTGTTCTCAAGCTCGTTTCTTTTGTTCTGTAATGTTACAGAGGAGGGTATAGTTGAAGAAGAGTATCAAGAACTCATTCAGACGTTCACTACTATCATCCACGTTGACGTTGTTCCTCCTCTGCTTCGTCTTCTCAGACCTATTGATTTTCTTTACCACGGCGCTGGTGTTTCCAAGAGACGCGTAAAGAACAAAACTAAAATTCTCTTTTGCTCTCTCTCTGTCTGTCTCTGTTTATCTCTCACTTGCTCCTGCTTTCAACCATTAAGCAGGTTGGGATCAACGTGCTCACGCAAAAGCACGTGCTGCTTCTGGTATCAGACCTAGAAAACATCGAGAAAGAGCTCTACATTCTGGAATCGCTCTACACAGAAGCATGGCAGCAATCATTCGAGATTCTATGGGTCCCGGTTCAAGATATCTGGACAGACGCTCACGATGCCAAGTTCGAGTCACTTCATTCCAACATGAGGTGGTACGTTCTTGGAGAGCCTCGGAAGCTAAGAAGAGCTGCGGTGAGGTTTGTGAGAGAATGGTGGGGATTCAAGAACAGACCTATACTCGTTGCGCTTGACCCCAAAGGCCAAGTTATGTCCACTAACGCTTTCCCCATGGTCTGGATCTGGCAAACATTCGCATATCCCTTCACCACCGCAAGGGAACATGATCTATGGAGTGAACAGGAGTGGAATCTTGAGTTCTTGATTGATGGCACTGATCCTCACTCCCTCAACCAGGTTTCCTTTATTCAGAAACAGAGTATTTATGAGATCATGTTTCTTGTGTTACAAGTAATTGCAAGAGATGAGTAATTTTTATTGTTTTTATATCAGCTTGTTGATGGGAAATACATATGTGTATATGGTGGAGAAGACATGCAATGGATAAGAAACTTCACGAGTCTGTGGCGTAGTGTTGCAAAAGCAGCAAACATTCAAATCGAGATGGTTTACGTTGGAAAAAGGAACCCTAAGAACGGAATCCAGCCGATAATCAACACAATCAGAGATGAAAACCTCAGCCATACATTGCCGGACCTGTTCCAGATCTGGTTTTTCTGGGCAAGGGTTGAGAGCATGTGGGAGTCAAAACAAAGGATGCTGAAAGCCCGAAGAACAAAAGGGCGGCAAGGGTTTAAAGAAGAGGAAAAGGACCTTGTGCTGCAAGAAATCGTTGCTTTGTTAGGTTTTGGAGGAGAAGGAGATGGGTGGGGACTGGTGAGCAAAACTGCGGACTTGATGGTTCGAGCCAAGGGGAACTTGTTTTCCCAGGGTTTGGCTGAATTCAACGAATGGGAAGTCAACATTCCCACAAGTGGTTTTCTGAAAGCACTCAATGATCATCTGATGATGCGTCTCCCACCACACCACTGCACAAGGTTCATGCTTCCTGAGACTGCTGGGATTATACCCGATGAGGTCGAGTGCACCGAGTGCCGCAGGACCATGGAAAAGTACTACTTGTACCAATGCTGCCTTGAGTAAGAGGAAGAAGATGTTGATTTGGAAGCTTCTTTAAATAATAAAACCAAAGTTTGTCTCTCTCTTTCATCTCATTCAATTAAATTACTTGTTGTGTTTCTCTACTTCATGTGGTTGTTGTTGCTGCTGCTTCTGGTCTATGAAAGCGGAATCTTTGTACTCAAATTTGTGTGTTTATGATTTGGAAAAATAATAAAAAGTTTTATGTATTTGTAGCCAACTCTTGTTTTTAAAATATAAGGATTTTCTTTTCAAGTTAAAGCTTCCAAAACATCAAATACCATATTAATTAGATACATCAATACTGATTTTTCCAAAATAGTAGTGTACTATTTTCCTCTGGTTTTCAAACTGGACCTTTATTAACCATCAGAAGGGAACAACCGGTTTATTTTTCTTCCTAGAAATCAAATTTAGTATTTAATAATCTAATTATAGGATCCAAAGTTTGCTACAAATATATAATACAGACACACATTTTCTAAAATAAGGCTATTGGATCTCCATTATTCTCTCAAATCCATGGGTTTTTTTCCTAAAATATCTCATCATTGAAAACATATAAATTCATCTCATTGTCCTCTTAGTTTTCTTCATCTAAAGCTTTTGCAGTATTCAGAAAAATAAATAAATAATACATACTGCTTTAGCTTTGGAACACCTTTAATCATTTTTAAAATGGCACGTCAATTTGTCGTATTGGCTCTATTGGCTTTGGTGGTGGCCACCGCATTCGCTGCCGACGCACCCTCGGCTGCTCCCACCGCCTCCCCTACAAAAGCACCCACCACGCAGACCAAGGCACCGGCTGCTGCACCCAAATCATCGTCAGCCTCCGCACCCAAAGCATCGTCCCCTGTGGCAGAGGAACCAACAGCCGAAGACGATTACGCAGCAACCAGCCCGAGTGAATCTGCGGAGGGACCCACCGTCTCCTCCCCACCAGCTCCTACCCCAGAGGTTGTTGATGGGCCATCATCCGATGCACCCACCCCCGGCCCCGAGGTACTCGACGGCAGCGCCACTAATGTGAAGCTCTCCATCGCCGGCACTGTCGCCGCCGTCGGATTCTTCTTCTTCTCTCTCTAAGTTGATAAACAACTTTGTTTCATATGACTTTGTGTAACTTTTGAGATGACACCAAATCTTTTCTATATGCGAATTATTATATCAAAAGATTAAAGGGACCTATTATTAATTATACTACTAATGTTCTTGTAATATTTTTGGATGCGTTAAATGCTCTTTGTCTACTACGTAAGTTTACAGTTTGTTTTGTGTGGTTTTCAAAAGAAGCAAAAAGATATTTAATAGAACACAAAATTACAAATATTAATACAAATGATCAAATCCAGTGTGTCTCAGAGAAAAGAAGAAAAGAGTAGTTGAAGGATTCCTTCCAGAGAGACTAATCCTCCACACAGGCGCTAAGGCTGCGCAATATACAGTAGTTCACATCTCTGAAGGATAAATGATTTATTCTTTAGCATCTCTCTCTCTCTGCTACCGTAACAGAGCCTACAAAAGACGAAAACAGATCTCTGTCAGACAGACACGAAACAATGAATGAGCTATATATGTTCTTTGGCATAACATTTAAAAATAAAAGATGATGAGCTTACTTTTTTAGTTTGGTCAGTGGATTTAGGTCTGTGTTTGTAGAAATTTGGAAGTTGCTTCGCCTTGAAGCACAGCCTTTGCCTTAGTTTACTCTCTTCTTTCTCCACACTCCTCTCCTGCTCCTCCTCCTTCTCTTTCTGTGCCTCCATGGCTTTGAATTTCTCCTCTAGCTTCTAAAACATCAAGAACCACTCACTACAAATGGTAAGCGACAAAGAAGAAAGCGTAGATACCAAGAAACCAAAAACACTCAAAGCTCATCTTGCCTTTTTTCTTCTCTCTGCTCTCTCCTCTGTTCTTAAGCCAAACGGTGTGAAGCAGCTCGGCGTCCTGCTTTTTCCCCCAATAAAGAATTATTATACATATGAAATGTGAAATAATTCATTTAATTAAAGACGAGTTCTTACTCTGCAGGGAGGAAATTCCATCTTCCTCGACCTGTCTTGGTAGAAGAATCAGGAGCTCTGCATTTATTTTTAACACCTGATGAGTTAATTCTCTAACCACACATCATTTAAGTACTTAAAAGAGTTTATTGAGGCAGTGTGTTTTTACCTTCTGTTACTAGACAAAGGTGTGGTGAACAAAGAGTCCTCCACAATTCCCTTTGCAGATACCTACAGTTAATCCAATCACAAGAACATAAAGGCACTAATCTTGGTTTACCCTTATCATAAAATGAGTGAAACACTCACCTTATTATTGCTTGATGGTGTCCGGAGAGGAGTTTTGCATTCTTTGGTTTGTTTAGAAGAAGCTCTTGATGACCCATCAATCTTCCTTATGATGGACACTAACCTATTGAACTCTTTTGCTGGTGTGAAATTGTAAGAGCTGCTCTTGTTACTAGGCTTTTGACTTGGAGTCCTCTCCGATATATTGAGCTTAGACACTCTCGGCTTTGTACTGCTCTTTGGTTGTGCTTCTTTGGAATTCTTCTTCAAAAAAAAAAAAAAAAAACTAACAGATGAAGAACAAAAGAAGCCATGGGAAAAAAAAACTTTAATAAAAAAAATATACCTTAAGGAGGATCATAGGCGTTTTCTCCTCAACCTGTTGTTCTTCTTTAACTGTAGACCCTTTGCCATTGATCTCTGACTCAGTCTTCCGACGGTTCTCTTTCTCATCAGACTGTCTATTACCAGAAGACCTGCTTACTTTTTCTGCAACTACTTTCATTTCAGCATCTAAAGATGCTCTTGGAATCTCAGGAACCGGGGGGTCTGATTCTTTCTTTCCTACGCCATTGATATCTTCTTCTTGAACTGGAACCAACTCATCAGAGGTTTGCTGTCGGAGCAAGAGTGCCTCTTCAGCGGCAGCTTTTCTTGCAGCAGCGAGATTCTTGTAGTGAGCTTCGAAGAAGGCTTTCTTCTGAGCCACAGACCCTGGCCTCGAGTATCTCTCTGCCTCCGCCACATAACGGTTCTGTGTCGGGAAAGATGACCATTTTTCCCAGTCAAGTCTCTCAGACATGAATCTCCCAAAGGACACAGACTGTCCTAAAGCACCAAGAGAATCTCCCTATTACACAAAGAGACAGATACATCTTTCTTAGAAATCTCTATGAACAAAACAGAAAGAAAATGTTAAAAGTAAGACATGGAACTGAAATGGAAGTAGAAAGAATGAGGAAACTAAGAACCCACCTGTGGAGCTGCGTATGAGAATGGCTGCATGAGGCAAGCAGATTCTCCCATGCTTTTTTCTTTTTGGAACAAGGTTCTAATTTTACAGACAGTCAAGTGAAAATTTAGATTGTATCTAGTTAGTTACAAGGATCCCAAGTTTGTTTTGAATATAAGAGTTGCTTACAAAAATTACAAAGAGAAAAAAAGTGGAAATGTGGATTTTTGTCCGTTGTATTTAGCTTTTTTCACTGTTTAAATTTGAATTCAAAATTTTGCAGGTCGTCTGGGACCATGTCTGTTTATTCCGTTGATAGATAAAAAGAAAAGGCACACACTTTATGAGATAAAGTAAGTAGTCCGTAATATACTATATTTTAAACAGATATTATCACTTTTTCTTCTAAAGTGTATATATTTTTTTCTAAGGTACACGATAATGTTTTCAATAGTTTTCTTTAAACATGTTTATTATTAATATTTCGCTTATATTAACAGAAGATTAATTTTTTTTGAGCAAACAGAAGATTAAATTTTTTGAATTAAATTTCTGAAAGAATTCTAAAGCAAAATCTTCCTCCTAATAAATAAATGAAATTATCCATTGGAAGTGGGAGTACAGACTTACACTTGGGCTACTAAACTCAAGTGACCCTTTTGGTTTAAAACTTGAAAAGAAGGGTTATTGGAGACATCCATCCTCCAGCTTGTCCCCTAATGTCGTGTGCTTTGAAACTAAGAGATTGAGAACAAAATGCCAATTTAGAATTCTTAAAAACAAAGAACAAATCCTTAAGAATACAAATAAACTCTATATATGACTTTGTGGGGAATAATATCCTTTTTGGGTTTAATTTGTATCTCTACAAATACAATGCTCAAAGACTTTCAAGCCAAAATGAGCCCGCCTGATCATTCGAAACCCGGCTTGGAGTAGGAAGAAGTAGTTCGTCTCTTGTTTCTGTAACCTTTCCCTCTTGCCCTGACTTTACGAGTGGAGCACACCAATAGCATCACTACCATGAACCCTACTCCAGATATCACCCACACAGCGATCACCCACATCTTCAACCTGCTGAATCTCCCTTCTGACGTCGTTTCTTCCGTCGTCTCATCGCTTCCTTTGGCTTGTTTCGCTTCCAACTTTCCCACTTTTCTCGAACCCGAGGAGATACTCTCCTTCGACTCAGACTCAGATCCAGGTTCAGGGCAATTCCTTCTCTTGTGATGCAGCAACAGAGCTTCGTTTAGCTTCTGTCCACATTCAATACTGAGAAGGTCTCTTTGCCGTCGATCATTGTCCGTTTCATGAACCTCTGAAGGAGTAGGCGGGTCCGGGAACTTGGCCCAGCACTTGTTGATGAGATCGGTGTTCCTCCAATTCGCCTTGTCGAAGCTCCAGTTCCCTACTTTGAACTCAAGACCGTAATGGAAAACTCGATAGTCAACACCCGGTTCAGGGACGTAACCAGGGTATATCAATATCTCCTTGTTTATGATATGCCTCAAATTCAGCTGCAATTGTAACCAAAGTATGTTAGACCAATTGATCACACAATTTACTGTTGATCAGAATTAATAAGAGTGTGTTTATACCTCAGCAGCACCGAAGGAATAACCGTACATTTCGCTGATCCAACCGGACTCATATATATCCCCGGTTAACTCCTTGGCGTAATGTTCTCTGTCTGCTCGAACCTCCTGCGTTTTCAGCAACCAGTACATTGCGAATTTCCTGAGGTCATCTATGTGCATTATTATGACTCCACCAACTTTATCACATGCCTCGGGGTTACGCGTGTGAAGTTTTGCAAGATCGTTGTCACACCCAATAAGATAGCTACAAACAAAAAGAAATAGTTAAACAAAAAGAAATAGTTTATGCATCTTCCAAACAGAGAAAGAGAGATTTGTATATTTACTCGTAAGGAGTAGAAACTGGACGTCCTCGAGCTGCCTTATACTCCCAAGGAGTGATGGGTCCTCTGAGGATCATGTCAGCATCAAGAATTACTATGTATTCTGCATCTATATTCGTGTGGTGAAGCCAATGAACGACCGCCGCCGGTTTGTTAATTGCCGGGTACCTGATTCATTCCAAATATCAGATCAAGTTATAGTAGTAACATTAAACCCCCTGATGTTAGACTTACCAATCCCCTGTGAGAGGATGTCTGCTCATGGAAGGAACATTATGCGTGGGGGCCAAGTCATGACCTTTATACTTTTTCAGATCTTCATCTGTGCAACTGAGAAGCCGAGTGATGTTCCCGGGCTGACCACTCAACCTGAAACTGTGCATGAACCCAACTGTTTGCCAGTCGAAATAAGTTGTGCACTCGGTGGAGAACAGTGTGTGGATCTTTGGATAAGGTCCTTTGAATTCATCGACGGGTGGCGGCTGGTGTTGGTGTTGGTCTGGCAAGATATGTACACTTCCTGGTGCAAGCAGCTTAGGCTTTGTTAACTCCATGAAAGTTTTGCTCTTGAGAAAGCTCAAGTATTTGGACCACTTTGGCTTGGGACACCCGTTTTCAGCGTGGCGCAGTATGAGTCCCTCGTTCAATGTATTCATGCATTCTAGACTCAAGAGTAGACCTCTTCGCTTGTACTGATCAGGTTCCATCATTTTCACCTATATATTATAAAACTGTTTTCTTAGTATTTGAAGTGGAGTTGAGAAAAGAGTTAGTTACCCCTACCCTACCTCTCTTGGGTATGGAGGCTCGGGGAAGAGACGGTTGCAGTCATAGACAATGTTGTCTTCGTGGTGGTCAAGTTTAGTGAAAGACCAGTTACCGATGGAAAAAGGCAAACCGTAGTGCATCAGAATAGGCTCAACACCTTCTCGTGGAACATACCCTGGATATATCATCAAGTCGTCGTTTATCTTGTGCTTTAGTCCAGCCTGACGATAAAAAAAAAAAACACAAGTTGTTAATAATGGAAATCAAACACACTTGGAGCATGAGCAGAAAGAGAAGGAGATTTACTTCAGCAGCACCGAAGGAGTAACCATACATCTCACTGATCCAACCTTTGCCGTAAACATCACCGGTAAGGTTGGTGGACCAGTGAGCAGTGTCTTGGCGAACATCTTCAGTCTTGGAAAGCCAAAGAGGGGCCAGGACGCGAAGATCATCGATGTGCATAGCGAGAAGACCGCCAACTTTGTCACAGAGCTCAGGATGATTAGTGTGCAATCGGACAAGCATGTTATCGCAGCCAACCAAGTAGCTGTTTTGATAGGAGATAATAAAAGAAAGAGGGAGGGTGTGAGAGAGAGCCAAACACAAATGGTAGGTAAGGGTGAAGAAGAGAGGTAAAAGTACCCGTAGTGGGCAGCAAAGGGTCTACCCCTTTCAGCACCAAGTTCCCAAGGGATGATAGGACCTCTAATGATCTGGTCAGCATCAAGAATAACGACCCAATCCACATTCTTGGCATCTTCACTGTGTTGAAGCCAGTGAAGAACTCCTACGGGTTTGTTAATTGCTGGGTACCTAACCAAAAAGAGGAGAAAGAAGGAGACGTACATAACTGGATCAAGCAAAAATCGAAACTTTTTGAGTGGCAAGGCAATTTCAAAGACATGCAATTAAGAGTTTGTGTTTAGTGTTTAATTACCAGTCACCGGTCTTGGGGTGTCTGCTCCAAGAGGGGACGCGGAAAGTGGGAGCGAGATCCATGCCTCTGTAATTCTTCATCTCCTCTTCGGTACAGCTCAATAACCGGGTAATCGGACCGGGCTGTCGGGATTTCTTGAAGCTGTGCATCAGACCAACCGTCTGCCAATCGAAGTAGTTCTGGCACTCCACCGAGAACAGCGTGTGGATCCGATACGGTGCCCTTTGACCCCATTCATCCGCCGACCCTAAACCCACAGCCACAGCCACAATCACCACCGTGATCAAACCCCACCGCATCTCCATTTGAAGAAATTTGGAAGGAGGAAATGGAACAGAGAGGAGAGAAATCAAAAAAAAAAAGTCAATGCATGGAGACAGAGGAGGAGGATGATGATGGATCCAATGCCCCCCCCCCTTTTTTCCTTGTATAAAACAACAGGTGGGTTATGATTAGGTAGTGGTCACCACGACAAACTGCTACTCTCAATATCTTTTTTCTAAAATTCAGATTCGATTTGAATAACCAAAAGATTCTAATTATAAAAATTGCGTTTTTGGGGGACGAAGGACGACTCTGAAGAATCGCCGAAATTGGGCTCCGGCAAGACGTGTGCTAGTGGCCTTTTCACATACTTCCAAACAAACACACGGCGAGTTGCCAGCGTTTTCTTTCTTTCTCTCTTTTATTTTCCTCATTATTTATTAAGTCATCCCCATTAATTTATCTAATTACTTCCAATTATTCATTATATATATGCATTTATTTTGGGAATTAAACTTCTTAGTTGTTACAATCAGGCATTTATATTGACTTGTCTATACAAGGCCATTTCTTTTTCTTTCTTATTAAAATTCTTGTACATGCACATCACATACTATATTTAGTATTTATTCCCTCTCATTGTTTTAGGCAACTTTTTAAAGTAACATAAAACCTAAATATTTAGATATGTATTATATCAGTTTCTTGATTATCAGATTTTTTTTCTTTTGTTATGCTTTTATAAACAAATTTTATCTTGTCTTTAATGGGGGTAGTTGTTGTTTACATACTTTTACTTCTTATCGAAACCATCATTTTGGTCTCTAATACACTGTCGGCTCTTGCCTATGGCAACATGGACATTTGCCAAGGGTCTATAATTTTTTTTTTTTGTTGTTTTAAACATCCATTCAATCTGTTAAATTCCCAAAAAATATTCATAATTAAGTGAATCTAATTTATTTATTAAAAACAAAATAATAAGAAATATATATTTTCATCATCAGTTTTGGGATACATTTTTTCTATTTGTTCTGGATCTTAAAGATCAAGTTAAAAAAATGCAATGAAAAAAATATAGAAAATATTTATAAAAAAGTCTAAATTTCGTATTTGGCCCAGGGATATTCTATTGTTTAAGTCGGCACTGCTGTTATATATTCTTTTATTGGTGTGATCACATGTAGGAGACCAAGTATATGTTGCCTCAAGCCACTAACATACACGAATCCGACTCATTCTCTCTCAGTAAACTATTTTGCCAATTGAGTGTATATTATATAATCCACTCTTTGCGATCATTTTAACTAACAAAAAAAGAGAAAAACCAATACAAAGAGAAAGGATCAAATATTGCAGCGATGAGATCTTTGTACTCCTTCACCTTAATGATTTGTGTTCTCGTCTTGGCCATGTTGATTATGGTTGCTGATTCTTCATATGGCGAAGGTGGGAAAAAACGCGCTCCTCCAGCAATGGCTCCTTCACCATCACCAAGTAATGACGGTGGTCATTTTGGTGGACCCAAAAAAACTCTTCCACCACCTCCAAACACAGCCACTTTCACAGTTTGCCCACAACTAATTATCTCCGCAACAGTGGCGACTACTGTTAGTGTCTTGGTTTTCATCTTGTAATTCCTTCGTCTCGACTTTGTTTCTCAAGCTTCTTTTCTTTGATGAATTTGTTTTCGTTCGTCTTTGCTGTGATCGGTGGGATTTGTACCGAGTTTCAAACTTCTCTGTTGTTGTTCAATAAAACAAAAAAACTACTATATATATTGTTGTACTTGAAATCCCAGTACATAGAGAGTTCACGTTTGCATGTACCGATGGGTTTATGATCTGGTGTAATGGATTGGGAGCTGTTATCAGCTAACTTATAAGACCATCTCCAATCCACCTCTATAATATAAATCTCTAAAATAGAAAAAAAAAATAGAGATGGTGTTTTTGCTCCGATGTGTTTTTCCATAATAGAAGAATGCTACCTCTATAAATAAAGAAATCCTATTTTTTTCCCCTATATAAAGGAATCCTATTTTTTTCCCCTAAATATAGGGGAAAAAATAGGATTCTTCTATTTATAAAGGTAAATATAGCATTCCTCTATTATATTTACCTCTATTATAGAGGAACACATCGGAGCAAAAACACCATCTCTGTTTTTCCTCTATTTTAGAAATCTCTATTATAGAAATGGGTTGGAGATGCTCTAATTCCCTGATCGTCCTGCAAGTTCGGTTTTTCGTCATTATTTTTAATAGACTCCAAAACTTCCTTTCTAATCTTATAATCATCATTTTTAATAAACTCTAAAGATTTGTTTTCTAATCCTACAATTGCCATCTGATATTGTGTTTTATTTCACATCATTCATATGATATCACTAATCATTTTCATAATTACCTTATAGTTTCACTAATTCAATTTAAACACACTTGATTCTGAAAATAGACAAATAACCAAAAATAAATATTTTATTGATATAGATACCCAAATTAATTCTTTTAATCAAGGTTTTAAAAATCGGTCTAGGCTGCGCCTAGGCGGAAAATCGGTCATATCTGAAACGATTTTCTAAAATTTTGATTTATACTAGTTTATACGATTCATATCGGTTTAAATTGTTCTAAATCTTTTTAAATTGATACAAATTAGTCTAAATATGTTAAATTAAGTAAAAATGTTAATAGAAATCCACATTATTATTTTTGTATATCTAATTTTGATAATTCATCATAATGATTTAATAATTAAACTCAAAAACTAAAATACCTCATATAAATATAAAAAATATATAAAATAAATCAATAATTTGTCAATGTCTAGGCTTCGCCTAGGCCCCGAATAATCCGCCTAGTCATTAGTCTTCTATAAATTCTATAAAGCGCATGGTTAGTACCTAACGATTTCTTGAACATTACTTTTAATTATTTCAACACGTCTGGATGTTATAACATTTACTTACAATCACATGTTCCATTAAACCTCATAATCTATCAATTCTTCGAAGCATGTACACCATTTTGGGGTATATGGTTAAAAGTTGTTATTATGGTAAAGTTTAGTTTTTGAATTTCTGGTTAGTAGAGTTAGTTATGTAAAAGTTATATATGGTAAACTGAACAAAAATAAAAAAAAAACCACACCAGTCTATATAAAACACATAAAATTGAATAATTTTTTTTTTGTCGACTGCCATGTAAACTAGATCAAGTGGTGGCAGACGAGCTGATTCTCCGAGGAGCATCTTCGTCTGTCCGGGTCTGATCTATATGGGAAAAAATATATCCTCTGCTCCTGGCTTCTTTTGCAAACGTGTCCGCTCGACCATTCCTATTCCGGGGAATATGAGACAAACTTATATTCTCGAAGTCCTTATGTAGTCTCTGGAACACCTCAATATCTGTCGCAAAAGTTGGTCAATCCATCGGGTTAGTAGTCATGTCCACTAGATCCGAACAGACCGTCTCGAACCGTATCGAAGTTACCCTCATGTCTCTCATACATGAGGTTGCCCAAAGTAAACCTTTCATCTCAGCATGCAGAGCCGAGAGGCTCTTATTGCACGCCCGTAATCCAAAATGTTCAGAACCCATATGATCCTTCAGATTCCATCCTAAGCCACTTACTCATTATTGATCCATGAGGCATCAATTTAACAGGTAGATATTCGGGGTATCCAAGGAGATACTATCTCGACTTTCTGTAGTAGGAGGATTGTCATGGTCCTTGTTTGCTTTCTCTTTTAAGTAGCCTTCCTCCAACGTCCTGACTCGAGGGACGAATAAATTATATACTTCAATTTACACAAGAAGAGAGATCTTTTTTGTCTTAAATGTTTTTGGTGTTCGGCCCAACCCTAGAAACTTTCGGGCCGGCTCAAAAAGAAAACCCAAAAGGAAAAGCGTCGTTGGTTGGTTGATTGTGTTTCTTCCTCACTCTCTCTAATCTCCGCCGCGTTCGCTCTCTGAAACTCCCAAGTAAGTTCTTCCGTTTCCTCCCTTCACCAATGCCTACGTTGATCCATTGATAGATGAAACCTTTTGGTTAAGATCTGAATCGTAATCCGTTGCTTGCATAAACCCTAATTTCTTTTTCAGGAGAAATGAATTACCGTACTGGATTGATAACGGGTGGATCCAAGGATGTGGTGCGGAGAACTTTTGCAGCAGCAGCTAGCAAAGCGAAGAAAGGAGGGAAAGGAGGAGGTAGCGATGCTCCTAAAGGATCGTCTCTGAGCAAAGAGATCAAATCCACCACCGTCGTTGGTGCTAACACTCTCAAAGATGGATCTGACCCGAAGATCCTTCCAGACTCTGATTACCCTGATTGGCTCTGGCGTCTTCTCCAGATTCGACCTGCCCTTAGTGAGCTCAGGAGGAAGAACGTTGAGACTCTTCCCTACGATGACCTCAAACGTTTTGTCAAGCTTGACACCCGTGCCAAAATCAAGGAGAACAACTCCATCAAGGCCAAGAACTGACACCTTTGCCCTTCATTGATTTTGCTTCTTACTGCTTTATGTTTGTTTTTTTTAGTGTGGTTAAGATTATCTATCATCATGCTCTTGCTTTCAGTTATGTTACATTTTCAGAGTTTATAAGTTTCCTAGTAAACCCAATAAGAATTGCTGCTTCATCTATTGCTTTTTTTTAGACCAGATGATTTGTTCAGCGAATGTAACACAAGCTACGTTTTGTTTAATTTTCTTACGGATAGAGTTTGGTCGGTCTCGGCTCTTAAAAAGATGCTGCTGGTGTGTGTACCTGTTCAGTTTTAGCTATCAGACGTTCTGTTTATTGTCTTAGCATTAGATGGGACCTGTAGTATTATTGAGATTGCATCATCACTCTTCTCTAGGTGGGTGGATACCAACTCTTGCTGTCTGTCTCCATCTTGTGTGTGGGGTTCAATATCTTCAAAAGAAAGTTAAAACATCATTCACTTTCTCCCTTTTGCTCTTCCATTATTGCTTTACTTGTCCTCCTCTGACTTGCAATCTCATCTTCTTTTGTGTTTGATTACTTCTGATTTTGCTTTCTTGTCGTCTGGTGGTTGAACTTGAACCTGAAACCAAGCCAAACCATCCTCTGTCTTTAACCTTATATGAACAGTTCGGTTGAGCTTCCATTTTGAACCCGGTTTTGTTTAGTTGATTTGCTATGATATTGCTGTATCTGTCAAGTAGCTACTTATTGCTTTTATGGCTATATCACCAATGCCCATAAAAGTTAAAACAGTTTGAAATTGAGTCACCCACTCAATCACTCATCACATGCTTTTTTTGTATAACAAAAAATAAAGCTAACTTTATTTCTTCTCACATGCATATTTTTTTCTCTTTTGACACCGTAACCATATCTTGCTTTGTTTATTATACCTGCATGTTCCATTTGTTTTCTTACCTTTATGCTAACTTAATCGACAATGTTGATGTTGTGTAAATTAAAAATGTATATGATCATGATTTCTAGAGACCAAGAGGGCAAAATGATCAAGCATTCTAAATTGCTTGCTGATCAGATTTTGCCCTTCCCGTGTACTAATATAGGATTATTGGGTGTAGTTGGCCATCCGAATCACATTAATCATTGACTTTAGCCTATATTCCTCTTTTTAAAATGTTATTCAAAAGCTACCATCTTTTGTCGTCTAATTACTTTATTCTATCTAATATTTAGGCGTATCACATGGTATCTGATCTCTAATTGTTTTTATTTTACTTGCATATGCACGAATGTCTTTAAATGAAATGAGCTAGATTATTTTTCCTGTTCTAAAAGAAGAAAGTAAATACTGGCATTTAATGTTTTAGTTGGGGTAATTCAATTTCAAATAGTGCTTCACTACTAACGGGTATATGAATTTTCTAATAAGTAATAACTGAGATCCTAGAGTGGACTAGTAACGAATATTAGGATTTGTTAATCTTTGAATTGCGTCATTCAATTTGTTTGATATCAAATTAAATACTCCCACGACTCGAGCTGATTTGGATAATTCACTAATTCAATACCCGTATGGAAAAGTAATTTAACCTTTTGATACAGTCTAGTCTTTGCACATTATCATATTCCCTTGGGAGGAAAGAAGAAAAGACACGGTGTCTTTCTATCATTACAATCACACTCCCTTTTTCACATTCAAGAATTTAGGCATCTCTCACCACCACTATTGTATTTGTTTATCATTTTCGTTTTTCCCTCCATTATTATATTTCTGTTAATTTTTGTGTCGGTATCATTCTGTTAAATGAGATTTATTCAATTAAATGAAATTTTATTGCT
The DNA here is from genome assembly GCF_000695525.1 of Brassica oleracea var. oleracea. Lineage (NCBI taxonomy): Eukaryota > Viridiplantae > Streptophyta > Magnoliopsida > Brassicales > Brassicaceae > Brassica > Brassica oleracea. The sequence goes on along the minus strand of NC_027750.1, from coordinate 21,691,393 downwards.
TGATATTTGGTTAATAACACCAGATTCCCCCAGGTTCGGTTACGGGAAATCTGGAGGTTATATAGAGCCAAGTAAACATGATCATTTTCATTCAAAACATTATCTCCTCTGACCAATCCTTTCTTCTTCTGTTCCTTGCTGACCAAGAAATCTCTTTATCACTTATTCTGCCTTCTTTCAGTTTTCCAGAACACCGTTGCTATGCCTCCGACTTACTTCCCTCTCAGGTGGGAGAGCACGGGCGATCAGTGGTGGTACGCTACTCCTATTGATTACGCTGCAGCCAACTGCCAGTACGACTTAGTCCGCGAGCTTCTCCGAATCGACTCCAATAACCTCATGAAGCTCACTTCCCTCCGCAGGATCCGCCGCCTCGAGACCGTCTGGGACGACGACGAGTCCCACTTCCACGACGTCGCCGCCTGCAGGTCACGCGTCGCCAGAAAACTCCTCGCCTCCTGCGACGAAGAAGGTTCCAAGGCCAACACTCTTATCCGGTCTGGGTACGCCGGGTGGCTGATGTACACGGCAGCCTCCGCCGGAGATCTAGGTTTCGTTCGCCATCTCCTCGACAGGAACCCTCTCTTCGTGTTTGGCGAAGGAGAGTACGGCGTCACTGACATACTCTACGCCGCTGCGAGAAGCAAAAACCACGACGTGTTCCGTCTGATTTACGATTTCGCGGTTAGTCCGAGGTTCGAAACCGGCTGCGTTGATCAGCGAAACGGTGATATTCCGGCGGCTTACAAGAGGGAGATGAAGAACAGAGCGGTTCACTCTGCTTCTAGAGGAGGCAATCTTGTTATTCTCACAGAACTTCTCAGTGATTGCTCTGTTGAAGATGTCTTAGCCTTCCGAGACAAACAGGGCTCCACCATCCTCCACGCAGCCGCCGGAAAAGGAAAAACTCTGGTAACTCACTCTTTTTTTTACTAAATTATACTCTATCCTCTCCTCTTCCTTGGTAATAGACTTTTAAAAAAAAAAGTTTGTTTCACAAAAATATAATTTTTTTTTGTGTTTTCTATAAAAAAATTGTAAATTTAAAAAAAAATAATTGACTTTATTGAATTACTATTGGTTAAAAGTTATTAAAAACTAAAACTTACATAAAAAATACTTTTATTATGTTAGTTTAATGCTTTTTTTTTAATATGCTTGAAAATAGAAAAAAATTATCTCTATGGAATGGAGTATATATAGAGAGATTATTAATGAGCTTGGCGATGATGCAGGTGGTTAAAGAGCTTGTGGCTTCGTACGGCCCTTTAATAATGGAAGCCATTGACAGCCAAGGGAACACGGCTTTGCACGTTGCAGCCTACCGTGGCCACGCTGATCTCGTCGAAGCTCTGATCTCAGCCTCTCCATCTTTGGTCTCCGCCAGAAACAACGCTGGTGACACTTTCCTTCACGCCGGAATCTCCGGTTTCCAGACTCCCGCGTTCGAGAGGCTCGACAAGCACACGGAGCTCATGAACCGTCTCATCACATCCGCTGCCTCCAACTCCCCCTGCGATGTCGTCAACTGCAGGAACAACGAGGGACGTACGGCTCTTCACTTGGCAATCTCCGGGAATGTTCCTCTCGAGTTCGTTGAGATGCTCATGTCTGTGAAATCGATTGATATCAACATCAAGGATGCTTCTGGTATGACTCCGCTTGATCTCATCAGGCATAAGCCGAAGTCTCCGACGTCTGATCTCCTGTTCCGACGGTTGGTATCAGCCGGAGGGATGTTCAGCTGTCGTGATCAAAGCATCACAAGTGTGGTCGCTTCTCACTTGAAGGACAGAGGAAACTTTTACAGCCCAGGAGCTCGTTTTAGGACATCGGACGCTGAGATCTTCCTGAGCACCAGACTCGAAGCTGCGCCTGACAAGGTTGTCCCTAGACACGTGAGATCCAGCTCCTGTTCCATTGAGATTGGTCAGGCAAACGTGACGGATGAGAATCACCATCTCAAGAAATGCAGAAACGCTTCCGTTAACTCTGCAACTGAGAGATTGAAGAGTGTCTTCCACTGGCCAAGAATCAAGAAACAAGCTGGCCATTCCAAGAACGATTCTGAGATCAGCATCACGTCGACAGCTCTTGAGACGCAAGAAACTCCTGTGCCTCTCCGACAGAGATTCTCAAAAAGAAGCACTTCCTCTCCCTCTCCTGCTCTGCCTAATAACAATAAAAGAACGTTATCGGTGAGAAGTAACCAGTCGAGTCCAAGAGCCAAGAAGAAGCGGTTTGGTTCGGTGCGAACTCGTTCGAGCTCTTTTTCGAAAATATCCATCCACTCTTCTTCCGCTTCGTCATCGTCGAGCATGGTTGATATTAAGCAGAAGGGAGTCTTAGTCGATACGAACATAGCCGGACCGTCTGGATTTGACCGGCCTGAGCCGGTGAAAAGTAAGAAGCTAAAGGAGAAGCAGCAGGGTTCGGTGAGGAGGAGATTGAAGAGCCATTATTTCTGCTTTGGTACTTCAGCTTTGACTGTGAAAACGTCAGCTACGGTCTTGGTATAACCCCGGTTATCCGGGGTAGACCAACAGAAATATTGTAATGTGTTTTTTAAAGACTTTAAGTTAGTCACATGTTGTTCGAAATAATTGTTAAGGTATACTATTATTATCTATAAACCCATGAGAAACGATTCCACAGAGTCTGTTCAGTGCTTCGCCATTTTTAAGCGGACTCAAATCATTATCCTCCAAGTCATTCCACAGAGTATGTTCCCACATTATACGCACAGTTGCTGGATTCCAGGTGAGTATTTCAGTGCCACAGTTTTCTTTTAAACCTTCTTGTTCCTCTACCTCACACATGTAAACGTGGCTTTGTGATTGTTGTCATTACAGCTTTGTTACGCTGCAAAAACGTGGCATGGAGGTTCTGTGGGCATGATGATATTTGGAGCTAGTGAAGTGAGCAGGAACGTGGATCTGGGTGACGAGACGACCACCATGATGCATGTGCATGTTCGTGGTTAGAGCCTCAGAAGCATCAATCACAAAGCAGATAGAGTCAGATCTTCAGGGGTGGTGTGATGATTTAACAGATGGGGGAGTTGAGTATATATGCCAGAGGATGAAGTGAAAGCAACAGCAGCTGAGAAACTGAAAATCTCAATGGAGAGAATAGCTTTGTTAAAGGCAGCTCAGCCGAAAAAGACTCCAAAAACGGAGGAGGAAACCGAAAGCGAAGAAGAAGAAGAAGAAGAAGAAGAAGAAGAGAAAAAGGAGAAGGAAAAGGGAACACTATATAAGCTGACAGCTGAAGAAACAGAGCACATGGCGCTTCAGGCAGCAGTGCTCCAAGAATGGCATATGCTGTGTAAAGATAGAAAATATACCAAAAAGTTAACTAAACAAGCATCAGAGAGATTGTAGATGGTTTGTCTTGTTGGTGAGGAAAAGAAACAAGGATGTTTTATCATCGCCACTTCTATGAAAGCATGTTCTTCTATTCGCAAATTTTATCAATTTCAAAAGTTAAGTGACCAACAAGAAAGGGAGAAGCTAGCCAGAAACGAGAGTATATTTTGTTTATAAAAAGAAGGGGTGGGTTTGGCTTCAGGTCCGGTATATTGTCAGACATCCAGAAACAAGAAAACCTTACAAGCTTATCCACGCCTGCATTATGATCGTTGCTTATTATATAAGACGAATCACATTACTAAGTTTCTCTCTGAAGGCTTTTCTTCTACGCAGTTACTTGAGAGGGAGTCCTCTTCTTGCCTTTCTTTACCTCTGTTCCACCATTTTCTGCCAGCTCTGCCTTCTTCTGGGCACGGATCATTGCACGTCTTGCGCGCGGTCGCATCTCTCTCACTGTACGAGGAGGCATCACGAATGGCTCAAGTGGCTTGTCCCCAAAAGGATGCTCATTGCCTTCAAATATCCTCAGCTTCCGATCTCTGTCCTATAAACCCACCATGAACAAACAAAAAAACTCAAGTACTTTCTTGTCGTAATCAACAAATCCTAAACTATGCAAGCAATTGAGACTAGCAAGAAATAACAAAATCGGCAAAGCTTAATGTATCGGCATATAAATAAAGCCAGTATTGGCCACCAAAGACATTGAAGGTAAGCAACAAGTAACAAAATGGCCAGACCAAGTGTTGAGAACTATCTATCTTCTGGATTCTAGAGAGTTAAAGAATAAAACCAGGTGTTCTAGAAAACTAAGAGAGTGGGGGGGGAATTAGAAAATGGCTGGACTCACATCACGCAAATTGTTAGTTGGAAGCATGCGCCAGACAGCCTTGCGGATGACCTCGGTGGGGTCTTTGGCCATCTGATCTTTCAGACTCCGTTCTTTCAGGTGTCCAACGTACCTGTAAACAAAGAAAGAGAGGGATTAATATTTAAGCAGAAGAAAATAGCTCAGTATGAGAGCTGAAGAAGAAGAAGAAGAAAATAAAGAAAGGAGGGGACTTGCCCAGTATGCCAGCGGTAGAACTTGTCAGTGAGCTTTCTGCCGGTGATGCCGATATCCTTAGCATTGAGAACAATGCAAATATCGCCATCATCGCGGTTAGGACAATAAGTAGGCTTATCTTTGGCTTGAAGGACGGTAGATATCTGAGAAGCAAGTCTACCGAGAACCTAGAGGAGTTTGTTTGTTTTAAAGATATTATTGAACAACAAAGAGAGGAGAAGGAGAAGGAGAAGAAAGGTACCTACCTGGCCTTTGGCATCAAAAACACGCCAACGAAGACCGTCGAGATTGATACGTTTGATACCTGCCACAGCTTTCTGGCAAGGAAATATATATATGTACGTACAAATTCAAATATCAAAGAAGGGATGCGAGTTTCTAAGATCATTTTTATGATTTCCAAGATACACTAGCTGCTGCTAAGCATAGGTGAAACACCACTATGAGCAACAAGTGATAATCGTTCCACATGAAATGAATTTAAGGAAATGTAATTTACATGGACCTAAACGTTCACTATTGGAACAGTAACCTAAAGAAAAAGCGAAGGAATAAAATCGAAAAAGAAGTAAAGCTTTTTTTTTTTTTTGTTACCTTAAGGTTGCCATTGAAAGAGGCAGCAGCAGCTTGAGTGGCCATGGTTTTGTTGTTCAGCTAAGATAGAGAATTGCACACACAACATAAAATCGCAGAAATGTAGTGATTCATATTAGACAAGTCTGGAGAGACAGAGAGAGAGATGACTCACAGTTGACCGGTGATAAGCGACGGCGGGGGTGTGAAGCGAAGAAGATCTAAGAGCGACCAAACAAAAAGGAAAGGGGGTTTTAGAAGAAGAAACAACAAAGGGTAATTTGGTAATTTCATTAAAACTGAGACCTTTTTCAATTTTGTCTTTATTATTAGTACATGAGTTTTGAGTTGTGGTCTGAGGGTTTTAGCGCAGCTAGTCGAGTCAGAGTTAGGGTTCTTGGAAAGTTGAGATGGCTACTATGGCTATGTTGGTGAGACGAGCTGCATCTAGTCGAAATGCGATTGCCTTTCTCAGAAGATGCTCCTCATCGTCCTTAGTTGTTGGCCGCGATTACTCGCACAAGGCCACCACCCTCCTGAGAGCCCCAGATTTGGATTTGAAATCGCCCAGTTTTCTCAGAGATTCTCGTCGAGGCTTCGCCAAAGGCAAAAAATCAAGTATGTACACAGATTCTTTTTTACTAGTTTGATGTGAATCCTAACGCTTTTCTTCTTTTTTCTTCAGGGGATGATTCTGGAGGACTGGTGGACGTATCTCCTCCGGTGGATATTGGGCCTAGCGTCAAAGCCACAGCGACTTCGCAGATGGAGGCTGCCATTGATGCCTTGTCTAGAGATCTCACTAAACTCAGAACTGGCAGAGCTTCTCCAGGAATGCTTGATCACATTGTTGTTGAGACTGGTGGAATCAAAATGCCTCTCAATCACTTAGCTTTGGTCTCTGTCCTCGATCCTAAAACTCTCTCTATCAATCCTTACGATCCTGATGTACGCACCCCCCCCTCTTTTATTACTCGATCTATCTTTAACATACTCTGATGATTTTACGTCCACATATATCCCGACAAGACTCAAGTTTTTTTGCGTTTTGTAATGTTGTTTCGTCTTTGTTTCTGCAGACTGTTAAGGAGCTTGAGAAAGCAATTGTCTCCTCTCCTTTGGGTTTAAACCCAAAGCTGGATGGCCAAAGACTCATCGCATCTATCCCTCCGTACGATATTCAATTCTCTCTCTCTCTCTCTCTCTCTCTCTCTTTCTGATTACGTTCTTCAACTTACATCCTCGATTTTGACTTGCTCTGTTTTACCTTTTTTTTGGGAGCAGATTGACCAAGGAGCATGTTCAGGTATTAACATCCAACTCTTGTGTCATTGCTGCGTTTATTTTTTGTTTAGCCACTGAGTTTGAGCCTTTGATCCCTGTAATTAATGAACCTCCAGGCAATGTGCAAGATTGTAACCAAGTCCAGTGAAGTTGTCAAGCAAAGCATACGAAGAGCTCGTCAAAAGGTTACAGCTTTAAATACCACCTTCCATGGATACTCTCTCCTATGAATCCCCCCCATCTTAATTATGACCAGAGACATTTTGTTTGCAGGCACTGGACACAGTAAAGAAAGGAGCCTCGGGCCTACCAAAAGACCAAGTTAAAAGGCTGGAGAAGGAAGTGAGTGATCTATCTTTTCTGCGCAATGGGTTTCCTTGGTCCGTTATTGAAAATGGAAGTCTTTCTTTTGTCTTTTGTGTTTACAGGTTGAAGAGTTGACGAAGAAGTTTGTAAAGTCGGCAGAGGACATGTGCAAGTCCAAAGAGAATGAGATCACCACCCAAGCTTGATCTCACTTTCTTATCCTTACCAAACCTGAACAAGTTTCAGTCTTCTTTTTACTAGTACCTTTAATTATAGATGATGGTCCAAAGAATTCAAAATTTGTTTTTGAATGTTCAATTTGGGGGTCTTGTACGCAAATTGACCTGCTGATACACAACTGCTGAAAGGCCCTTCAAGGGCCCGGGAAAGTCTATTTATATTGCTTTTTTTCCTTCTTCTTTCAAATAAATTGCATGTTTACTAATTTAATATTTTATGATGGGATTAGAATTAACAAAAGAAATGATATATTGGCATTTGTAGTTGAAGAGAACTTTTCAAACTTGAAATTCAAGGTAAAGGAGGTTGGAGATGAGTCAATTTTGTACCAATAAATTAACATGATATGTTTTGGTGAATTTGTTACAACCCCATTTCTCTAATCCTATTTGTAGTGAGAGCAAAGAATAATCCAATGATTAGTTTCTTACGAAAGTATCCAAATATATAACAAGCTTATCTCAACATCCCATTAACTCAATGCTTTAAAACATCATACATGATGGTATCCGATTAAACTCACAGCTCATCTCTTCAACGAAAAAAATTAAGAAAGAAGAAACCGTCTTCACCTACCACACAATCTTATTATTTATTAATTAGCTGCATTTAACTAATGCATTTTTTAACTATGAAAAATATGTAGGTCTCTTATTATTATATATAAGACATATAGTTTGTCGGCAAAAAGATATAGAGACATGTATACATATGGTTTCTAACAAGAAAAGGAAAAAAGATTAAGACATAAATAGTATCCAATTTTGCCCACTCGCACTAAAGTCGGAGAAGAAGAGAACCTAGCCAAAGTTATGAGGTTTTATCTGAAGACGCTTAAAAGCGCGTCGAAACTCACTTTAAATCCCTAGTGAAACAGAACCGGGTATCCTCGTGACGACGTCGTTTGAATAGATCATTGCACGACCAAACTCCTTCTATTCTTTTTAAATTCAGTTTCAGATATTTACAAAAAATGAAATTATTCTTTTTGCGTTTCACGCGCGCGCGAAGGGCGGTTTTCTGGAGGCGCGTACGGCTTCGTCCGGGCTCCGTTTGAGGCGTGCTTGGTGTCTACGGCTTCGTCTCGACGAGAGGAACACGATGATGGCCTTGGATGCACGAGATGATCAATGGTTAGGAAGTTATGGGCGATTTACTAAACGAAAACGAAACTGAGCTTAAGGAATGCGGTTTCCGGCGGTTACCTAGGGCGTTTATCGGTGGTGGCAAGCTCAACACGGTCACCGGGTGCAAAGGCTATAACGAACTCCGGTGACGACCTCAACCTCTCCAAATCCTTCTTCTTACCTCCCCCTCTCTTCTTTTCTCTTCCCTTCTCTTCTCTACTCTTCTCTTCTCTTTGTTTTTTTTTTTTTTTCTTTTTTTTTTTTTCTTTTTTTTTTTTTTTTTTTTTTTTTTTTGGTATCATAATTGTTTATTTAATTGTTTCCGTATTTCTAATTTTGCTTCTCTATAGATTCGCCATTCTCTGTCAGTGGCTCATATCCTCTAATCAACAAAAACGCAAAAAAGAATAATAAGGAAAGAATAAAAAATCGGAAATTTCAGTCTTCTGTGAAGAAGAAAAGGAAGAGGAAGAAGAAGAAGTATTCACATTTTGGTTGCAGAGATTCTGCACTTGTTGGGTATTCTCTAAGATCACTTTGACGACTCCTTACTAGTGTTCTCGCAAATGCTCTGCATATTACATTGACTGCCTTTTTTTTGCAATATAATCTATGCTGGCTGATTGGATCTGATGTTTAGATATGCAAACAAAGACTCCATTCAGAAAATCTCTTGAAATGAGCTCTCTTTATTCTACTTGTGCTTTCTTGTTCATGAGTAATACTTATGTCGATGCATTGTCTAAACATCTTTCTAATCGCTTCGCTAGTTAATTCACATTAAAAAAAAAAAAAAAAAACGTTGAGTGCTTAGGTTAGGCAAAGCTTTCTTCTAAAATCCAAAACTTTTGTGGGTATTATATTATTGATTCATAGTATTACAGTTTGATAGGCAAAAATGGTTTTGGGGTTAAGCTCGAAGAACAGAAGAGGCTCCTCCTCCTCCTCCATACAAGTTGATTACTTGATCCACATTCATGACATCAAGCCTTGGCCACCTTCTCAGTCCCTTAGATCACTGCGCTCCGTTGTAATCCAGTGGGAGAATGGTGAGCGCAACTCAGGGACAACAGATGCCGTTGCTCCTTCTCTTGGCGAAGGCAAAATCGAATTCAACCACTCCTTTAAGCTTCCCCTAACCTTGTTGAAAGATGCGTCTGCTTCTGCTCGGAACAAGGGGTGTGATGTAGTATTCTTCAAGAACGTCCTGGAGCTCAACTTGTACGAGGCTCGCAGAGAGAAAACACATCAGCTCTTGGCTACTGCCACGATTGATTTGGCGGAATACGGCATTGTGAAAGACACCCTGAGCTTGACTGCTCCAATGAACAGCAAAAGAAGCTACCGGAATACAACTCAGCCTGTTTTGCACCTCTCTATTCAACCCATCCGTGCCACTTCTTCTTCTTCTAGGAACGGCTCCAAGGACGGTGGTGAATCTGTTTCTGCCTTGATGAACGAGGAATACGATAAGGAAGCTGAGATTGCTTCCATCACAGACGATGACATTTCCTCCCACTCCTCCTTGACTGTTGTTTCATCTTCAACTTTGGAGTCTAATGCTGCTTTTTCTGTGCCCACTGAAGAGGTAATCGAAGATGAATGGCAACATTTCCATACTCTTTTGTTAAATGGTCTCTCATTATTTATTTAACAGGAAGAACATGAGAGGAAGGTAAACAAGAGATCACAATCAGCAGCATCTCAAGGAGACCAGATTCCCTCCTCAGTTGATGATCTATCTTCTGTGTTTAATCTCCCTGTAGACGTTCCTGATTCTGCACCCAACACTTGTGTCTCTGATGAGCTCAAGGACTGTGCTAAGCTGGTAAACGGAGAGACCAAGTCTATGCCTTTACACAACTCCGTAAACGCCTCCTCGCCTGAAACAACTAGTCAACAAGATTTGGTGAGTGATGAGGAAAGAGAGAGTACAAGAGTTGAGAAACCAAGGAAGGTGAAGTCTGTTAGGTCATCCCTGGAGATATCTCGGAGCAATAGCGAAAGAAAAGAAGCTAAGGTGTTTCCGCGCAACACCACCACGTTGGAGAGCAAAGTCAAGGACTTGGAAAGTAGAGTAAAGAAGCTTGAAGGTGAGCTATGCGAGGCTGCAGGCATTGAAGCAGCGCTCTACTCCGTGGTTGCAGAACATGCAAGCTCATCAGCTAAAGTCCATGCGCCTGCTAGACGTCTTTTGAGGCTCTATCTTCATGCTTGTAGAGGAGATAACCATCTAATTTCAAGAAGGGCTAATGCTGCTAAAAGTGCTGTCTCCGGGTTGGTTACTGTCGCCAAAGCCTGCGGGAACGATGTCCCTAGGTATGTATGCTCTCATACTCACTTGTACTTTCCTCTCAGATATTTTTAAAAGTAAAAACAAAAAAACTACTTTGGATCGCAGATTGACATATTGGTTGTCAAACACTATCATTCTGAGGGCGATCATAAGTGATAATCATTCTGAGGAACTGCCTGTTTCAGCTGGTCAATCTGGACCAAAGACACAGAGACAAGGATCATCATCCCTGACGTGGAAAGATTCTTCCCTAAGAAAAAAGGACACCACTGGTGGCTGGGATGACCCTGGAGCATTCATAACAGCCCTTGAGAAAGTGGAAGCTTGGATCTTCTCACGCGTTGTAGAATCCATATGGTGGCAGGTCATTAATGCTCTGCTTCTCTTCTCTTCTTTTTAAACCAAATTATAATTCAAATCTTTTTTTTTTTAATTTGATTTGCAGACTTTGACACCGCGTATGCAGTCTTCGGCAGCCAATGGTTCAGCAGCCTCAAAGAAGAAAAACTTTGGTAGAAGTCCGAGTTCGGTGAACCAGGAACAAGGTGACTTCTCATTAGAGCTTTGGAAAAAGGCTTTCAGGGATGCACACGAGCGTCTATGCCCTCTGCGAGCTAGTGGCCATGAATGTGGTTGTTTGCCCCTCCCTGCGCGTCTCATTATGGAACAGTGCGTGGCTCGCCTGGATGTCGCAATGTTCAACGCTATTCTTCGTGATTCTGATGAAAACTTCCCAACAGACCCTCTCTCTGATCCCATTGCTGACTCCAGGGTCTTGCCTATTCCTTGTTCCATTACAAGTTTCGGTTCTGGTGCCCTGCTTAAAAACTCGATAGGAAACTGGTCCAGGTGGCTCACTGATTCATTCGGCATCGATGATGACGAAGAGAATAGCAGCTACGTTGGTACATCTTTCAAGACTTTTATTCTTCTCAAGGCGTTAAGTGATCTAATGATGCTTCCAAAAGATATGCTCCTCAACACTTGTGTTAGAAAAGAGGTCCAAAAATGCAACTCTCTTTTTTCTAAACTTCATTATTTTTTGTGTTTTCATTATCCATTTTTTTTTATCTCTCATCATTGTGAAGGTTTGCCCAATGTTTGGTGCACCGTTGATCAAGAGAGTCTTGAATCATTTTGTCCCGGATGAGTTTTGCCCTGACCCAGTTCCTGTTGCTGTACTCGAAGCTCTTGTGTCGGAGGTGAGACCCCACCCCCTTTTTCTTTAATCCAAAGTCAAGAAGCTAATTTTGCTAACAGAAACAACGTGATGATGATGCCCGCCCCTTGTAGGAGGAGGGTGAAGAGAAGGCTATGATCACAAGCTATCCGTATACGGCACCTCCTCCCATGTACTCTCCACCTTCGGGGACTTCAATATCCACTATCATTGGAGACTTTGGACAGCCTCAAGCCCCTACTAAGCTATGCAGAATCAGGTCTTCGGTTACAAGAAAATCCTACACTAGCGACGACGAGCTTGATGAGCTGAGTTCGCCGTTGGCTGTTGTTCTTCTTCAACAGGCGGATTCTAACAAGGTCAATAATGGCTGTGCAGATGAGACTGTCAGGTATCAACTTCTCAGGGAGTGTTGGACCAACAGGGACTAACCAACCAGACATTGATGTGTTTTTCTGTTTCAGTTCTCACTTACGGTGGTGTTATGTCTTTGCCAGTTCGTTGTTGGTGTTGCTATGTAGCACGAACTTTAATTATCACAAGTAACAGTATCAAAGACATGTTTGTATCAGACACGTGCACGAGGTTGTATAACAAGTAAGGCAAATCTATTCTAACACCACTAAATAACAATCATGGACAACATTCGGTTATAGGGAAATTATTACTCTCTATATATATATATATTTATAGACTCATTACAAGCTTTAAGTGTTTCATCCTCATCACTTTAGGAGCTCTCTTGCAAAACTTAAATTTTTGAGTTGCATATTGTGAAAGCAAAAGAAAAATTAGGTGGTGCCTGCCTGAAACAGACCCATCAAAACAAAACGAAAAGAAAAGGATCAAAATTTATAAAGCAAAGCTTAGAAGACTATGCTGTGTTCATCATCATCACAGAGTCAGCTTCTGTGAAGTCGCCAAATTCTTCGCTTGCTTCAGATGCAAGGCTGACAATAGGCCCTGCCATGTTTCTGCTGATGTGGCACCACCGACATGAAAGTCCAGAAGTTTCCTCTGCTTCCTGTAGTAATCTTCCAGGGGCTTCACCTGATGCATCCCCCATAAGATTTTATTTTCTATTTAGTAATAAGACGAGAAGAAAATAAAAAAAAACAGCAATAGTACCTCCTCCTCTGCGTAGACACTCAGGCTCTCCCTCCTCCGGGATTTGATTGCAACAGCAGAGTGTAAGATAGAAGAGCCGAGGAACTCCTGGGGAGGTAGAGGTGTTTCACTAAGAGCAGATCGGTGCTCCTCAGAGCATTTAAGATTCAGGACGAGGTCAATCTGAGCGATTTGATCAAGAGTTTCCTGCGGAAAAGAATAATAGTAATATTCAGAAACAGTGGAAATCAAATGGCTGTTTTGGAGGCTAAATAAAAAGAGCAGCAACACACTCACGGCTTGAATAAGAGTGCGGGGAATGCCATCAAGAATGAAACCAGATTCTCCCCGTGCATAGCCTTCTTCAAGGCGCTTTGATAGCAAAGCAAACACAAGACCCTTGGGAACATGCTTTCCTTCATTTACAGCACTAGCAATCTGTATATTTGTACAGATAAGAGAATTAAAATAAGCTCAGAAACACTTACAAACGAATTTCCAAAACAGGAAAAGGAGATGATGTTTTAATCATTTGTAGTTAGTTATTACTTATTAGTAAATGATAAGTATTTCCTTAGAAGAGGAAAACATTTAAACAACTTTGCAATCAATCAATGCAAGATTAGTAACAAATTAAAAACCCCTAATTAAACCATTAAGTAACCTCCTTATAAATAAAAATACCTGCTTGTAGAGAGAAGATGTAGGGCTGAGCTCTTGACGGACGAGCGATCCCATGGAAATGTGAGCAACTTCAAGAAGGCTTGAGAGCCTCTCTGCGAAGACGTGCCTCCAGGCTCCCGGCGCGCCCATCACCACCCACTGCACTCCCCTCTCCCTCCCGGACCTCTCCAAACCGAGCCTCGGCTCCTCCGCCAAACGCCGATCGCCACCGTACAGGTACTCCTCGTCGGAGTCGTAGTCAAACGCAAGTGCGGCCGATGATCCGAAAGATCGTCGCGTCGCAACGAGCCTTGAAAGCGGCGAAACGCGGCTCAGCCATGCCATGGTGATTGGTGTAAGGCGTGGGCGGCGGATTCAGAGAGGAGACAGAGAAAGAAAGAGTTCGAATGAATGCGAGGTTGAGGTTTAACGAACAAACAAACAGATGGGACTCTCTCTCTCTCTTAACTGCCCCTCCCTTTTTCACTAATCCACGGATATTGCCACTCACTGCGTTGTTGACTGACTCTCTACCTCACAGCTGCATCTAGGTTCAAGTAACAAACCCATATTATATGCTCGGCCCAAATCCCATAGGCCCAATTGTATTCAACGATCCAAAATGTCAACGAATACCAACCACACTCTAGCCAAAATCAGAAAATCTATTCTCGTGACCACAAAAGAAGAATAGTCAAAGTCAACGGAATCTTCCTCGTCTTAGTTACGAAATCACCGAGCAATTCCTTATACAAAGAAAAAAATGGGAAACTTGTCAACTTTAGGAATTAAGTGTCTCTTGTCCTTTGAAGCGCCGTAAAGAAACTCCGACCACATATGTAAACGTACGGTCCAATATAATGAACATGTTTCTTTCTTTTATATAGTTTATCAAACCTCCCTGGTCCATTAATCTTCTATATATAAAGTATTCCACATTCTATTAATGCCTCAAAGCTCCAAGGAAAGAAGATACATAATCTTTACTATATTCATATCCTCTCTTCTTCTTTTTTCCCTTCTCTCAACTATTATTTGATATTCTATGAAGAATAGCAAGAACGTTTCAAAACGTGAAGAGTATCAACGGGTATTTAGTTGCTTTGACAAGAGCCAACAAGGGAATGTTTCTGTTTCCACCATCGAACGATGTGTCGATGCTATTAAGTCCGGGGAAAAGGTCGTACCTGAAGAAGAGACAACGGATACACATACTCATAAATCCTTGGAACTCGAGGAGTTTGTGAAGCTGGTGGAAGAAGGAGACGAGGAAGACAAGGAGAATGACTTGAAGCAAGCTTTCAAGATGTATGAAGAGAGTGAAGGCATCACCCCTAAAAGTTTAAAGAGGATGCTTAGTTTGTTGGGGGAGTCCAAAAGCCTTGAAGAATGCGAGGTTATGATTTCGCAATTTGATATTAATAGGGATGGAATTATTAACTTTGATGAGTTTAGGGTTATGATGCAATAATATGTAGGGATATATTTATATACAGTTTTATAAACGGACTAGCCACCTTTCTTTCTTTTTTGTCATCTGTTAATTTCATTTCCATGCTCAAACAGCGTAAGAGTTTCACATACATCATAACTTTAAACATCACAGATAAACCCTTCATTTCCATGCCACCTTTCTTTACGAAAGGAAGAACTCTCTGAAATTAATGGTAAAGTCAATTCATCCCTCACATACAATATACCCATGTTCTTTTAGAAGACGCTGACGCAGCAGCTTGCGATAAAAAACTGAATATCAAAATAAACAAAAAGATGGTGGAAAATTAATTAAGTTGATGTTGTGATTGCTTTCCGGTTTCCGGAGTCGTCTGTGACCCTATAAAAAGTAGCGGCAGTTAGAAACTTAGAGCATCAGCAATGCTAGAAACTTTTTTTGTTTCTTAAGGTAAAAAGTAGGTTAAGAAACTTTGTTAAGAAACAAATGAAGATTATTGGTAGAAACCTTTTTTGGTTCTTAGTTTTAATTTTTATTTTTTTAATTATTTGTGTAGCAAATAAAACATATAACATAGATAATTGAAAACATAAGAAAGTACAAAGTTAAAAAAAAAATTACAAAGTTGGAAAAAAAATTACAAAGTTGAAAAAACATTAAAAATGCAAATTACAATATTTTTATTCAATTCATAAAAAGTTAAAGATAAAAAGTTATTATTCATCTCCAAATTTATCCCATAGATGTTCGATCAAATCATGTTTTAGTTGTCTATGGACTGGTCTATCCCGAACTGTAGCTCGGCGATCAAGTGCATCGAAAAGCTCAGTAAGCATCTTGACGCAAAAAGAAATATCCTGATCGTGAAATGTCTCATCTCGAGTATCCGTACGTTCTTCATCTTCGACAATCATATTATGGAGTATGATACAAGCTCTCATAATTTTTGCTATCTTCGATTTACTCCATAACTTTGATGGATTTTTAATAACGGCGAATCTAGCTTGCATGACTCCGAAGGCACGCTCAACATCTTTTCGGGCAGATTCCTGTCTTTTTGCAAATAATGAATCTTTTTCACCCTGTGGGAGACTAATAGATTTAATAAATATCGCTCATTCCGGATAAATACCATATGTAAGATAATAGGCCAAATCGTACTCCCTGCCGTTGACATTGTAATTGACTTCGGGAGCAATTCCGTTAATAATGTCATCAAAAACAGGTGATCGATCAAGAATATTAAGATCGTTCATAGTACCTGGAGCTCCAAAAAAGGCGTGCCATATCCAGAGGTCATAAGAAGCCACGGCCTCCAACACATTAGTTGGTTTATCAGTTCCTCGGGAATATATACATTTTCAAGAGGTGGGGCAATTCTTCCACTCCCAGTGCATACAGTCGATGCTTCCAATCATCCCGGAAAATCCACGTTCTTCTCCCTTGTGTAGTAGCCTTTCAAGATCGTGATCAAAGTTGCCATCAAACACATACATACAGCAGACATAGTTTCAATTTATTTGTATTTAAGCGACATTACAGTGTCTGTAAATCATGCTATACGAGGATAAAGAACAAGTAAACACAGTTACGAAAATAAACCAAGAGATCAATCACCAATTTTAACAAAAGTTCAATCACGAACCTACAATCACATATATACGACCCAAATTGTCAATACCAATCACCAACCTCTAGCAAAACCCCTACCATTCAATCGACAGAAACCCTAATTTTAACCCTAAAAAAAAATTAGGGTTACATACAATCAAATCGAAAAACGCGGACAGAGGAGTGAGAGATACCTCGTTGACAATCGAATAGGCAGAGAGATGGGTCGAATCAGCTGTTGGTTCAAATCGGGGGAGAGATCGATGTTGACAGAGGTTCACGGCTTTGGTCTCGATTCGATATGTGAGCGGTGGATTCGGTATGTCAGACCTTGATTCGGTATGTGAGCGGCTCAATTCGGTATCTGAGAGGAGATCGCCTCGAGAGAGAGATAACGCCGACACTGAGAAGAGAGAAGAGAGATCGTTCGTATCACCGTCGTAGGGATACAGAGGCCTCGATAAGTAGACTTTGAGGGGTCGATTCGCCGTTGTTACAACCGGAACACGGGTTCGGTCTCGAGAGATACAGATATCGCACGGGAGAGAGACAAGGGAGAAAAGAGAAGAAAGAAGAGAGAATGGAGTTGATTTGTTTTGCTCCCTCTCACGCGTCTTTCTTTCGGTCTCGCCTAGGTGACACGTGCCTCCACAAACCACATATAAACGTTTCTTAATTAACAAACAAAATCTGCGTTTATAACCATTTTTTATTTAAATTCACCATTTTAATTGCTAAGAAATCTCGCTATATACAGCGACGCTGTTGCTCTTAGAATGATCACTAGGATTATTTTTGATAGGCGAAAGCATCGGCAGTAATATTATTCTCCAGATGCGTGAACAAGAAACAATTATAAATTTGTTCGCAAGCCGCCGACGCTGCGTCTTCTAAAAGAATAGGGGTAATATTGACATCCCAAACTTTACCTCTGAGATCTTCATTCAACCCGAATCTCGACCAAACGTGGAGTCATTGTCCTAATGTAAAGGGAAAGTCTTGTCTTTTATTCTTCTTTTTTCTCACTTTGTAGATTTTTTCAATCAAAACGCTGTCCATTTACTTAAGATGAGGAACTATGGATCGGGTTATGATTGACCTGGCCCATTAACCTCTTGTCCAAAATGAATCAACTTTTTTTTTTATTATCTGATAATTGAAATTAAACATCAAAGATTTAAGAGTTCATTACACACAATCATCTCATTTATACTAGGATGGAGTGATCATCAACCCAAAACTACCAAAAGCTTTTAAAAACACTAAAGCAGGATAGATATTTCTAAATGAATCATTTTTTGTATGGTCCATGTTCTAATTATGGACAACTAGATGAAGTATAATATTTGTTTTATGTTTTATGTGAGATTAGTCGGTTGACTTCGATTATAAAAAAAATTTGTTTTACGAACCAAAAATATTACTTCTTCAGAAACAATTATAAATTTGTTCGCAAGCCGCCGACGCTGCGTCTTCTAAAAGAATAGGGGTAATATTGACATCCCAAACTTTACCTCTGAGATCTTCATTCAACCCGAATCTCGACCAAACGTGGAGTCATTGTCCTAATGTAAAGGGAAAGTCTTGTCTTTTATTCTTCTTTTTTCTCACTTTGTAGATTTTTTCAATCAAAACGCTGTCCATTTACTTAAGATGAGGAACTATGGATCGGGTTATGATTGACCTGGCCCATTAACCTCTTGTCCAAAATGAATCAACTTTTTTTTTTATTATCTGATAATTGAAATTAAACATCAAAGATTTAAGAGTTCATTACACACAATCATCTCATTTATACTAGGATGGAGTGATCATCAACCCAAAACTACCAAAAGCTTTTAAAAACACTAAAGCAGGATAGATATTTCTAAATGAATCATTTTTTGTATGGTCCATGTTCTAATTATGGACAACTAGATGAAGTATAATATTTGTTTTATGTTTTATGTGAGATTAGTCGGTTGACTTCGATTATAAAAAAAATTTGTTTTACGAACCAAAAATATTACTTCTTCTGTTTCAAAATAGTTGATGTTTTGGATGAATGCACAAGAATTAAGACATACACATTTTTCTAAAAAGTAACACTAAAAATATTAAATAAATCTAATCCAGCCAATTATCAAAAATACTATAAAACATCATTGGTCACACAGTTTTCAATGACTTTTAAACTAATTAAAAAATATCAAAACATGATACTCTTCAAAACATTTTGGGGGGGGGGGGCGTACATTTCATGCGGGGCGAAACAGAATGACAAAATGCAAGGAGTAAAAAAAAACATTGAAACAACAAATCAAGAAGATAGAAAGATTAGATAAAATAAAATAAATAAAGTGTGGGGGAGCCCATATCATAATGTTAGGAGGACCAATACGAAGAGGCCATAATAAATTATATGAAAATAAACGAGACAATTAAGACACTTACCAAATCGAAACTGCTCTTTTTGTCATACCATTAACTTGGCTTTGAAGCCCCTCTCTTTGCTTCTTCATCTTCCTTCCTTCA
>NC_027750.1:21665827-21672563 GCF_000695525.1 Brassica oleracea var. oleracea | reverse complement strand
CCCCCCCACTCTCTCCTAACCCAAATCATTCTTGCTCTCTGTGCTGGACACGAGTGAGTCTTCAGATGGGATCCTGTGTCTCCTCTTCTCACAACACCATCAAGACCTCCTCTGATTCAGCAGTAAAGCTTTCGGCCCTAATCTCTGAACCTGACACGACATCCCCCGTCAAGAATGACGTCACCAATCCGGCCACGATCAATGGGAACTCTTTCATAGATTCCACTCCTCGGGTTTCCTCAGGTGATATGATCATATAATTCTTTGCGTTATTTTACTTTTTTGTCCAAGAAACAAATAATTAAAGTTTAACCGAATATAGTGCGTATTAAGTAACTAAAGTTGTTAATAGCTGTGATCGATTGGTTGCTTTAGTGCCGACAAATGTAAAGTGGTTTGCTTTTTCAGGCCAATCAAGATGTATTGACTTAGTGGTCATATACTGGGTCATAAGCATCAATACTATTAAAAATTAGGAACATAAACTATTGATAAATGCTTATTGATAAATGCTGTGTCTAATTATTCATTTATTCTAGGGAAAACTGTTTTTTTTAGCAAAAAAATAGTAACTATGGCCCTTTAGACTAATCTATATTTTGTGTCATATTTTCTTATAATACTCTTTAATATTTATGAAAATAATTTTAATAAATAGTTTTACAAACAAAAAAAAATTGGAAAAATAGTAATATTTGTTAAAATACCTATATGAATTTAATGGTATATTTTTCAGTTATAAAAAATTTAAAATTATAAATTTCAGATTATGTTCTAAAAAAAGTAGAAATCTACTTTTTTCATTGAATCTACAATGTTTAGAATACGTGATCTACGTAAATAGGAGTATTCTACAAATATGTAGAATACACATTCCGCGCTTAACCTACCATTCTAAAATTCTTAGAAATCAAAATCTACACATTAATCTAATTCTAAAACATGTAGAAACCGACTTCTACAGATTTACTATAAATCTAAAACATGTAGAAATCAAATTCTAAACATTACTATAATTCTAAAAAACTGTAGAAACTGATTTCTACATATTAGTTGTATTCTACGGATAAGAAATCAGTTCCTAAAAATATGGAAACAAAATATTTGAGAATATTCACTTTTATATTTTTTAAAAAAATCGATTTTTAAAAAAAAAACGAAAAAGGAACCAAAAAAAGCGACAAGTCGATTTGAGAATATTCACTTTCATCCCAGAGAAAAATATCCTATTTTTAGAAATTCAAATTCAAAGGGGTGCTACTGGTTGTTGTCGATGGAACATTCTTGAAGAGGCGTGTCCTATTTTTAGAAATTCAAATTCCTATTTTTAGAAATTCAAATATTTGAGAATATTTGAGAATATTCACTTTCATCCCAGAGAAAAATATCCTATTTTTAGAAATTCAAATTCAAAGGGGTGCTACTGGTTGTTGTCGATGGAACATTCTTGAAGAGGCGTGTCCTATTTTTAGAAATTCAAATTCCTATTTTTAGAAATTCAATATATATATTTTTTTAAAAATTAAAATTTTAAGGGCATTACTGCCATTTTGGAAAAAATTAGTCTAATATGACATAAAGTAGTATAATTTAGTTTAAATGGACATAATTACCATTTTTTTGCTCTAAAAA
The DNA here is from genome assembly GCF_000695525.1 of Brassica oleracea var. oleracea. NCBI lineage: Eukaryota > Viridiplantae > Streptophyta > Magnoliopsida > Brassicales > Brassicaceae > Brassica > Brassica oleracea. The sequence goes on along the minus strand of NC_027750.1, from coordinate 21,670,931 downwards.
AACATATTTCCTTTTATTCTATTAGTAATAACTAACTTTCTGCGTTTAATTTAAATGTTGTATGACCACTTTCTACTTTAATTTCATATTATACATACCTATATGTGAAAATACAATATTGTGAACATGGAACAATATATGCATTTAATTTCAAATTATGACTCACTACTCCCTGAAAAAACTGTCAACTACGTACCTAAATGAGAAATATTGTGAACATGGAACAATTCAGAAATATATGCTTTTCCTATATGTGAAAAATCATATACGTATCAAAGGTGAGATTTATTTATAAATAAAATCAAACATGATTCAAAAACATTTATTGAACCAGACAAATTTGATTTGTTTTCAATGTATAGTTTGAAAACTTAATTAAAAACCACTAAATGTGTAATTAACTATCAACCTTTAATAACTCGGAATTCATATAACTGTTATTTTCAATATTGTAATTTAATATCAAGAAAAATTATCTACAAATATATATTCAATAATTTATATCCACAACACTCAGATATTGGTTTCATGAATAGTTATGGAATATCACATTCAATACAATTATCAAAACCTCTTACTAATAATTTTTAAAATATTATACATAAACATATAAATTAAATGTCTTTGACATATAACAATTACAGAAAAAAAAACAAAAAATTACAAACCAACATTATACCCGCGGGTTAAGATCTAGAATAGACAAATATGATTATAAAAAAAAGCATACGGGCATATGATTACAAAGAAACGAATGTATGCCGGGTCAATTTTTAAATTGCTATTATTTTATAAAATAGATTTTGATTAAGATTTATATACAAATATGATTACAAAAAAAAACACAAACATGAAAAGTTAAATTTATAAAAAAAAAAATTATATCCGCCCTTTACAAAAAACCAAAAAATTACAAACCAACATTATACCCGCGTATTAATACCTAGAATAGAAAAATATGATTACAAAAAAAGGACATACGGACATATGATTCCAAAGAAACAAGCGTATGCCGGATCAACTATTAAACTGCTATTATTTTATAAAATATATTTTGATTAAGATTTATACACAAATATGATTACAAAAAAAAACACAAATAAGATTACAAAAAAAAACACAAACATGATAATTAAATTTCTAAAAAAAAAGAAAAAATATACCCGCCCTTTAATGATAATTTCTAAAAGGGCGGGTCAGAATCTATTACTTACATGAAAATGAGCTTTTAAATTGATAAAGTTAGTTTGATGATGGTCATAAACATGGGTAAATGTGCAACGGGGATCTATCCATTTACAAAATAATAGTAGTAGGTACAACATGGACAAACGGTGAAGCGTACGCTAGAGGTTAGAATGTCTTAAGGCATATACAGTTAGTGGTATGTATAGATATATATGGACCACACCTCAAGTTGCAACTTTCATATATTAAAAAATCACAATGTTTAATAAATGTATGATGTTGAAACGTATTGTTAAAAAATCATATCAACCGTATAAGTTAGTTAGGGGTACAGCTACTGCATTCACTCAAAACCTCCAATTTCTTTTACCTTGCAGTTTAAAAATGTCCATTATCTTCTTCCTTCCTTGTGAGTTGTGACATATTATTATATGAGATAATGATGATTTGGATTGTTTCTTAATGTAAATGAAGAGGAGATCACTTTTTTCGATTCAAGGGGGTGGCTTGATTCTGACTGTGAAGATGATTTCATGAGCGTTGATGGTGGTATGACGTTTTATTGAGAAGTTACTTTGTAACATATATCGATATATTTTTCAATAAATAATGAATGAACATTTGACTTGTTTCATTGCAGAATTTACGCCGTCGCGAGGAACAACACCGGTGCATCACAAATTCTGTGACAAAACTCCTAAAGCAGATGAGAAAAAACACGAAGAGCCGTCTCCAACAGACAACAAGAAGAGACTCCTCGAACTCTTCAAAGAGACGCAGGATCAAGATGAGGACGAAGGAGAGGATGACGTGGCAGAAGGCAAAGCAAGAGCATGTCTCTGGCTAAGAACACCGGGCAGATCTTCTGCACCGGCGACTCCTTTTAACAATAATAATAATGATACAGAAAGACAACAACTCAAGAGGGTGAAATCGTCGGCTCAAGGCGGCTGCGTTCTGCGTTTGGTTTCTTGTAGCAGCTTCACTGAGCGGCGACGGAAAATGATGAATCATACCCCCGTTCACGTCCAACGCTAAGCCCCTCACCTCCCTCCCTAAAAAACACTATACAATTTAGTTTCTTAATTTGTCCCCCTAGTTTTTGTTCAAACGCTCGGACAATGTTCTCTTCACAGCTCATAATGCCTCCTATCACATTTGCAACGCACTATTTTCTCTGTTACTTTCTCTATTTACTTAATTATATAAAAAATAACTAAACTTGATTTTTTTTATATAATTATGTCATAAAGAATCTGAAGCTTGATTCTAAAAAAATGTAAACCCCTTCCTATTCAATATATAATTTTTTTACCCATGAAATCAGTATTTTAAATTTGTGACACAAAGAACTTGATTTTTTATGCTATACTTGGTAATAAACCTTAAGGTTGTGTTATTTAAAAAAAAAAAGAGTTTCCTGAAATAAATTGATAAATTATAGCGAAACATATAAACATTTCTTACTCCATATAATCCGCCCGTAATACATGTTCCATATTAATAAAACTTTAGTAGTAGTTGTATGGAGAAGAGAGGTGGAACTTTTTTTCCTAAACACCAAGAGATAATTCTCAAAAAAAAAAAAAATCTTTAAGAGATAAAAGTTTTCCAGCTTTATTAGAGAGTAGAATGCAATCATCAAATGAAAAAGCCTTTGAACTCTTCTGTTATCTTCTTTTTGTACTAGTAGGGCTATTTGGTAACCAAGTGTTTTGCATCGAAACTCGAGTGAACTCCAATTTGAATCTCAGAGTGACCGGATCTGCGCATCCATCTACGTTACCTGTGGAGACAACATTCAAGTTTCCTTCTCCATTGCATGTTATCCCTCCAGGTGGTGGTGAGAGAAACTTTGGGAAAGGAAAAATAGATCTGGGAGGTCTTGAGGTAATCCAAATCTCCATCTCAACTTCGACGTCGCAGAGAGTATGGAGAACTTTCGAGAGAGGACCTGATAACATGGGAGTCAGCATCTTCCAGCCCATCAATCTTCCTAGTGGTTTCTTCACGCTTGGTTTCTATGCACAACCCAACAACCGTATGCTTTTTGGTTGGGTTCTTGTTGCAAGAGACTTATCCGGGAATAGTTTGAGACCACCCCTTGACTACATCGAAGTCGGGAACACTACCTCCCTCGCCGTTAAGCAAGACGGGCCTGCTTATTTTTGGCAGCCTTTGTGTCCCAGTGGGTATGGAGCAGTTGGCCTATTTGTCACTACGTCTCCTTTGAAGCCCCCTCTAAGACAAGAATCTATAAGCTGTGTTGGATCCCATCTTACGGAACAGAGGAGCGAAGCTGATACAACATGGGTGTGGAGGATGGAAGGGATTAATTTTTATGGTTTGAGACCGGCCACCAGAGGAACAGAAGCGACAGGTGTGTACACAGGGACATTCAGTTTTCAGCAACAAAACTTTCCTCGTCCATTTTTGTCCTGCTTGAGAAATACAAAATTTGACTTGTCTAGCATGATGCCAAGCCAAGACCAGACTAGAGTTTTGTTTCGAGCTTACTCTCCTTTGATATATTTCCATCCCGAAGAAGAGTTTCTTCCTTCCTCTGTCGACTGGATTTTCTCCAACGGTGCCTTGTTATACCAGAAAGGCAACGAATCTAACCCCGTCGCTGTACAACCCAACGGTTCAAACCTTCCGCAAGGCGGCTCGGACGATGACTTATACTGGCTGGACTATCCGGCTGATAAGAAGGCAAGGGAAAGGGTTAAGAGGGGAGACTTAGGAAACATAAAGGCGTATCTACACATCAAGCCAATGTTTGGAGGCACTTTCACTGACATTGTCGTCTGGATATTCTCTCCTTTCAACGGCAATGCCCGACTCAAGATTTTATTCATCAAGAGTTTGTCACTAGGAGACATCGGAGAACATATTGGAGACTGGGAACACGTTACGTTGCGGATCAGCAACTTTAACGGTGAGTTGTGGCGCGTCTACTTCTCAGAGCATAGTGGAGGAAGTCTAGTAGAGGCATGCGATCTAGAGTTCCAAAGTGGAAACAAGCCCGTGGTTTACTCCTCTCTTCACGGCCACGCAATGTTCTCAAAACCAGGACTTGTCTTGCAAGGCCAAGACGGAAACAACGGCTTAAGGAACGACATGGCTAGAAGTGACAAGTTCTTGGATGCAGGTGCTGATTATGAGGTGATCGGAGGACCAGGAATCACGGAGCCACCGTGGCTGAACTATTTTAGGAAATGGGGACCAATCGTTAGACATGACGTTGAAAAGACCCTTGACAGTATCGCCAAGACACTGCCTCAACTTTTGCGTAAAAGATTCCGTGACCTCGTTCACAGTATTCCTCCCGAAGTGCTTCAAGAGATGGGCCCCACTGGTCCCAAAGTCAAAAAGTCTTGGTCTGCTGATGAATAAAATAATATATTTATTCAGATCAAAATGACTAATATAAAATCATTGTTTTCTAAATTACTTTTTTTTTTAGTGCAATTTTTAGGTTTCAACTTTCTCTGATCCAACAACACATAGGCCTACAACACATAAGCCAAGCCCCAGCCTTCTTACTCTTTTTTAATTAAAAATAATAATTGAAAAGCCCAAAAGAAGTAGAGGCCCAGTGAGATCCATTAATCAACCAACGCACTTTGAAAGAAGATTATAAGAGTTGATTGTGATATATGTCAACTTTCAAGTGGGATGGAATGTAATCCGCAAAATGCCTTCCTTGCTCTGTTTTGCCTCCTCCTCCTCCTCTTGCAACCACATGACGTGGATAAAAAGTATAAAGATGCTATAAATATATGTTTAAAGTAAAGTCACAGAAGAATATAATCCCTTTGGATGAATGAATGAATGAATTTGAACCCGCAGAATCTCACAAGTTACTGCTGTGGCCTGCCCACGTCATTTGGAATCTTGAGTGTCACGTGCGTGG
>NC_027750.1:21633326-21665777 GCF_000695525.1 Brassica oleracea var. oleracea | reverse complement strand
GGTGGGCCTTTTATCCTCTCTTTTCTTTTCTTTTCTTTTCTTCCACTGACTCTCTGTCTTCTTAACTTGACTTGAAGGGACTCTCTCGCAAGCTTCCCTCCCAAGGAGAGATCATATGGATGATGATGAATATGCCAAGCTCTTCCGTAGAATGAATCCCCCCAGGTTTTTCCTCCCTGCTCTCTCTACTTGTTCATTCATATCTTTCAACAATATTTCAGCCTTACACTTACACCTATCTACTATATTCATGTGTCACTGACAGAGTTGTAATAGACAACAACGCTAGCGATGATGCCACTGTTATTCAGGTCTCTTTTCAATCTCTCTTGATCTGATATATATATATATACTTTCCTCTCCTATTTGTTTGTTTTTACATGTTTGTTTGTTTTGTCATCTTACAAACAGGTTGATAGTGTGAACAAACAGGGGACCCTCTTGGAAGTTGTCCAAGTCCTCACTGATATGAATCTTGTCATCAAGAAAGCTTACATCTCTTCTGATGGCGGTTGGTTCATGGACGTCTTCAAAGTCATCCACCAAGATGGCAACAAGATCACTGACACTCAACTCCTTGACTTTATCCAAATGGTACCTACCTTACCTACTCTACTCTCACATACATAGAGCTTTTCTTTTCTTTGGTGTATGTATGTGTAAAAACGGTTTGTTGGAACTCTAATCAGAGGATAGAGCGCAACGCTGGCTGGTTTATTCCACCTTTAAGAAGCTCAGTTGGTGTCATGCCCTCTGACGAATACACCACCATTGAGCTCGCTGGAACCGACAGACCCGGTCTCTTGTCTGAAGTATCTGCTGTTCTCACAGACCTTCACTGCAACGTTGTCAACGCTGAGATATGGACTCACAACACCAGAGCTGCTGCAGTTATTCACGCCACCGACAATACTACTAATTCAGCTATTACGGACCCACTCCGCCTTTCCACCATAAAACATCTGCTCTGCAATGTAGTTGGGACCAACAGCGGCTCCAGGGCTGCAAAAACCGTCTTTTCATCTTGTTCTGATACACACAGGGAGAGGCGCTTGCATCAGATCATGTTTGATGACAGGGATTACGAGGGAGTCGTCAAAAGACCAAGGACATCAAGGCCCTGTGTCACACTAACAAACATTGACAAGGATTATACCGTTGTTACCATGAGGTCCAAAGATAGACCAAAGCTTGTGTTTGACGTAGTCTGTACCTTGACTGATATGCAGTATGTGGTGTTCCATGGCATGGTCAGCACAGAACCACTAGAGGCTTATCAGGTTTTTTTTTTGTTTATGGGTTTAAATGTAACACTTTTTTTTTTGTCTCTTGGGATCTTTTTCTAACCATATATATAATATGATGCTGCAGGAGTTTTACATCCGTCATGTAGATGGACTTCCCATAAACTCAGAAGCCGAGCAAGAACGTGTTATCCAATGTCTTGAAGCAGCCATTGAGAGAAGAACCTCCGAGGTAATTATTAACCAATTAGGGAAATTACACACACTAGAGAAACGGTTCAGAATACATTATCTGTTCTGTATCCACTTTGATACTCTTTTTTTTAAAAAAATTTTCTAAATGATATACTGGAAGACAGATTATGCATGCATACGAAACATAATAACTTTTCAGGGTTTAGAGCTGGAATTATCAGCAGAAGACAGAGTTGGTCTCCTCTCAGACATAACTAGAACATTTCGAGAGAACAGCTTAACTATTGTGAGAGCAGAGATTTCAACGCGAGAGGGTAAGGCTAAAGACACGTTCTACGTTACAGACGTTACAGGAAGCGCTGTTGAATCAAAAATCGTGGAGTCAATAAGAAAAGAGATAGGAGTAAGCAAGCTGAAGGTGAAGGAATGCTCTGTTCTTGGTACAAGCAGCAGGGGCTCGCAAGAAACAACAATGGGGTATTTGCTTAGCAACATCTTCAAATGTAAGCCTCTCCAGTAACATGTTGTCTCATAAAGTATGTGCTAATTGTATATATACTATAATTAGACAGGGTTTAGGGTTAGGTAGGGCATCATCTCATAAGCTAAGCTGGTTGCAAAAATGTAGCCGTCTTCTGAAACAAAAAGTGGAGAAATCCCATTTGTAAAATTGTGTGGTCAAATAACAGGATGATGAACCTGTTTATGTATCACTATATTGCGTTAATAGCATATGAGGAAACTGGTGGGAACAGAGCTGACGATTGACATATAAAACTAGTGGAGTTGATTAGTGAGATGTAATTAGGATAAGAGAATATATAGATCTTAAAACAAACGCACAACTCTCTCTCTAATTACAAACTATTATAACCTAGCCTGTCATTATAGCTTTTGGTTTCTTCCCTAATCTTCCCCATTCTCTTAAAAAAAAAAAAAAACTTTAAAAGCAATTAGAAAGCAGACAATGAAGGTTTCAGAGCCAGAGTGCGCCGGCGTCTTTGAGGAGAGGAACGAGAGAACCGTTGATGTGAGAAGCCATGACTCTGTCCATAGCCCCAACCAGCTTACCGCCTATGAAGACGACCGGAAGAGCACCTGGAGAAGAGGCGCCTGAGCAGCCGAGGAGACGAATGAGTGCTCGCTGGATGTCGCCGCCGTAGGGGTGCAGGTCGAGCTCGTGAACGGCGGGGCTGACTCCCATTCCCCTGAAGAGACCCTTCACGGCATGGCACATGCAGCACGTGCTCACGCTGAATATTACCACGGCGCTCTCGGCCACCAGAGACTCTAGCCTAAGCAGGCTTGTGTCCGCCGCAAGCCCCACGTCGCCGCCAAACCCTAAGTTGTATGATCCCCACGATTCCGTCTGGTATTGCATTTTTTTTTTGTTTTTGAAAAAAGCCTATTACGAGCTAGAACGAATAAGAGAGAATAAAGAGATCTGCTCAAGTTTTGGTGAAGAGAGTGAGAGAGCCATGCAGAGTATTTATAGAGGAGAGGGCTTGCTAATAAAAATTAAAACTCTTTTCCCTATAATTACATTTTGTTAGTAAGTGAAGGCCATAATTTGTGTATAATAATAACACATTTACTATTTATTCATTTTAATTAAAAAAAATATAACCGAAGTCACAGAAGGATAGTGATTGCAGGTAAAACCAATAATAGTATTAATAATCGATCGGTAATATTGTATACTTTAGTCAGAAAAAATGTATCCGACTATTAAAAAAAAAATACTGAAATGAAAATAAATTAAAATCTGAAGAAAAAAGGAAGCTGGAGAAGAAGTAGAACAGGCTTTTATCAGAGGGGAGTTGTTGGCAATAGACGGCTCTGCCTGTCCTTCTTGTCGGCTCTTACCACGCTCACCCATTAATTTCTTAATTTCTTATCACTTAATTTTCTCTTTTTTCTTAACAGTATACACTTTCAAAACCTTTCTTTTAACACAAAAAACCCACATTATATAGGGATTTCACAATTTAAAATGCAGGGAGAAAGCTTACAAAAAAAAAATGCAGAGAGAAAAATAATTATGGAAAAGTTTATCAGCTCACCATACATAATTTCAGATCGGAGTTACAATGTCTTTGTTGTTTTTTCATTATGTTTTATTGGAAACCCATAATATCCGTACGGACCTCCTGTGAAAAAAAACTCGAGCACGCAGATATATTTATTCTCATGTAAATTGTGATCAGCCGATCGGAATGGTTCCACCGGAAATCCATTCCGTAGCGACCTAATGGAGTCTCTGTGGAAAAAAAATAAAATAACAGGTGACATTTAGCAGATGGTGAAATTAATGTATTTTATGGATTTTGGCGGCACAGTTTTCCTTTTATTCCATTTCACTTTATGATAAAAAATTCTATTACGAGCAATGAGTGTGTATATTTGTAGTCATCATGTAGAAATGATTTGTTAAGAAGTCAAAAGCTTGTGGATCTGATCTACATAGTTATGTGAGATAAACTTGTACGTCAGTAATATATGTAGTTCTAAAAAAAACTATATGCAATCTCTGTTTTTTTTTTTTTTTTTTTTTTTTTTTTAAAAAAAAAAAAAAAATCTCTGTTAATCGTTGAGGCCGTAAAATCGATTAGTGATAATTTAGCACCGATTAGAATATAACAATGATGAGGTTTGAGCAATTTTATTCAGTTAAGAATATTAAAACGTGCTAATCGGTAAATACATAGATTAAATATTTCAAAATACATGTTGTTTGGCTACCACGCTTGTGTCCCTTATATATAAAAGTATCTCGGGAGGTCCAAAGAAAATAAATCTCGAATAATAGCCAAGCGAATAATTGATGCCCGAGAGAAGAAGATATGACTGTTGAATAGAGTAAGAGACGTCCGTACAGGTATGCTTCCTCCATCTGAAAAGAGAGTTACTTCTTTTGGTGTTTAAACTCATGTCCCTATTTTTTATAAAAAGAAAAAGAAACTCTTTGAATGAATAATCGTAAAAGATAGTAATCTTGTCGGATTGTGTTTGTCGGATCGCTTTACTTATTTTAAAAATCATTTAAAAAAAAAAATCTTACGTAACAATTGTCTTATAATAGTACACTAGATTTTGACCCGCGCTTAGAAAGCGCGGGTTTGTTTGTTTTTCATTTATTAATCGAAAACTGATTTACAAATTACCATTATTTTTCATTTCGAACCATAACAATTGAGTTTTTAGGTTTTTATCATTTGTTTTTTTTCTCTTCAAAATATGGTATTTGTTCGAAATATGGTAGCTGTTCTATAATAATGTTTGAGTTTTAAAATTTGTTTTCATATCTGACCTAGATTCATGTTTGAACCTATAGACCCGATACATTGTATATAATCCTGTTCGGATTTAATGAAAAATTTGTTAATTAAAAATCCGATATAACCCGGTAAAAACCTAAAAACTCACTATTAACCCGCGATCTGATACTATTGATCCGATAACAAAATATCTTATAGTACTTTTTTAAAAAATTGATTAAATTACTCATATATTTATTAATATTACATAAATTAGTGATTCCTTAGAATTTGATAAAATTTTATCATGTTATCTAAATAAAAAATGATAATATAAAATAACTTATTGATATGACAATATTAGTTTATTTTCGTTATTAATAACCTATTATAAGTTTGTGTTTGTATTTTAGATTTAAAAATTTATTTTAAGATAGTTTTTAAAATATTCTTGAACACTCGTAATTGCCATATTAATATTATGTATAAAATGACATTATACACTGAAAAATGATATTCAAATATGTATATGATATATGGTGTAGGATATACGATTTTGGTTTGTATTGAAAATATGTATAATATTCAAATGATCTATTTTGAATATTGATACGTATATTTAAGAAAATAATATTTTCATGTTTCTTAATTCATTTATTGTTCATAATATATTTATACTTATATTAAATTTAAAATTAATATATATTTTAAATATATATATAGGCCTATTATTTATAGATCCATTTAGGTGTATCTGTAGGCCCAAAACCAAAAGACTTAAATGCCATTAATGAATTTTATTAATTCTTTGTAAAAATAAGGGTATTTTTGAGAAAACTGCAATTTTCATTAAGGATATAATTTGAGAATGATCCTATTTTAATGGTATTGATTTTTTCGACCAAACTGATAGGTCCGATATAACCCTCTCTTTTTTTGCTAAAAGGTAAATATCATATTAATGAAAGTTCCGATTTACAAACATAGTAAATCTAATTTATGTTACACCTTGGCAAAAAAGATAAAAACAAGATAGTAACAAAATTTGGATGAGCTAAAAGAAGTTAGTGCATCCACTTGGCCATGAGGTCTTGGAATTGCTTCCTGTTCCTCCTAGCAGTTATGGTGTTGCGCATTTCCCTATCAATGAGTCTGTATATTGCTGATGGAGATTGAGTGATCTGGTTATGGAGAACATTGTTTCTCTGCTTCCAGAGATGATAAATGACGCACTGGGCTGCGAGCCTCTTTAGTAGCCGGTTAAACATTTTTTGGAACTGAAAACATTACAGAGAAACTAGCGGGTGGGTGATACCGTAGCAATTTTAGAGGCAAAACGTGAGAGGCTGTATAACCATTTTACATAATATTGAAAGCTTACTGAAGAAATTAAAAAAAGCTTTCGGTTGCTTTTAAAAAGCTATTTTTCTTGTGGAAAACAGATAAGTTTTAGCTTTCACAGATTATGAACATTCTTAAAGTATTTTCAATTTATTTTTATTTTTAATTTCAAGTACTATGATAAACATATAAAAGTAACAATAATTGAAATTTATTTAATAATATATTTCGACTTACTTCTATTTTTTCTCTAGCATATAAATTAATATTTTTACTATATTTAGAAGAATCGTAGTATTTGTACTAAAATAAAAAACTGAAAAATATATTAAAGATGATTTTACAAACTATATATGCAGTCAAGCTGCGTACAAATAAAACATTATAGGGACGTTGCCCATTCTTATTAAATCATGCTTGTGAAAGGAAATTTCACAAATCCAACGGTAGAAATAAAAAATTACATAGAATAGAAGATTTGATCGATCGGACGGGTAGGGTTAGATGGCTGGAAAGGAGAGTCCACTCACTTATTCTACTAGAGTATTAATTAATTAGTACAATATATATGTGGAAATTAAATCTTATATATTAAAAGAGTACGAGCGTGATGCTATCTTTTCAGCTTTGTCTGGTCTTTGCCATTTATATATAGCTGTGCGTACATCTCTCTATGCAAAATATTTATGTCTTACTCTGTTATAAATATATATCCATTGTATATATTTTTTCAAATTCAGTTTGGTTATTTACCTCTTACGGTGAAACAAAGCCGATAGACAGAGGAAAGGTAGGATACGAACTATATCCTAAAATCAGCTTAAGAATTATATATTCTCGTCACTCCTCGAAGTATATATGATGGTATGTGTCTTGGTTCCAACGACCAAGATATGTAATCTGTGGGTTTTATTACTCATGCATATGTATGTATCTAAACAGCTGGCACATATATCTCTGTAATATTGAGTATATTTTACGAGAATGAATATGTATATTTATGTTTTAGTTATGTTAGTTTATTAGTTTACTGTCAAGTATCTCTTCCTACTTAACTGACTTAACTCATGTGCGTTTAATTTTAACATAAGCACTTGTTGTTCAAAAAAATGTACATATCCGTAAATATATATATATAGTATATATGTAGAGATTAATCTTAAATCCAGTTCTTTAATTAACGATCTTTTGCAAGAAAAAAAAGGTAAAATGAAAATGTGGCATATGTCGGTGTCGCTGCGAAAAGGTAGTGAGAGTGTATTGTGGGAGTGCTCACGAATTCCCTTGAATTATCTTTTACTTATATTGAAAAAATATCCCTAAGCCCATGCAAATTAACTGCAGACTCACTTTTCTCTATTTAACTTATCATCTAATCATAATTAGCACTAACTATCTTATAATTCTTTCACCAAAAGATAAAAAAAATTCATCAAAATATATACGTCCATGCATATGCATGGCTTTTATCTTTTCTTTTGTCGACCACAAGTATTTTGACTTAGTTATAAGAACATGATATCTGTCTATAATCAATGAGAGAGAGAGAAACAACCAAAATTTCCTTTTCAAAATAGAAAAGAAAAAGAACAGGTAAAAGAGATTGACCATTGGGAGGAAGCGAGGGGTGGTGGCAAAAAGTGGTCAATAAATTTAGAAGAAACAGAGTTTTGTGCCCCACGCGAGCCACCTTCCTTTATTCCTCCTATTTCCGCTTGAACTAAACAATAGACCAACCCCGTATTAACTAGCTCGTAAATAACAGACGGAGATACGAAATCTGCAGTCGATAATAACTGCAAGCGCCAAGCAGACTACAAGATTTTTACTATCCATACAGAAAGATTCGAATGTATTGTTTTATTTTTCGTCTACTGACAGTAAAAACTCGCATAAGGTGTAATATCTTCGTTATTGTAAGGTGTAAATGTTAATGGAACAAATAGAATTAATGTTTTCTTTTCATTTTAACGTTTCACGCGTTCGTTGTTGTTGTGTGTGTGTGTTTTAGTACCGAGGTGCTATTACTTTACATAGAGAGAGCAAAAAGGTAATTCTTGATGAATGTAGCTTTAGTTAAAGAAGAGAAGCAATTAACCTTAACTATTTAACTTTATACATATATTTAAAGGAGAGAGAGATGTGGCCGTTAAAGGAGTTAACCGACAAGATGGCTTTACTTTCTCAGCATTTGCTTCTTTGATTGTCTCATCTTGCTGACGTTATCCTAACGTTGACCCACACAGTTGTCCTCTCTCTACATGTTGTTTTTTTTTTTTTTTTACCTTCAATATTTCATTGAAATAGAAAATGGGTCAAGCCCAAGAAGTTACAAGATAAAAGGCCCACGACCCAATTATCAAAACCTGCTAAACCTTAGACAAACTGGCTCACAGACCCACAAACCCAACCCCGACAGGCCCACAAACCAAAGAACACGGGTCGGCTTAACCCAATCACGAGACGACTCATCCCGGCTGTTACCGTCGAATGGCTCTCCTCCGTCGCGCTTGTCACGGAGAGCGTAATCGGACTAACCGAGAGCTCATCCCAAACATCCATGCCACCTACTGGGCATATCAAGCCCGAGACTCAAGAACTATGCTTTCCTTCTCTTGTCGTCGTCGCCATCGATGGAGAGCTTCATCGTCTACCGATCGCTCATCCCTTCAAATCCGAACAACCACCCTAACGACAAGAACCACACCGCAAATTCCACCCAATCCATACTAGTAAAGACAAAGAAAAAAAACCCCAAAAGAGAACGGGGACCTAAACCGACAGCGTAGAGCTATGTGAGCCCCTACCCTCCGGAGCCAAAACCGGCGAAGACGGAGCAGAGAAAGCCTCCCCTTCCCGGGAACTAGAACCGGCGACGGCGAAGCTGAAGAAGCCTCCACCTCCCTGAAAACAAACCGGCGACGACGGATCTGTGATAGCCTCCATCTCCCAGAATCACCACTGACACATGCAAGCGTCTCTTCTCACGCCGTTAGCCTCCACGCGACCGCGTCTTCCCTCCACGCGAGGAAACCACCGTTGGAGGATGGTTCCAATCCAGAGCTCAGACAAAGCGATCGGTGAGAGGCGACGAAGAAGAGGCCAAAAGAAACCTCTATGAAAAGGAATAAAGGTTCCGGCGACGGCACGGACGCTCACGCGCCGGCCGTACGCCGGAGAGAAAACTCAGATCTCCTTTCTCTCTCTCTCTCTCTAAAAGCAGTCCTTTCCAGTAAACTTACTATGAAAAAACCAATGTAGTTTACAATTAATTTTTAGATAAAAGTAAGTATAATTTGCATTGAAATTATAAATTGACATTTTTTGTGTAACAAGAAAAAAAACTAGAATGACGCGAAACAGAGCGAGTATCGTACTACTTTTCGTGTTTAAATCAATGTTTCTAACATTCTTCTTATTCGTTCATTGGAATGTAATTCGTATGTTCTTTTTTCATTATCAAATAATTCGTATGTTCAATTAATGATTCATTAGACTGTGGGCCTACGATCCAAAAGAGGGATCGTTGTGGGCAAACGGGAGGGACATATAAGAAGGTTACAAGTGGTATTATAAATGGCTAACCATCTCTGATCATTGCCTGACTGCTCCTCGTCAATGGGTCTTCTACACCCGCTTTCTTGGTTCATGGACCCATCATCCAGCCGATGACCCGTGCATTAAACTTGTGGAGACTCGAAAGACTTAATTATTGACCATGTAATCAACATATAATGTTTTTTGTGTGTTTTGGCCTCATTCGCATGGTATCATAAACTATTTATCAACAAATATCTATATTTCTATTAATTGAGTTCAATCACGCTTAATTTTGGAATTCTTTCAACATAAGTGACCAAAATAATAAATGTTTTTAGAAACGTAGATAGTCAAGTCAACTGTCTTAAAATTTTAACCATATATTATCATATATCATAATGAGGATGTTACCATTTTGAGATTAAATTTATGGAAAGTAAAAAGGAAATAACACTTTCAGTTTTATCGATAAACACCAAATTATTAAGAACAATATTTGAGTTTTGTTGTGATTGATATAAAATTACGCAAATGTTGAAGATAACAAGGAAGCAATAAAACCAAAGTGTTGGGTGTGAGAATCATTCAGAATTCAATAAGAGAATCAAATGCTACCTAGAGCACCACATTAATTCAATAATTTTACTTTTGTAGACTAATAAATTCTATTTATCTTATTGAATCTGAATCATACTATATAAGATTAAATTTAAAAGTAGTCTAGTTAGGGTCCGATTGGTAATGGCTGTAGCTTTAAAAAATTTGCTGTAGAAAAATATTTGTAGATTTTTTGTTGTGGCTGTAGATTTTATTGATTTAGAATTTTATAGAAAGCTCCAAAAAATTGCTCTGTATTTTTGGCTCTACAAAGTACTTGTACAGCTGTAGGTTATTTCAAGAGCCGTGATTTTGAAATTTTTATTAAAGCTTGATTGCTGTGAATTTAGTGCTGTAAAAATAAATGGAGCTGTGGACAGTACGTACAACCAATACCAATCACACCCTTAATCTAGTTCAGACCAGTAAATCATGTGGTGTTCAACCAAAGACTTTCCAATATCAAAACTAGATGTACAATTAGCATGCATTAAGATCAGAAATATACAGATGGTTAACTCAATAAAATAAATTTGGCACTCCATTAATTAAACCTATCTACCAAACCGTGAAAAAAAACTTTCAAAATCCCCCATAATCTAACAAGAAATTACACAATCATGAACAAAGAAATTATGGTAGTAAAAAAAAAAAAATCAATATTTCATAAAGTACAAAGGATTTATAATCTTCTCAAAAGATGAGATATTTTCCCAAATAAAAAAGCAGGGAAAATAGTCAAATCTGCCCCCAAATAAAAAAATGGTGGATCAGCCCCCTATTAGTCGTCTGGCTTGATGGAATGGTCGATAATATTTTCGTGGCAGTTTACAATGATGGTAATCGACAAGGTAATCAACCTAAATAGTTTTTTTTTAATATACCCTATTGGTTCATCCAGTCAGCCTCCAAAAAAAGTTCTTAATGGTACAGAGTGGACTCGCTACTAAATTAATTTGCGACCTAGCGAGATATCTAGGATTGTAATTCTATGTTCTAAAATATAATTATGTATTTTCTTTTTCTGATTTGGTTGAAACCTATGTTGCATGGAAACTTGGTTGATGTTCATTTTGTGTTTCGAAAACATTTTCAATCGAAATCTCTTGAAAACACATTAGAAACACTTTCTTATAAGTCTCATTCCAAAAATGCGATGCGATGGAAACTTGTGTTTCTATTTTATAGACTCGTGATTCTGTTTTAGCAACTCAATTACGGAGCTCCTTGAAGAAGAATCAGATCAAACGGAGTTCATATGTGATAGTTATGCTATTTACAAATCAGGTGATCTTCAGTTCTCGCGAATTCAGACCACCCGAGAAGCTCGAAATGGCTAACCTTCTTTCTGATGAACCAATGGTCAATTAAATCATGAAAAAGGTTATTATTCATGTTCTTCCCGGCTGTTACCGTCGAATGGCTCTCCTCCGTCGCGCTTGTCATGGAGAGCGTAATCGGACTAACCGAGAGCTCATCCCAAACATCCATGCCACCTACTGGGCATATCAAGCCCGAGACTCAAGAACTATGCTTTCCTTCTCTTGTCGTCGTCGCCATCGATGGAGAGCTTCATCGTCTACCGATCGCTCATCCCTTCAAATCCGAACAACCACCCTAACGACAAGAACCACACCGCAAATTCCACCCAATCCATACTAGTAAAGACAAAGAAAAAAAACCCCAAAACACAACGGGGACCTAAACCGACAGCGTAGAGCTATGTGTGCCCCTACCCTCCGGAGCAAAAACCGGCGAAGACGGAACAGAGAAAGCCTCCCCTTCCCGGGAACTAGAACCGGCGACGGCGAAGCTGAAGAAGCCTCCACCTCCCTGAAAACAAACCGGCGACGACGGATCTGTGATAGCCTCCATCTCCCAGAATCACCACTGACACATGCAAGCGTCTCTTCTCACTCCGTTAGCCTCCACGCGACCGCGTCTTCCCTCCACGCGAGGAAACCACCGTTGGAGGATGGTTCCAATCCAGAGCTCAGACAAAGCGATCGGTGAGAGGCGACGAAGAAGAGGCCAAAAGAAACCTCTATGAAAAGGAATAAAGGTTCCGGCGACGGCACGGACGCTCACGCGCCGGCCGTACGCCGGAAAGAAAACTCAGATCTCCTTTCTCTCTCCTTTCTCTCTCCTTTCCACATGTTGTTTTCTTATTCTAACCTTTTTACGATAATTAATCACAATATATAGCTCATATTTTCTGATTATTAATGACAACTATCCTTTAAGAAAAAACACAAAACTACAAAACCTTGGTATTTCATACTGTGAATTTTTTTTATCGAGCGATTTTTAATTCTACTATATAATCAGAGGTTTTCTATATATTTTGTAAAATCAAATGAGTTTTCATCTATATAAATTTGTGTTTGTAAGGTAGGGATAGTATCTTTTTAGATTTAATACCATTTCTACTATATTATCTATTTTTAAAAACAAATTTCTCAAAAAACAATTTCTGAAACTCTAAATAAAAGTGGTTCTTATTTCAAGGTATATTTTGAATAAAGAAATATTTAATTTTATCAATATATAATACTGATATTAAATTATGTAAATATAAATGGATGTTATTTTTGAAATATAGAGGAAAAAGAACATCTAAAAATAGTTTTGAAATGCAGAATGTTTTATAATAAAAATTTGGAGTTTGAGTTAAATTAAATTGAGGATGTTCAAAGAAAAATCCTCGCTAAAAAGAATGACAAATATATCATTTCACTGCAACCATTTTTCGGTCTCAAATAATCTTAGACCCATTTGATTAACAACCATTATTGTGAGAAAATCTAACACCCCAAAGTGTATATTTGCCCTCAGACTTCACACACACTCACCAAGACTTCAGCTTTAATCGAGCAAAATGATAATCCGATTATGAAATATGTTTGGTGGTAAAGTTCTTCCCTGAAACAGATTGTGAAAGTAGAAGAGAAAACAGAACAAGACACTCAAGATTGTTAATCCAGTTACACCCGTTAACAAGGGTGTTAGTCTGGGCCGGGAACTGTCTCCCAAAATCCACTAGATCAGAGTTTACAAGTGTATCTTAACCTCAAGGCCTTTACAGTACCTATATTGGTTTAAACGTAGCTTACAAACTCTCAAGAACTCTCTCAAGCTTATACTTTGAAAAAGATGTTCTCACTCCATCTTGCCCCCCCCCCTTTCTTTCTTCACTAAGACAAACTTATATACTACTCACACTTTAACCTAAAGCGCTTCGGATGCTCCAGCTGGCCACGCTCCATCCGTACGGACCATTAAAGCCACAACGTTAACTTCCTGTAGAGAAGCCGACAAACTGTTGTTTCTTTTGCTTTATCAGACTGAGACAAAACAGCTCATCTTGTGGTCCTTCATCTTGATAAGTCACGTGAGTAGTGCCATGTCTTTAGTAGCTTGCTCTCCACGCCTAAGCTTGTCTTGACATTGTCTTGATCTTCTTTACTAAATACTCAACAAATCTCCACCTAGTAAAGACAGATCAACAAGACTGAAATAGACGAATTGTCTTGAGATGTAGAGGTAGGTGCATGATGTCTAGATTATGGATTTCTGTTCCCGGAGCCTGAGCTTGATTACTCAGACTTAACCCTCAGCAAGTCCATTGCAGCTCTGAACTTACTGACTGGTATAATCTTCGTGAAGATATCCGATGGATTGATCAATGTAGATATCTTTGTAACCTTCAAGAAACCCTTCTCAATGATTTCTCAGATCTTGTGGTACTTGGTATCAACGTGTTTTGTTCTCTCATGATACACATTGTTCTTGGACAATGCAATAGCGCTTTGAGAGTCACAGAAGATCTCAACACACTTCTGTTCATACCCAAAATCCATTAGTAGGCCTTTGAGCCACAGAGCTTCTTTTCTTGCATCATTCATAGCCAAGTACTCCGCCTCCGTAGTTGAGAGAGTTACCACTTTCTGCAACCTTGATCTCCAGCTAATGGTGTTTCCACCAAGAGTAAACACAACTCCACTAATTGACCTCCTCTTATCGCGGTCAGCTGCATAGTCGGAGTCACAGTAGCCTTTCAACACAAAATCAGACCCTTTCCTGTAGCAGAGCTTCATCTCCAATGATCCTCTGATGTATCTCATAATCCTTTACTCCTAGCCAATGATCCTTGATAGGATTTCCCATGAATCTACTGACTATTCCCACAGGGTAAGCCATGTCTGGTCTTGTACATATCATAGAGTACATCAAGCTCCCAACTGCATTAGCATACAGTATTGTCTTCATGTAATCTTCATCATCTCGCAACTGTTCCTTTGTAGCAGAGCGAAACTTCATATGAGCACCCAGTGGTGTTACAATTTCTTTGGCTTGTTCCATCTTATACGTCTCCAGAACTTTCTCCATGTAACCTTCCTGAGATAGCCATAGTTTCCCATTTGCTCTGTCTCTCCTGATCTCGATCCCAAGAATTTTCTTTGCTGGACCGAGATCTTTCATTTCAAACTTCATACTAAGTTGCTCCTTCAGCTCTAGGATCAACTTCTTGTCTTTGGCAGCCACCAACATGTCATCAACATAGATTAGCAAATAGACCTTTGCGCCGTCTCCACATGTCCTGACATACACACAACTGTCTCTATAACTTCTTATAAAGTTAAGTTCAGCCATGAATCCATCAAACTTCTGATTCCATCTTCTTGGTACCTGTTTCAATCCGTACAAAGCTTTCTTCAACAAACAGACTTGACCTTTCTTGAACTGATCTTCATATCCTTCAGGTATCTCCATGTAGATCTTTTCATCCAACTCTCCATGTAAAAAAGCTGTTCTTACATCAAGTTGTTCTAGTTCCAGATCTTCTTCAACTACAATGGCAAGAAGGATCCTTATAGATACGTGTCTTACCACTGGTGAGAAAATCTCTGTGTAGTCTACTCCCTCCTTTTGAGAGTAGCCTTTGGCAACAAGGCGTGACTTGTGTCTTGGTCTCTCAACCCCTGGAATCCCACTCTTCCTCTTGTAGATCCATTTACACCCAATCACACTGTGTCCTTTTGGTCTGTCAACAACAATCCAAGTGTGGTTTCTCAGTAGAGAATCCATTTCTTCATCCATTCCTCCTTTCCAAAATTCCGAGTCTTCATCATCTCTAGCTTCTTGATAGCTAGACGGTTCTTTGAGGTCACCATCCACCGTAGTGATCAGAACCTCAACATCAAAAACAGTCTTCTTCATCGTCGGTATCTTCACTGAAATAACCTTCAATATCAAACCTTCTAGTGGCTCTGACTGTTCTACGTTCTCTGTCTCTGACTAGATGATAGCTATCAGGTGATTCACTTGTTTCATCTTCCTGATCTTGATCATTTTCAGAGTCATGATCATCCTTATCATTCTGATCACTTGTTTCTTGATTTTCAACTTCATGTTGATCAACTCCTGAGACTTCGTTGTTACTCTGAGTATCTCCACCTGAGGTGATATCTCCTTCCTCTCCAAGATCAATGTCAAATGCCATTTCTGTAGTCTCATGTTGATCATCTTCCTTTTGTTTCCCTTTCCGAGTGACATCTTTACAGACATCATTCTCTTGAAAGATAACATTTCTACTAATATGACATTTCTTTTCCTCAAGCAACCATACTTTGTAACCTTTTACTCCTGAAGGATATCCCAATAGAACTGCCTTCTTTGCTCTTGGACTGAGCTTCCCGTCATTTGTATGACTAAAACAGACACATCCAAACCTTCTCAAATGTATACTGGTGATCTCCCTGTCCATTTCTTGTCTGGAATTTCAAACTTAATTGTCGAGGAAGGTGTCTTGTTGATCAGTGTGACTGCAGTTTGAGTAGCTTCTGCCCAAAACATCCTAGGTAGGCCTGAGTCACTCAGCATGCTTCTGACTTTCTCTAGTATAGTGCGGTTCATCCTCTCGGCCACGCCGTTTTGCTGAGGTGTGTAAGCACATGTCATGTGTCTTACAATTCCTCTCTCTTTGCAGAAGTTATCAAATCTTGAGTTGCAGAACTCAAGACCATTATCTGTTCTCAGCACTTTCAGCTTCTTTTCTGTTTGGTTTTCAACCATAGTACACTACTCTACAAACTTATCAAACGCTTCTTATGCTTCAAGAAAAATACCCATGTCTTTCTTGAATAATCATCTACGAACGAGATGAAGTACTGACACTTCCCAAGCGAGAATGGAACACTAGGTGCTCCCCATAAGTCTGAGTGTACATAATCTAGCTTGTCTTTTGTATCGTGAGTTGCAACTGAGAAACTGACTTTCTTGGCTTTCCCGTAGACACAATCTTCACACATATCAAACTCTGAGACTTTCTTCTTATCAAGTAGACCCTTCTTCACCAGTAGACTAAAATTCTTCTGACTCATGTGTCCTAATCTTCGATGCCACAAGATAGTGTCATCATTCTTTCTTTCAGTGGCATAAGACTGACCAACTTCAGGTTTTCCTTGAAGTAAATACAGTTTGTCATGTCGTTTTCCCTTTAAGACAGTCTTGTTATCTTTATGGATGCTCAAGATGCCTTCTTTTGACACAAAACTGTATCCGAGCTCTTCCATTGTTCCTACTGACATCAAATTTCGATCCATTTTTGGAATGTACCTTACTTCAGTTAACAGAAACATGGAGCCATCTTCGTTCTTGATTCTTACTGTCCCAACACCTCTGACCTTTGAAGTTGTCTTGTTTCCCATGCGTACTGAACCTCCACTGACATCATTGAGTGTTTCAAACCACTCCTTCTTGTATGTCATATGATATCTACATCCAGAATCCAAGACCCATTCATTCTCGAGATTTATGTCTGTTGAATAAAGGGCTTCTAACACATAAAGACCTGTAGCTTCATTCTTGTTATCTTTCACCATTACAGCTTCTCCTCTGCTACTGCTCCCCTGGTGTTTTGGTTTGTTGTGGGTCTTGCCTTTGTTTGGACAAGAGCCCTTGAAGTGTCCTTCTTCACCACAAGACCAGCATACCTTCCTGCCTCTTGACTTTGAACGTGACTTAGACCTTGAGTTTATGTCTCTATTGTCTGATCTTCCACGTTGATCCCCTTTCTCTCTAACATACAAGCTTTCTGCTTCACCTTTAGACCCTTTGGAGTTTGACCCATTCTCAAGCTCCTTTGCGTATATTGCTGCAACAACTTCATCCAGAGTGAGAGTTGTTCTTCCTGTGCCATACCTCAGAGTGTCTCTTAGTTGATCGAACTGTCTTGGTAGAGACATAAGGAGCAATATAGCTTGGTCTTCATCGGCAACTTGAACATCAATATTCTCTAGATCTGTTATGAGATGTAGAAACTCATCAATGTTGCTCTCAATGGACAGACTTTCAGACATCTTGAACCCATAGAGTTTCTGTTTGAGATAAAAGCGGTTTAGGAGTGCTTTGGCAAGGTACAACATGTCTAATGCCTTAAGCATCCCTGCAGCGGTTTCTTCCTTTCTTATCTTCCTCAGAACCCTGTTTGTGACGCTCAGTACTATGGTACTTCTGGCCTTCTTGATTTTCTCAGCTAAAGTTTCTTCCTTTTCTTCAGCTGTTTTCTTCTCTTCAGGTGTTTCATCTGGATCTCGAACTTTCTCTCTAACTTTGTCAGATTCTTCTAAGGCTTTGCTCAGCCCTTGAAGATCCATCTGAGCTAAGAGCTTATCCTTCCATAGCATGTAATCTCCATGACCATCGAACTTTTCCAGCTCAACTCTTGGCAAAGTCATGGTCTTGAACGCAAACCAACTCAGAACCTGGAGCTCTGATACCAATATGTGAGAAAATCTAACACCCCAAGGTGTATATTTGCCTTCAGACTTCACACACACTCACCAAGACTTCAGCTTTAATCGAGCAAAATGATAACCCGGTTATGAAATATGTTTGGTGGTAAAGTTCTTCCCTGAAACAGATTGTGAAAGTAGAAGAGAAAACAAAACAAGACACTCAAGATTGTTAACCCAGTTACACCTATTAACAAGGGTGTTAGTCTGGGCCGGAAACTGTCTCCCGGAATCCACTAGATCAGAGTTTACAAGTGTATCTTAACCTCAAGGCCTTTGCAGTACCTATCTTGGTTTAAACGTATCTTACAAACTCTCAAGAACTCTCACAAGCTTATACTTTGAAAAAAATGTTCTCACTCTATCTTGCCCCCCCTTTCTTTCTCTACTAAGACAAACTTATATACTACTCAAACTTTAACCTAAAGCGCTTCGGATGCTCCAGCTGGCCACGCTCCATCCGTACGGACCATTAAAGCCACAACGTTAACTTCCTGCAGAGAAGCCGACAAACTGTTGTTTCTTTTGCTTTATCAAACCGAGACAAAACAGCTCATCTTGTGGTCCTTCATCTTGATAAGTCACGTGAGTAGTGCCATGTCTTTGGTAGCTTGCTCTCCACACCTAAGCTTGTCTTGACATTGTCTTGATCTTCTTTACTAAATACTCAACAATTATAACTTCTAAAATAAGGATGATGAATGTTAATTAGTGTCATGTACAATATACGTTCTAGTTTGGTGAGGCAAATACAGTATTTAATATCTTAAAAAACAAAAATAGTGCAGAGAAATATAATTAACTTACTAGAACAAAAAAAGAGAATAAAAGTTATGTCAATTGAAAACAAAAAAGAAAAGAAAACATTAAAACATGTAGTTGCAAAGTGAAGAGATACATATAGTTTAAAGTTTTTTTTAATGAAAAAATATCCTTTCTAAGATGGAAAAGAATAAGATTGTGCACTAATTTTTTTTTTAACGTATCGTTTTAAGGCACCATCATAATCAAAGATTAAGAGTAACAGTATGGGCATCTACCTCTTTGTTTTCTTCCACTTCAAACAGTCAACGCATCCGTTGGAGTTTGAAGTTCAATATATATAATTCAAATAGATGCGTAAAAAGATGATCTCAGATCACGAGATTGTATGTTATGTTTGGTTCTTAATTGATTTCACAAAGTTCAGAATATTTGTTTGGATTCCACTAATAACAATATTTTTTGCTATTATCTATGTTTTTTTACAAGGAGTGTAAAGCTTTCACATATATTAATAAATTATTTATTTATTTCACCATCTGTTCATTACTAATATTTTTTATTTAGTTACTATTAAAATAATTTTTGTTTAACAATTCTGTACTAAAGTTATAAAATGACATTTTTTTGTAAAATAAAAATACTTTTTAAAATATTAATTCTAGGGACGGAAGAATAAGATTATTTTTTTTCAACATATGATACGTTATTCGGACACCCATCATAATCGACATACTTGATACTACACAAGTTAAGTCTTTTTTCTTCAGTGTAGTTATCTAGTAGTATTTGTCCCTGGAATATATTACAAATTTGTGGCAAACATTAACACTATACTAATTTACTCGTAAAATATCGTTATCTGATCCCCTTCAATCCTTCATGTATCACTGAGCTTCGGTAAATGTCACAAGTCATGGAATATGTGATCAGCTTCAATTTAGATACATTATGCCAAGTACATTAGGGTAAGGATTGAAGATAAATCTAACACAAACAACGCCATATTATATATTGGACATATAACTCGTTATAGAAGTTTGGTATGTTATACACATGAATTAATGTATTTTCCATGTGGAAGTTAGGTTTTCGAATTCAAGTTCTTGATCCAGGGTTTACTACTTCTTGATCCAGGGTTTACTACATTCTTACAAATAAATAACTCAAACGATACATATATATATGCTGACTATGTTTATTTATTCTGGTTTGATGAGAAAAGATAATTACGTTTGGGTTTTATTACAATTATCATTGGGGTTTAAATTGGGCCGAATACTCTGGACTATCAATTAATTACATATATGAAATTTGAATTCGAAAAGGGCTTTCTTACGAGATATTATGGGCTTTGAAATTTTACTACTTCATGAGTAAGTAGACTTCATGATCCATGAAGTCTTCTACACCAAAAACTTTTAACATAATTAAGATTATATAATTTTGTTTTACACATTTCCTCTCTCTAAAATAGGTGCAACAACAATCTAATATTTCTCTCTTTAAAACTCTCTAATCTATTTGAAATTTAGGATACCAAACCTTGTATCAATTGCTTATACTCTCTTTGTCTCATATCCTTCTTACAATTTATCAAAACAGTTTTTTTATTTCGCGGTCATATCCTCTTTATGTGAGGTAGATCTATAGATTTAACATGAGTATTTTTGTGTGTGTTAGATTTGAACAAATCCATAAATTCAACTTAATGAGACTGTTTCACAAGCTTTTTCGGAAAATCACCTATCCCTAAACTCTAAAATCAAATAATTAAACTAAGTATCAGTAAACCCTTCACTACAACATAGAATCACCTTCTAAATTGTTTAATGTATACACAATTGATCATATATATTAAAGTAACATTTCAAAAAGATATTTAATAATCCAAATCTAATCCTGAAAACACAATATTACTTAGAACATATATTAGCAAACTCTAACCAATGCATGAACTTAATTTACAATCTATATTCTTTCATCAAAATAATTGTTCAAATTTATTAACTTTTTATTACATGATTTATAATTTTTTATATTGACAATATTTAATTTATTTTCCACTAAATAATTTTCCAACTCTTATAATTTAACTATAAAATTAAGGTCATAAATATATTTCTTCTCTGAAATTTCCTCAAGAAATCTCTCACAAGATTCATTGTTTTGTTTAGATTTTAAGGATATAATTGTCAAAATATGTTTACTTTTTTTTGGTCATAAAAAGATAGTTATAATTTCATTACACATTTATGTTACTTTTGCATTTGAATATGTGGTATATATTTTCATTTTATTTCATATTTTGGATTATTTTGGAAAATTCTCCTAAAATAGTTGTAGTTCAATTTAGAGGAATTGTTACAATACAATATGCTTAAAATTCCTCTACGTGGTGCCAAGAGATATTACCAATGGTTGATTCCATACCAAGAGAGAGATTAGGACGACCTAGTTCAAACTCCTCCCATAAAAAAAACTATCAAAACAAACTTTGTATGCACATGTGTTATCAGTCCCCACGTTTAATAAAGTTGTCGAGAGAACATTCAACAGCTTTAACTGAAGGGACCTAGGCTATATATAGAGTTTTCCTTGGATTTACCCATTAGATTCACCAACGAATAGTATTTTGTTCTTTCGTATTTCGTATCTTAAAAAAAAAAAAAATTATATTATATTTTTTAAATAAAAACTAAAAATAAATAAAAAATAGTAATAGCTTGAAAAAAATTTAACGTCGTCAGCAAAACACAGATCCTAAATACTAAACATTAAATATTTGGATAAACCCTAAATCCTTTGATAAATCCTAAACCATTGGATAAATCCTAAACCCTTGGATAAATCTTAAGTTCCACATCATAAACACTAAACATTAAATCTTAAAAACACTAAATCATTAATCCCAAATTCTAAACCGTTGGATAAATCTTAAACCTAGGGTTTATGGTTTACCCAAGAATTTAAAAATTTAAAGGTTTAAGGTTATTATTTAGAGTTTAGGGTTTAATGTTTCGTTGACGATGTTAAAAATATTAAAAAATAATTTACAACTATTACTATTTTTATTTATTATTGGTTGGTGAACTTTCGCCTGCGGTAAACTCTGGAAAATTTCCTATATATATATGGTTAACTAGTCAAGTATATGTCCCCACTCCTCCATTGCTACAAATAGTTTACATAACAAAAAGAAGAAACATTATAAGAAAGAGAACATCTCAACGTAACATCCTCTAAATTTGATAATAGCAATATATACACAAGTCAGCTTCAGGATGAGCCAGTGTGTTCCAAACTACCACATCGATGATACTCCGGCGGCCACCGTCCGCTCCACTAAAGCTGCAGATATCCCCACGTATGTACCATTTTATCAGTATATTATTGGCCTCAATATGTAATAATTAACTATAGTCTATCTATGTCTTGTGCAGGCTAGACTATGAGGTAGCCGAGCTGACGTGGCACAACGGGCAACTAGGGTTGCACGGCTTATGTCCACCGCGGGTGCCTGCTCTGTCAAAATTCTCCACTGGCGCCGGTGGAACGTTGGAGTCAATAGTGGACCAAGCTACTCGCTTCCCTAACCCTAAGCCCACCGATGAGCTCGTCCCATCGTTCCACCACCGCTATTCCAGGGTCCGCATGGACGCGCTTGTCCCCGAGCAGCAGAGCCAGCCCGCCACCGGCGTGGGCTCGTGTAGCGATGGTCATCCCATGGATGGTGGGAAACGAGCCAGAGTGGCGCCCGAGTGGAGCGCGAGCAGGAGCCAGCGCCTGACCATTGACACCTACGGCTTCACCTCAACATCGCTGGATGATAACTCCAGCTCCGGCGGGAAGCCTTTCCCCAAAACCACCAACATCGACGATCATGACTCCGTCTGCCACAGCCGCCCACAGGCAATTAGTTTCTCATTTTATTATTATAACTTATTCCTTCTAATTAATTTATTATATATCACTTAAAAAAAATATTTTTGAATTACAACGCTATATATAGGTGGAGGAAGAAGAAGAAGAGAAGCAAACGGGAGGAAAATCATCAGCTTCAACCAAGAGAAGCAGAGCCGCTGCTATTCACAACCAATCCGAACGTGTAATTCATTCACTCCTTCAACCATTTATTACTCTTATTTATTTATTTTGAGAGGAATAATTATATTGTTATTCGTCGACTAGTGTTTCATAGTTAATGTTTTCTTTGTATAGGAATGAAATTTCAGAGTTAATATTCATTAATTAAACATTGGTGATTGTCTCTTGATTGGTTTTATTGCAGAAGAGGAGAGATAAGATCAATCAAAGGATGAAGACGTTGCAGAAACTGGTTCCCAATTCCAGCAAGGTACCTCATTTTACATGCATCATAAACTGTCGTTAAATTATTATTTTCTCTTCTTTTGGTCAACTGCTAAATCAAATTTATATGAGTATACGTACGTAATAATATATAATAATAAAAAATACTATAAATAAAGTAGGTACGAAAATAGCTAGAGGGGATAAGAAGGGTGGTGGACCAAAGGAAAATGAATGTATACAAAGAAATGGATCTCATACGATGGTTTTACTCCACACACTTATGCTCGATCTCTCTTATTTGTTTGGCCCCGAAAAACTGATTTTACATCTCTTTACGACTTTGTCCGGCCAATTGGTCCATTCATATGCCCTTAATTACTATATGCCACATTTTGGCTGTCAATCAAAATTCAACCAACACAATCAATTAACACAATCTACATTACATATGTATAGTGTACTATTATTAATTAGTGTAGACATGTGTTCATCGATCATCCCTTGAGTTGGTTTGGTTAAATAATACATCAAAAGGAGTGAATGGTTTGATAAGTTACAATTTGGAACTAGACCGATAAAGCGTCCATGTTGGATGAAGTGATAGAGTACTTGAAACAACTCCAAGCACAAGTGTACATGATGAGCAGAATGAACATGCCCTCCATGATGCTTCCCATGGCCATGCAGCAGCAACAACAACAACTTCAACTAAATCTCATGTCCAGTTCCATGGGCTTAGGGCTTCGCATGGGGATGCCCGGTCTAGGTCTTGTCGACCTTAGTTCTATGAACCGAGCTGCTACTGCAACGGCTCCTAATATCCATGCCAACATGATACAGAACCCATTTGTGCCCATGACTTCTACCTCATGGGATGCCTCCTCTTCCACCGACCCTCGATTTCAGTCTCCTCTTATCCCCGATCCTATGTCAGCCTTTCTTGCATGCTCCTCGCAGGTTATACAACTTTTTGTTTTATATAAAACTTTTATACTTCAATTTTGTTTAAATCTAATGAAGAATTGACATGCAGCCAACGACGATGGAAGCATATAGCAGGATGGCTGCGTTATATCATCAAATGCAGCAACAGCTTCCTCCTTCAAATCAAAATTGATATATTACCTTACGTTTACATATGTGTTATACATATCGACAATAAATGCATATTCCATTGTATTTTAATTTGTACTAGATCTCGACTCGTGCAACCGCGTGGATGTTTGTTTTTATTTAATTTTATATAAACATTTTGTTTTCAATTCTAAATTGGTATATATTATAATGTATATGCGGTGTTTCTATCCCTTTTTAAAACATAATAATTTTAACGTATATTTTTTTTTATTAAATTGGTTGTTTCAAACTTTCACAAATTATTAAAAAATTAAACTTTTAGCTTCATAGATTTATATTATCGAGTATATTAAGGTTGTTCAAACATAATAATATTAGAGTATACTTGTTCTCCATCAAATAGATTGTTTCAAACTTTCACATGTGTTTATTTCTTCTTATATATTTTTTTTGTTTGTTGGATTAGTATTTCATTATTGAATAAATAAATAGAAATAGAATTTGGAAAATATTAAAGTATTATCATCTCCAAAGATAATCAAACATTTCACAAAATAAGAAAGTTAACAAAAACTAAACTTAAAGCTTCATGTATAAATTTAATAAAGAATTTAATTAAACATTTAATTATATTTTTTAAATGAACTATATACAAAAGACAAATCAATGTGAAAACAGTTTAGTTTTAAAAATGCACCTGATTAGGTGTAGAAGTCTCGAAAAATATTTTTGCTCCTTACAGTCTCTTTCAAATACGATGGTACATGATATAGAAGTAAAAATTGATAACAGAGTTTTCAGATCATTTTTTTTTGCTTGGAAATGATTGATAGTTATTCAATTCCTACAATGTAGCAATATTGTGTTATAGACATATTATTTAGTTCCTATAATCTAGAAAGTGAGTTAGTTAGACCTATAATAATGATAAGATTAAAGATTAAATGTAACATGATTTTCTAGTAATATGTACATTAGGTCTATTTTTTAAAAAAATCATACATGAATCAAGGTTGTGACTTCTGTTTTAATATATAAGATGTATAGGCTACACATGACTATGATTACCTTTTAAAGCACCTAAAAAGGATCCGGTTGTATCTGAATATCGTCCGAGAAAATAATTATTATGTTTGAATGAATTTGTAACCTCACTCTAAAATCAGAAGCGAACAACTACTTTTTTTTTGATAAGTGGTGGTTTCAGTATCCTTACAGTTAGGGCAGAGCATTTTATTCGTTAAATTTAATTCGATTCATTATTTATTTTGATTCGATCCAGAAAATCCAGATATTTGTAAATCTTTGAAGCAAAACAAATATTAAAAATCAATATCCGTTAAAAACGAAGCAAATCACAAATACTATAAAAAGTTAGAGACGGATATCAGTTCCGCTCCGACTTTTGTACAAATAGATGTATATCTGCGATTAAATGTAGAGTTTTAAATGTATAATCTTATATAATTATTTAACATATAATTTATTAAATTTTATTTTAAAAATTACTTATAAAATATTAAATTAAAAAAATATAAATCTTTATACAAAACTACATTTTTTCTAAAAACATTTTTATAAGAAAATTATTAATTTTAAATAATAAAACATTTAGTTTCATTAATTTTTTACTTAATATTTTTATCATGTAAAATATATTTCTAAAAAATAAAAAAATAATTTGATATTTTTTTAGATTTGTAGTGAAAAAAGTGGATGAAGCATCCGTAAATATCCGTGAATATTCGCAAATATCAAAAAAGTTTTTGAATATTCAGAAAATTGAATATTATTTTTACGAAGCAAAAAAAATCGAAAAAATTAGATATCCGTGAAATACAAAGCAAATCACAAATACTAAAAAAAATATGGTACTATTGTAAAATCCTTCGTTTTCACGAATTAATTATGACACCACGAATAAATATAAAAGCCAAATCGAAGGAAACACAAGGGCATATGCTTTGTCTGCAAAATTCCACAATAATTTGATGATAATGTTTGTAACAGTGTGCGAATATTTATATTTGTAAAAGGTGTTGTAAATGAGATTGGGTGTCAACAGGTCAACTTGTCCCAGACTATCACCACACGTTTGTAAACAAAAAATCTAATTATTAATAAGCAAAAGTGACTCCAAATAAATGAATAATGCCAAGTTAAGTAGTAGTAATCAGTCGATCGTAATGACCACAAACCCTAGATCCCACCTGTCATTTTGCTATTGGACAGCTGCTCTGAAATTTTATTTTATTTATTCCAAAAAAGAGTTAAATCAAATCAGCTAACACCAAAGGTCGACACCAGTTGGTTTGATAGTTATGTATGTTATATTATATACTCCCAAAATATACGAATCGCCCCAACTAAACGGTGGTTGTGACTTGCGACGCGATGTTAATCAAAAGGAGTGAAGGGTAACAGGCATTTGAATCCATTTACAAATAAATCTGAAATGGTTAATATGAAATATGTAATGGGTGAGATAAAACATTTAGTATATACTTGATCCATTATCACCTATTACTAAAATCTAGACGGTTACTCCCTCCGTTTTGAATTAGATATCGTTTTAAAGCAAAATTTTTCGTTCCAAAATTAGTGTCATTTTATGATTTCAATGCAAAATTTTTTGATTTTTTATTTTAATATATTTTTCTATTGGTTGAAATCTGGTTAGGTGTATTGATAATGATGTTTTTATCTAGTAAATAGATAAATTTAAATGTTTTATTAATCTGTGAGTCTAGAACGACAAGCAAAATGAGTATAACGTTTTAATAACCAGTGTATTGTATATATTTTCTAATCAGTATGCAATTGCCGTCGATTTGAATCATTGCCACAAACAAATAAATAAATTTAGATGTCCTGATTCGAGACGATTAGATATGTCACATGTGTGATAGCTATAAAACAATGAATCGCAGGAAGATAAATTCAAAAAACGATTCCTTTCACACCGACAACAGATGAGAGATGACTATTGAAACGGAATTAGTCAGAGTAGCAGCTCATCGCCCTACCTTACGACGTTAGGGGGAATCCTCTTGACGGGCCGAAATAGGCTGCCTTAAAGCCTATTATCAGTTCTATATAAAGCCAACATCAGATAAGCTGCGTAATATAACATGGTGCCGATTATCTTGGGCTTCAAATCAAAGTATTGTTTGGTTGCTGTAATGCTGTATGACTAGATACAGATTCAGTTTGAACAGTGGCTCTAGGCTAGGTTGATTGGCTCCTCCCCCTGTTCTAAAAATCGGCCGCCTAGCCGTCTAGACGCTACGCGTCACTTTTCCGCCCCGATTTATGCCAAATCGGTTTAAAAAATCGGATATCCGATTTTTTCCGCCTAGACCGCCTAAATGACCGTCTAGCCGCCTAAATGACCGTCTAGCCGCCTAGGCGGCCCGCCTAATCTATTTTTTTATTTTTTTTATTTTTTTTTATATATTTTTTTAATTTTTTTAATTTTTTTTTAGTTTTAATAATATTTTTATTTTTTTATCTGATCTAAAATTTTATAAATATCATTTATATTCATAATTTTGATGAAAATTACACTATATTAAGTTTATATATTCTATTTGTGTGTTTTATACAATCTTAAACATGAAAATGTATTAATGTTATACATAATTAAAGATTAACATGTTTTATAACATAGTAAACCATCTAAAAATTCCGCTCCGCATAATTTTCGATTAATCCCCGATTTTCTCTTTAGGCGCTAGGCCCAACCCGACCGCCCGACTAGCGCCTACCGCGTTCCGGAACAGGGGCTCCTCCCATCTCTTGCTCATTCTGCATAATGTAAATCAGAAAAGACAATCAAAGAGCAGTGTTGAAGGTTTCCACAGCCCTAAACCCAAGACCTCCTTCCGGTTCCCAGTGGAGTTCCCGTTTATCATGATTGCCACAATTTCTCTCTCTCTCTTTTTTTTTCATTCTAAGAGTTGTGAAATGAGAATCACAACAAAGTGTATTCAATTATCTCCTTATTTTCTTGGCAAAAGAAGGAACAAAAGGATCGTGGCCATCATACATATAGACGACAAAGGCTTCGATTCACCCCAATAGTAGCAGTGGGTATCAAATGAAGAAACGGTCGCCACAATTAACAATTTCATGTCGAGAGACATAGGCTTAACCATACCTCGATATCACTAGTTTTCTGAAATTGCGACATCATCCCTCAGATCAGAGCCGTGATTCAACCATTCTCCCAAAGCTTCCCAGTCTTGAAACATTTATAGGGCTCTTTCGCTTCAACCAGTGCATTTTCTTACTTGGTTGGTTAGGCTGCTGCCCAAGCCTATGCTTCAAACGACCAACCACAGACAAGCTGAGTCATCAAACTACACTCGTACAATAAAGATTACAAACAACATGAGAGAATTCGACTACTATCCACTTACCACGTAGTTTTCTTACATCAACAACACAATGTAAGCAAATCTGGCGGAGGTCTATCTTCAATAACAATTTGGACTCGTGTAAGTAAGCTTCCCAGCCTCGAATCCGCAATCAACCAAGGCAGTTGCAATCATCAATCAGCATTTTGCAACTTCCAGACATTGTACACCACCTTTATTTTGAACAAAAAGAAACTGACGTTCAATCAGCAGAGTAGCGAACTACTCAGATGAAATGCGACAAGATAAGTTCTGTGAAGCAAAACGTACATAAAACACCATGTCGATTCCAGAGGGTCATCGATGTGTATCGGATCAATACTATGAGCAGATAACCAACAAACGTGTGAATAACAGAACGTGTACAAGTTGGTATTTCACAGAGCCGCGATGTTTACCTATGACCCCTCTCCCGATTCCTATAGATACCACTTCCTTGCACTGAGCCACGCATCTGCCGAGGATCAAAAACATTACTGCAAAACAAATTTTAAAAAAGAAACACTAGACCAGTTATCGTCACACTCCTTCTTGAGCTATATCTATAACTGTTATTAACAGAATTATAAGGAGAAGCAGTAATTTTGACTGACCCAAAAAAGTAAACAAAATCCATTAGAAGCCGCCCAATGTTCTGCAAAAATACTTATTTTCAATTAGTAATAATTGCATGAGTGTAACAAGGAAACCTGAACAAATATAGATAGATACTTGTGTTACAGAATAGGCAAACAATAAAACTAAGTACTTGGTTGATAGAGCGCCCCAGATGATGCTCATGCTGAAGAAAACGTGTAATCAGAAGACCTGCAGTAATCATATAGTCTACGATTCATAAACAGATATCTGAAAACATGTTTAGAGCATGGATTAATAAGGTGGCTGGTGCATTTGGTACTAATCAAATTAGACAAACACCAACTACCAGGATCCGCATTACATATACAGAGACTGACCACCTGAAAACTAAAAGAAAGGAGAGTTTTACTTAATGTAAAGGAACACGGCTCACCAGGCAATAAGAGCTCAATCCACCGGAGTATGATTGATCCAGGGTACGATCAGCCAAAAACTGCTTTAACACCAAAGCAAGTGGTGTGGCAGCTGGAAATTGCTGTCAGATCTTTCACCTGCATAAAACGAACATTTTAGGAAACATAAGCCCAAAGAAAGAAAAAAGGTTACAGAGATACATAGACAAGAAGAGGTATAATGTAAGAAAAACAAATATCTTGCTGTGAAAGAAGAATAAAACAAACCCCAATTGTGTGGTTTGAAGACCCGTAAGCGATGGCGTTTTGAAACTGATGTCAAGACGGACACATTTTGCATTTGCCAAGTTTCCAGCCTTTGTCGGTAAAGAGTTTGCTGCTGCAGTCTTCAAATCCAACCACATTAGTGTTACTATTGCTGTCAACGGTGATACAGTCTGGGCCATCTTTTGGTGACTGTATACTGCATACCAGATCACAAGGGACTTCCACAACAAGCATGATAATTGGTATCTGCGCATGCATTAACGAATTATATAAGAGAGAGCATGATGAGAGTACCTAACGACTGTGAAAAATAAAAACACTAATAAATGAGACATTTTACAGCTGTATTTTCAACCGCCTTCAGGGAGTCAGTTTTTACCCACTCTTGATTAGCGAGATACCTGGCTCTGGCTGCATGCTGAATAGCAAAACATGATATCAAAGATAATTGAACAGAAAAATGTAACCAGTGAACTGTCAGATATAGGTACTCTTATTTAACAAACAGAGTAACTTCAAATAAAAAATTAAGTATAGAGAAGAGAGTAGGCTCAAGCATGATTCACAAATCAAGTATTTTACAAGGCTTCCGCTATACTAAAGCAATCCCAGTTCCCTAATATGCAACACGACATGAGCAACCAGCATACTTAAGAAAGATGGGTCCATATATGAAAATAATTAGACTAGCCCCTAAAACAAACGTAAAAGCACAAATGTGATCACAAAAATAAAGCAAATTTAAAAGTTAAATTTAAAAACATAATCATGATTGTTAACTGTTGCAACATGACTTCCACAGTAAGCACACCTGACGGCATGTCTCCTTTATACCATTGCGACCTTCCAAAATTCCTGCCTCTTTGGTAGGTTCCTGAGACGGGTATTATGTATAAGATACTTCCAGTTCAATAAGTAATGCATAAGATGAATAATATTAAGTTTGCTCACCAAGTTTCTCACCGGAGAAAGACAAACGACAAGGTCCACATCACTCGAAGGGAGGGCCAAACCAGTTGCAGATGAGAGAGAGAGAGTAACAACTAACAGAAAACGAAGATTAACAGACAGTGGTTCTGAAGATCCATCCTACTCTCAACCTTCTCCTATTTATAGGTTGACGTGAAAAAAACGAAGATGTCGACATCGTTACTGGGTTTAATGTGAATAACAACTATTGCTGAATTAAAAGAAATATATTGAACGGAAGGGAAGGTAAAGAGATGGGAGGAGAAGTCATTAGGTTTGCAGATTCACGGCGAGGATGAAGGGTATGATTGTATGGTATCTATAGAGTAAACTTTTACTCTAGATATATATTTACTCACAGTTAAGCCAAAAAGTCACCAATAAAATGAAATACTATCTTTTCATATTTACTCCAGGCGCTATTGATTAGGAGGAAAATGTACACCTAGTTTTCCTCTAGCTTTTGGTACACTCATGTTACTTCAGATTATTTTCTCTCTCTCTCTTTTCCACCATTTATTTCCCTCTTTTTCACCTCTTTTTTTTACTCCACTTTACTCTGATGTTACCAATCACACTCTAAGTGTGGAAGAACGCTAACAACTAATGAAGCCCTAATGACTTAATAATCAAACCAAACGTAGAAAACCCAAATCAGACCAAACCAAACTATAGCCTATTCGACCAAAATAAACCAGACACTAAGTGGGTCCCCCATGCTTTATAGAATGCACACGTAGGCTCTTTAGGAAAGAGAAAAGTGTGGCATTATAATATAGACTAGGTTGAGATCCGCGCCTTGCGCGGGATCAACATTATGTATAATTAGATGGACTAACATATTTCTCTAATGATTCTAAGAATCATCTTAGTGATGACATGAGGCTACAAAAAAAATTGTAATGCTTCTCAAATAATATATAGGGGATTATAAAGTAAACTCATTTTTACTCTATTACAGAGTGAAAAGTAAAATATCATTGAAATATATTTTAGAATGAAAAATATAATACTATTGGAATGCTCATAAATGTACAAGAACAAAAGAGTACTAATCTTCGAGTAAGCATCTTAAAAGTCAATTGCAAAACTAACATCTGCATTGACCAGAAGACTTCCATGTAAAATCGTCAACGGCCAGAACATTACAAGAAAACAACAAGAATTCTGAGGGAAAAAATCGTCGGAATTTCGTCGGAATATCGTTATTCCGACGACATACCGACGAAACAAGTCGTCGGAAATAATTCCTCGGAATTTCTTCTTTCCTCGGAAATCCCTCGGAATTTTCCGACGGAATTCCGAGGAAACAAACTTCCGAGGAAATTCCGAGGATCACTAGTTTGTCGGAAATGTCCTCGGAATATACCGAGGGAGAACTTCGTCGGGATATTTCTTCGGACGTTCATCGATCGATGCGTTTTTGGACATATATACATCGATCGATAGGAATATACCGACGGACATATTCCTCGGAATATTCCGAGGAACAGGTCCCTCGGTATATTCCGAACGTTTTTTTGTAAACAGATCGATGGATGGATTTATGTCCAAAAACGCATCGGTCGATCGAGTAAAAAATATAATTAATTTCCTCGGAATGTAAAAAATATTAATTTTTTTAAAAAAATAAAATTTCTGAAATTTAAATTCGAAAATATGAAATTAAAATTAAAATTGAA
>NC_027750.1:21629659-21630382 GCF_000695525.1 Brassica oleracea var. oleracea | reverse complement strand
GAACCGGACCAATACCCTCAAATACCCGAACGGTTCCTATATTTTTAAATCCGAAATAACCGAACCGAAATGGAACCGAACCGAGAACCTATACTCGAATATATAAAAATATTAATTATATATACATATAATATATACATATAACATAACTAAATATATATTTTTAATTTAAAAATCTATTAAAAGTATCCAAAAATATTCGAAGATACCTAAACTATTATAAAGTATCCAAACTACCCGAAAGTATCCGGATAGTTTTATCCGAAATATCGAAAGTAATCTGAAATATTCAAAGTAATCCGAAATATCCAATTTTTTAATCTAAAATCATCATAATTATTTGATATTTTATCCTAAATAATTGATATTTTACCGAACTACCCGAACCCGAACCGGAACCAAATGAGAACCGATTTTTTTCCAGTTCCTAGTTTTACTATCCGAACCGAACTAAACCCGAAACTAACCCGAAACTATCCGAACCGAACCGAACCGAAAATAGGTCAAGTACTAAATGGATCCTCTAGCCCCTATCCGAACTACCCAAAACCCAAAATACCCAAACCGAACCGAACCGATACCCGAAATGCCCAAGCCTACTATGAGGTATCTTTCACAAACCTCTGCGGACTATTTGGATTGAGTGCAGGGGAGAGGACATCTGGTCTTTATTGGACTTCAGAGCTGTTGAACTTCTGGGAAACGATTGGCACAGGGGTTTAT
>NC_027750.1:21591225-21625528 GCF_000695525.1 Brassica oleracea var. oleracea | reverse complement strand
TATAGATTAAATCCTGCCGACATACCGAGGAAATTCCGACGGAATTCCGACGGAAAAGGCTAGTTCGTCGGAATTTCCTCGGAATTTTGTAAAATCCCCCAACGGCTCTCCAACGGCTATAATATTTCCTCGGAATTCATCGGTTTTTTCCGAGGAACCCATTTTTCCTCGGAATTTCCTCGGAATATTCCGACGGATTGATATTTCCTCGGAATTCCGTCGGTATATTCCGAGGAAATTCCGAGGAAACCCAAAATTCCGAGGAAACCCAATTTTGTGTTTCCTCGGAAATTCCTCGGGATATTCCGAGGATTTCATTTTCCGTCGGAATGTCCGTCAGAATACCGCTGTTTTCTTGTAGTGGAAGACTTACCCGGAAGTCGTCTGGGCGAACAGATCTGGAAAAAAAATTGATTTCATAGTTTTCAGCCAGTGAGATAACTTGTTTAGCACACAAAAGTCTTCTCTAAGTACCCAAAATCTCAAACAAAAGTGACCCACAAAGAGTCGTAAGCTTCAATGGCTCTATGAACCATAAAAATTTTAGAATAAAAATCTTGGGTTTTTTGGATGAATATGGAGAGAAATTGAAAGAGATGTTGTTTTTAGTTCATAAGAATTGAGAAAGAAGAAGTGTAAATCGATTTGAGGTGCATTAAGAGCTTCAAATTGGTTGTTCATGGTGGTTGGTGTATTGATGGCAATCGAAATCTTGTAAATACTTGAAGATGATGAGGTTGAGAGAGTAAAAATGTCATTTTCGAAAAGAAAAAAATTTTAATGACATTTTCGTGAATAATCTGAATCCGTGGAGTGAATAAGGCAAAAAAATGTCTAAAAAAACATATATTAGTTTTGTGGTTTGACTTTGAGTTTTGAGTAAATTTTGCAAAAAAACTCTTAATAAATATGGTATTTCTCTCACATATATACATTACACATCTTATATATTATTAATTATTATGCAAAATTTCTACAACTATAACCAACGTAAATACACTAACAATTTTTTTTAAAAAAAAATACTTCACCTGCTCCTAAAAGATAATTTTTATATTAAAAAAATGTTTCAAAAAATACATGTTTTATGGTTTTAGGTATGTTGATAAATTAGAAATTTCAAACAAAAAATTGTACTTCTTGAAAAAATTATTGGAAATTAGTAAACAAAAATAATACATTTATTAACAGAACTTAATATGTTTTCTTGATGTAAACTTACATCATTAAAAACATCGGGAATAATAAATTAAATTTTACAATTAACATACAAAGGAAATAAATTTACAGCTACGGCTAACACACACATACGACATAAATTTTATAACAAAATTTTATAAGCAATCCAACTGATTCTCTTTTTTTTTGACTAATGCCCAACTGATTCTTCATTGTTTTTTTTTTTGTTTTTTTTCATTGTTTCAGTAGCTATGATCTTAGGGATTAGAGAAAGGCTTGGTTCTCCCGGGAATTCTTATACCAAACAATTTTTTTCCAGTTATATAACTAGTAACACTTATCCGATTCATATGTTATATCCAAACAAGTATTTCATATTTTTGGTCGGAAAACTTGCATACGATCAAAGCCCTAATCCGGCAATGTTGCCTACCTATAAAGAATAGAATATAAATGCATACTGCAAACAGATATATATCATACATTAATAGAAATACACTCATCATTTATTGTACAATATATAATGTAATCAATAGCCATACAATCTTCGATCGAAATCCTTATTCGACCATTTATCTATATATATCAACATGAAACGCGTGATAGAATTATAATTAGGTATCCGAGTTGTGGTAATAACAAAGGCAAGAAGGGTCAGACATAGGAGCCCCAAGCTGAGTGTGAGGCTGAAGAAGCCTCACCTGCCGTTTCAAGAACTTGGTGTAGCGGATGGCTTCGTCGAGCATGGAGGCAGTGTCCATCTTTGCACCGCCTGGCACCATCCTCTTCAATATCCGGATCTTCTCGCTTATCCTTTCTCTACGCCGACGAGCCACCACCGTCTGGGGGTCCTCGCTTACCCTTACGTTACGGCGGTTCGGCTTAGGAACGGTGGCTGGATCGATGTCTACGGGCTGCATGGCAGCAATCGCGTATTGCATCTCCTTCATCTCATCCATCTCTTCCTCTCCTTCTTCGTCTTCTGCTTCCTCTCCTCCTCCGTGATCGGAGAAGACTGTCGGCGGGGGCTGGAAGTGGCTTAGGGTTTCGGAAGGTGGATCTACCATGAAATGAGGATTGTGGTTAAAAGAGTTTTCTTGTGTAATGAGATCAATAGGTTTGTTCCAGTTCATAAGGAGATGATGAGGCTCCATCATGACTATTGGAGCTATGGCTGCTGCATCTGCTTTTGAACCAGACATATAGAGTTTTTGGACTAGAGACGCATAGACCTTTCTTTTATACATACCAAAATTTTTTTCTCTAATTTCTTTATATATATAATATAGTCTTATTTCCTAGATATATCCGAACTAAATATGTTTGTATTTGCGGATTTCTTTTGTCATGTCAATCTAGTGCGTATATGAATGTTTTAAACGCTCTTATTTTATGAGTGAAAGTATATATTTTGCAGATAAAATGTGCTTGAATTTATTTATAGAACATTTGTGAAAACGTTTTGTCACAACCAAAAGACTAGTGTTTTACATGCTAATTATTTCATAAATTTTCTTGATATTTATATTTTTATATTACTTCCCCAAAAAAAAAAACTGACGTTTAAATATCTGATACCAAAGCGATGGCTTTAATTTTTTTATGCTCTGGACCAAGCTTGAGTTTTACATCATATTTTGGGTTTAGGTTTTCACGGTATTCTACTTTTTGTTGGTTATGTATGTAGATTGTCAAATTTGCTTCACGTTGAGGTGTCGACTATGATCCGTGGTTATGTCGTATGGCATGATTTTTGAAGATTCAAACTACTTCGTATGTCTACCCAAAAATGTTACTTCCGCGGTAATCTACTTTCCGAAAGTTTTGTATAATTTTGTTGCGCTGTGTCATTATCTGACCTAGAATCAGGTAGAATGTATGGAAGTTGTTAATAAAAAAATATTAATTAGCATCAAAACTAAAATAAACAAAAGATAACATAATCAAAAACAAAATTTGCATGCAATCATGTGTTTATTCTGATATATAGGATATTCGAAAAAAAAAATAACATGCAATCATTTGTTTATTGTAGTTTCTGTTTAACACGAATACTTCAATTTCAAGTTAACTCTTAATTATTTTAGTACTAAGAATATTTTAAATAGTATTTTTTTAAATACTGTTAAGTGTTATCCAAATTAAGAATTTGAATCATAACTAGCCAAAATAACTACGTACATAATACATAATGTTCAAAATAATAATAATAATAATAATAATAATAATAATAATAGCTACCTCAACTTTGGCAAATGAAGAACACTAAAGAAAATATAATCAGATAAAGTTAATCAAGTTTTGTAGCAAATTTATATATTTAAATACTTAACACACACACACACACACACATTTATATACCTCTTGTGCAAGCTAAATAACCTCATGGACTAATTTGTGCCTGTTTATAATAAACCTTAATTGTTGTAACCATTTAAATTTATATACGCACGTACGGAGCAATACAAGAAACACATATAAAGCAAAATCCTATAGACCACAAAATATAGAAGAACTAGTGTGTGGTCAAAATCATGGTTACTCAAAAAGCAAGATCAAGAACACAGGATTTAATTTAGGGTTTTTCCTAAGGACGAAGAAGGAGAGAGACTTTACGAAACTAGGGCAAAAAGGGGCATTGCACTTTGGTGATGATATCATTGCCATATATAAGCATAAGTCGCTCTTGTAATAGTTACTCAACACATGTCTCCATTTTTAGTGCTCATTTATTTGACCTAATTGTCTCCTCTCTCTCCTCTTTTTGACATCTCCTATACACCAAAATAGGCAATGTAAGATCATGTTCTTCTCTTTCTTGTCTTTCTTCTAAAACCCACAATTTCTTCAATTTAATCTTATACGCTCTTCCAACGGTCATGATTTAATCTTAGGAATTGTGAGCTGGATACGATAAATGACTTCTTCAACGTTCCCTTTATGATTCGGTTTTTAGTTCTAAGTTGTTTTATTTGACGAATTTCGGGATCTCTCTCTCCCCCCATAACTCATTACACGAAGTGGGGACGGCTTAATCGACATTAAGGTATTGTCGATGCTTTAAATTCTCAATTGGATAAGTAAACATGTAATCACCACTAAAGTATATTGCTAATTGGTCTTTCGATGCCGTGTACATGTCGTTTTCCACACGAAAATTCTATATAAACGCTCATTTCATATGTAAATAATTCGATTAATCTATAAAGAGAAGAATTGAAATGGAGATACCTCACCCCTTCTTTTCACATTGCCGGTAATGTGTTGACGACAAAATAAACCCGTTACGTGAAATGTTCATACTTATCATGATTTAAGTATACTATATATGCAACAACCACTAAATGAAAAGCTTTGTACTTTCTTCCTTTTTATTAATAATGTAACACTTCAAATTCAAAATGGAGAACAATAGGTTGCGTTTACAACAAAAGCATCGTATTCATTCAGTAGCTCACGGAAAACAGTATGTCCTTGAATGGGATCTCATACACATAAATAGGCGAATGGCTGAAATATCTTCTTCCTGGAGAAAATTGTTTTATTACACTTCCACATTTTTTTCTGGCTTTCAACGATATGTAAAATTTTAAATATATCCTCAAATATTATATATATAATTAATTAAATAAGAAAAATAAAAATATGATATATCTCATGGACCTGATCAGGGACGGATATATTGTTAGCCGGGTAACAATATAAGATAAAAAATTTTAAAAATCAGATCGGGGGTAATTTTTCATAACCTTCCCTAAACTAAAAAGATTAACCAAATAAGCTCGAGTTATCTAATCCAATCCACTCTAGATCTGATATATGGTCAATCGGGTTTCCTGCCAAATCTTTCTCTCTTCTGTGTATCCCACCTCTCCCTTCTCATTTTATGTTTATTTCTTCTCGTAATTGTTCATCAAGGCAAATAAGTAGGTTACATTGTCTTCTTATCTCTGCTATCTTCTCTCTTTTCCACTTTCTTTTATTGTCAATTGAGGTGGGGGCTTCGTCCACCATTAACGTTCCGCTCTTCTAGAAGAGATCAGTTTATTAGATAATGTAAAGGGTAATTCTCCTCAATAGACTATTTTCAAGTTTTTATCACAAAAATAGATTGTAAGGAAGAAGATAACCAAAATGTTTCATAAAATAAGTAAAAAGATTTTAATACCCGAGATATATAAATACAAATAAAAATAATAATTATTAATTTTTATAGTTTCAGATTATATGTTTTTAAATTCAAACTTTTTATAAATTTTTTTGAAATTTTTTATTATTTTTATTTTCAAATTTTGTTTTTGTAATTCGAAATATTTTTTGAAACTATTTTTAAAATTTTTATTTTCAAATTTTTAATATTTATTTTTATTCTATAAAATTTAAAACTTAATTCCAAATTTCCAACCATTAAATCTAAACTCTAAGGTTTGTATTAGTTAAACCCTATAGGTATAAGTGTATATTTACCTCTTTAATGAAACATTTTGGTCATTTTAATTCTTAAATTCTATATTTGTGACAATGATCTTTTTAGTACTATTCTAGGATATTTCTCTAACGTAAATACAAGAAAGCAACTAATTCCCAATAAAAACAAATTTCGGGTTTATTTTGTCGAAACTTCTTGACGGATTCGCGACAATTGTTTATCGTCGATTTTTTTTGCCTAAAATTCCTCAGAAAT
The DNA here is from genome assembly GCF_000695525.1 of Brassica oleracea var. oleracea. Taxonomy (NCBI): domain Eukaryota; kingdom Viridiplantae; phylum Streptophyta; class Magnoliopsida; order Brassicales; family Brassicaceae; genus Brassica; species Brassica oleracea. Next base: position 21,619,665 of record NC_027750.1, on the reverse strand, counting down.
ATTTCCAGCGACTTTTCAACCCGATTCGTCAAAATTTTCAAAAATTAACCAAACAACATTTTCAATTTTTATAATTAAATAAAATATTAATTTTTAATAAAAATATATGGAAATATAAAAAATATATATTTAAAATTAATTAAAATAATAATGTTTTAAATATCAAAATAACACAAAATTATAATGTTTTATAAAACCAATAAATCCTAAATAAATTAAATTCTAAATAAAATGATTTATAAAATTATATAAAATAATAAATAATAAATTAATATTTTTAATAAGAAAATATAAATCAAATATTTTTAATAAAATTAAATATAATATCATCTTTAAATAATAAAGTGTTTGAAAATATGTAAAAAAAATTTTTGTAAAAGATTATTTATAATAAATTTTTTTCTAAAAAATGATATAATAAAAAAACAATTATAAATTAAAAAATTGTAAAAACATTTATAAATTAGTAAAAATATAATAAACGTTTAGAATTATTTTTAAATAACATTATAACTTTAAAATTAAAAAATATGTTTTCAATATGAAAAGCATTTTTAATATTACGCAAACACAATAAAAAAATTTAAACTACAAATCCTAAAATTAACAACCACATCTTAAAACTAACATGCAAACCCTAAATTAACATTCAAAAATAAATCTAACATCTAAATGGCTAAAACAAACATCTAAATTGCTAAAACTAACAATCAAATTCCTAAGACCAACAACTTATTATCTTAACAGTAAAAAAAATCTAACAAAATATTCTAATTCCTAAACAAACAATTTAACATGTGATTTCGATTATAATTTTGAGGATAAAGAGGAGTTTAATGTATTTTGAGAGAGCAAATCAAATGGAAAAGAAGAAGAGAATCGACTAAATTATGTATAGAAAATTTTACCTTTCTTTTTATGGGTAAATTTTCAGATTCACAATGGATTATCGAACAAATGATATGTTGTCGGGAATCCGTAATGAAATATTCACTTTAGGAGGTTGCCAAAATATGCTTTGTTTTTTGGAGAAATTTTAGATTTTAGACGGATTTCTGATGAAATACACATCTATCAAGAAGCCGTCAAGAATTTATTTTCGTTCAACAAGACCTTAAACCTCGATTTTTCAGAATCAGATATAAATTCTCAACAGGTTCTTGACAAATTCTTGACGGATTTCTAACGATTTGGAGTTTAAGTTTACCAAATTAGAAAAGCATATCAACGAAATATGCATTATACAAATGATTTAACGAGGTTTATGATGTTTGAACCACTTCAAAATCACTGTTAAAATAGATTTGAAAATACTATGAGAATTCCCGAAATCATTTTTGTAAGCTGATTTTTTATTTACTGTATACAAATATTGTAATATTCGATTAGTTAGCATATGTTATACCATATAAAGTTTTTAAGTGTTATTGTAGTGCTCGTGGATCTTTAACGAATCTTGTGTTACCTCTTTTACACGTGTTTTTGAACCTAAACTTTAATTCCATCGGAAATATACAATGATTTATATGAACTTATAATTGTATTAATAACAAAACATATAAAATTTGAGGATCAGTTTATAAATAAAAATGTTCAAAAATAAAATAAGATTGTGAATAGTACTCTCTCAAATTTATGAAAATACTATTTATATTCCTATTTTCTCATTAGAATCTTCTATATAGTATTCGAGAACCATTGAAAAGACCTTGTTGATGTGTCGTCGGCACAATGTTTCTCACAAAAAAATAGTTGATGTGTTAATACAATAATATTTCTCACAAAAAATAAAAATAGTTGACGTATCAACACCATATGTATTCTCAAATAATAAATTAGTTAAAAATTTCAATAAAAATTACTTCTAATAAATCACAACAAAATTCAACCCCTCGAATTTCTTTAATATGTGTAGTACATTTTCCAAACAAGAATAGAGCTTAAATAATAAAGATTTAATACAAATTAGTGCATCCTCTATCATTTTTGTTTACTTTAAATTATTAAAATAAATTAAAAAATCACATTAACCAAATAATTAAAATTCAGATTTTTCCCTATATATTATATTTTTACTTTTTAAAAAAAAAACTCACATTAAAATTTTTATGATCCAAAGTTTAATTTTTTTTTATGACAAGAAACAAATGATTACAAAATCATATAAGTAGGAAGTGTCATTTAATAAACATAAAGATTAATATATATATATATATATATATATATATATATATATATATATCTTTTAAATAAAACTATATACCATAAAAATATATAAATATTTTAATTTTGAAATTTTCTTTGAAATTTTTTTTTAAGTTTTGAACCAATACTTAAAATTTAAAATTTGCATTGAATGTTTTAAAAATATTAAATTACTGAAACTTTTAAACATCGCACAATGAATTTTTATTATCATTGATTTAAAGTTTTTGTTATAAAACTATAAAATCATCAAAAAATGAGTAGAATGCATCATTTAACATATATCAATATTAAAAATATACTATATACTTATTTATGTATTATTTAAATTTAATTATATACAATAGAAAATAGAAAAAAGAATTGTTTGGATTAATAAAATTTATTTATGTTTCCGCACCAATTTAATTATATATTCATTAGTTACTAACTTTTTATATATCCAATATATATATATATATATATATATATATATATATATATTATTTTATAATATATAAAAAACATTTATTTGTTAAGATAACTTAAATATACAATGTTCATCCGGCGCAAGAAGCGGGTTTTAACCTAGTTTGGTTTATTCTTTAGGTATGTCAATAACTTATACAAGGAGCGAGTTTATAATTCTTTTGAAAATAATGAATAAATATTTGTAGTGGGACCAAAAAAAATATGCATTACTTATATCTTAGGAAGTTGAACCCATATTGACAGAACCATTTGGTAAAAACAGATGTTGGTTTTATGTTTACTATATTGACATTTTACTCATTATATAATCGTAGTTATCTATCTATTTTTACATTATATACTACTCGGTAATTTTTTCGTGCTCATGCACGGGTATAAATATTTATAAATAAAGATACTATAATAATTGATTGTTATTTATTGTAAATTTTAAATTAATTTATAATTTGTATGCATAATTTATATTAATAATATTATATTACTTCAATTAGAAATATGATTTTAGATATGTTATATCTAGTTGGTTTTGTTGTTTTTATAGTCGATTTAGTTATCATTTGGATATATTAGATTGCATATATTTCTCTGAATTCAACTATAATATTTTTTAAAAAAAATATATTAAAATTATGATTAATTTTCTTATTTGCATTTACGTTGGTTGTTGTCTTAGATATGTAATTATATTTGAAGAAGATTATGTATAACTTAATAGATATTGTGCATAGAATGAAATATAAAATGAACTAAAATATCTGATTCCAAATTAAGTAAATTAATATAAAGATAATATTCTACAATCTCATGCATATATATAAATTTTACAAAAGAACTCAATTATAACAGTTGGTTAACGTTTTATTTTCATTTGTTAATATGTTTTGTGTCATACTATAATTTATATTTATAATTTAATTGTTATTATAAAATTATATATTCTTATTATAGTTAAATCTATGATTTTATATATAAATTGGATTAGTCGAGTCACTAATGTTGTGAGTATATTGAGTTATATATATTCTTTTAAACTCAAACTAAAGTATAATTATTTTTTATTATAATTAAGTAAAATAAAATAAATTTTATTTATCGTTTAAATGTGCATGTATTTTCATAATATTTATCAAATTATATGTTGATTTTTTTAAAAGAAATTATCAGAAAATAAAGCAATACATAAGTAATTAATACATTTTTGGAAGCTCATGAACACATATCTATATTTACAATAATTAAAATATTATATAAATTCTAAATAATTTTATGCCTTAGATTTATTAAATGGTAAACTGAAATTTATTTTAAATAATCTTAAAAATGAGAATTCTGTTTTGATTTGGTATTATAATTATAGTCATATTAAGTTTCACAAACATAAAAACATAAAATTTAAAAGCGAATTTAATATTATGGAAAAAATAATAATTTTAATTACGTTAAAATATAGTATATCTAGCTCGTTAAAGTATATAGTGTTATGTTATTTTTAAATATTTTGTAATTATTTGATCAAAAGATTTTTATTGTTAATTTTTTTATTTTTTAATATCTCTTAAAAATAAGCAGTTAAAAAAATTGTGTGATTGTATTGTAAAAATCATATTATATAAGTAAAACATAATTTATACATTTTTTACTTTAATTGAAAGATATTATATTGAACTAAATATATTAAAAATAAATAAAACATTTCAATAATGCTAATTATAAACTATTTTTAGTTAAATAAACATATATAAGTTTATGTTACTGAATTATTTATGTAATCATCTAAGAAAATAGATAGATATATGAAAACTATTTCTATTACTTTGAAATATATATTTTTGTATTGTTTAAAATTATGTTTTACAAGAAATAATATTTATTTTTCTAATGTCAAGATTGTGTGTGTGAATGTTGTTTTATGAACTCACATTATATGCAAATATATATTTTCATCTAAGAAAATATAGATATAAAGTAATATTTTATTACTTCAAAAGTATATTTTATGTTATTTAAAAATATTTTTTAAATGAAATATTTCTATTTTGTGAACTTTTCTTTCTAATGAAATCATATTATATATACATATACTTTCGTTTTTAAATTGTTTTTTAAAATTTATAAATGTTTCATTTTTATTATATATGTTATTTTGAATTTTTTTAAAAGGTAACTAAATAAAAAATTCAATAATAGTATTTAAATGTAATATTTTTTAATTCATTAAGGTTATTACTATAATCAACCATCGTGAGAATTAACGTGAGCACGACACATAAGAAACTGATTTCTCAAATAATATTATACAGATTACTTATACGATATATAACTTATTATATAAGAAAGATCAATTTGTGCTTATTAATCATTTGGAAAATTATGAATAATATTTTTTCTATGTTTTTTTTATAAAAAAATTACTGTTATAGGATAACATGAAGGAGACATAAATTTAAACCATATCTACGTGTATTCATAATTTCCTGGGATTGGGTATGTTAATGAATATACTCTATTCTATTCAATGATAGAATTATTAACAGTGATATATAAATATATTAATTCCATAATTACATGATATTTAACTTGTGTAGAAAGTTTATATAAATTCTCATATTCCATTCTACCCGGTTATAAGTATATAAAATATTAAATACATAGCTTGCCGACAAAGTTCTGAATATTCTTATAAATGGTGAAAACATTGTTTGAAAAGTTATAAATTCACTGGAACGTTATAATAGACTTCTAAATTATTTATCTCTAATAAAAAGTTATAAATTCATTCAAATTTTATTAACCGGTCAACAATAAATACCCGCGGATCAAAATCTAGTTGTGTAATTGGAAAGTGAAATTCTGTCTCTAAATGTAAAACTGATAAAAGATTGTACACACTGGCAAAGGTTATTGGAAATATCATTCTCGGAGGTTTAAGGTTATTTACTCAGTCTAAACTTTTTTATTTAGCTGAAAAAATTGGTGATCAACGCTTGGATTCGCCCTTATTTAGCTGAAACCCGACTTTCATTTGGATATTGTTTCCGATTTTAGGCTGAGAGTCGCCGCATTGATCACCAGGGAGATGAATATATCTCAATGTCGCAACTTTCGGTGAAGATGATAATGGGATATCACACATTCTTTATTTTTCTTATGATTCAAACTGATTTCGATGATTCCAATCCTTACCAACGACTGACTCTATAGATCTTACTTACCTACATGCTTTACTACTAGAGACTCAAAACTGAAACTGAGTGCCACAAAATCACCACGCTACATTTACTCTGATTTTACAGCTTAGAAAAAGAAAAAAAAGAAAAGTATACCATCATTTAAAGAAAAACAGAAGAAAGTCTGGTAAAAAATAAGCTTTGCAAGATTTGGTGATGATGACAATGAAAAGGATGATGATGAAGCTAACCCCCACATACACAGGTACTATTTCAGTTAATCATGTCCGGACGTTCAAGATGTATCCAATCACACAGCCTAGCAAACCAACCAACAGCATCAACACCAAGGAATGACCACCACCAGACTGCTTCTTGCTTGATTCTCTCCTCAGCATCTCCTGAATACAACAGCCATATATATATATATATATATAAATATATATATGTGTTATTTTCTTTATAAAACAAAAGGACAAGTAAGTCACTTACCAGTTCCTGTCGGAGCTTCTGACTTTGCTGGACAGCACAAGCCTTCTCCTCCGTCAATTTGTGAATCATGGACCACGCCTGAGCAAAACACAATGATATGATAACGAAATAGAAGCATTGTGTAGTCTAGATTAGAAGAAAAGATTTGTGTGACATTATTATACCTCGGAGGATTTTTCATTTGTTTCTTCTAGCGTTCTGGACACCTGAAACAAGAAAAGAGAGGATGCATATTAGCTTCACTCACTAAAATCTCTCTCTCACACAGGGGGAAACTAACAAGCTCGTAGTAGCTCACGTGGTCATCAAATTGAGAGGCAGGAAAGTCGGTCCTTGGAGAGTTGCCTTCTTCGGAGCCTTCAGGGACAGGTGAAGGGGGATTAGCAGGGATGTAAACAACCCTCAATTTGAAATCCTCAATCACTCTACCAGGCTCCTTGTTGAACTGCACAACCAATGTAATGAAGACTAGCTAAAGAGAGGAGAGTGGCAATGGTAAACATGAAAAGTGAAGCAAAACAAAACCATTTCAGCGATGACATCTTTGGAAGTAGTAGCGTCGGAGACGATAACAGACTGAACAAGGAACTTGTCTTTGCATTGCATATCGAGAGGTGCCTCTTTCTGGGCTTGCATCGTCACTAAAGTAAGGAACAAACACACATAGTTCAATTGATCAGTATAATAGATATTTTTTTTTTTTTTAAAAAGAAAAAGGAAAACAGAAATTCAATTGATCACCTGTAACATTGCAGGAATCACCGGGCAAGACAACACCGGTGTTTGGTCGGACACAGTATTTGCGAGGATTCGTTGTCTTAACCTTAAATGCGACAACTTGAGTACTAGTCTTGTTGCTAATTTGCAACGAGCACGAGCTTTGCTTCTTCAACTCAACTTTCAAATGTCAATTTCAATTTCAATTTCAACAACAGGGACCAATCCAATCAAAATTCGAATTTTTCCAATCATCGTCGAAACATTTGTTTAATTCAATTATTAAAAATAAAAAAAACTTACAAGGGAACTTAAGCTCTGTAGGATGGATATTCACCAGATCTCCCGTCGTCATGATTCTTTCTTCTTCTTATTCTTCTAGGGTTTACTCTCAGTTTGATCTGACCAAAATATAATTTGTAGGCAAAAATGGTAGATACCCCCCCCTCCTCCCCCTTTCTTTTATTAATTAAACCCTTCCACTAGAGATTAATCGTAAAATAAACTCTCAACAAAAAAATCGGTAAAATAAACTCTCAACTTTAATTTTGTTAGCACATATTACTCTTCGTCTAAAAAACCATAATGGAAGGTGACATACGTTAACGGTTTATAAGTTGAGGGTCTATAATATTGAAAACTTAGTTGAAAGTTTTTTTTACGATTCAAAAATAGTTCAGAAGTTTTACCACTAAAAGTCATTAAATATTTTAAAATATTTATTATCATTTATACATTAATTTAGAATTGATATAAGCCCTTAAAAATCTTTTATATACTAAAGAACAAGTCACCTAACAAATCAAAATTTGACATGTAGAAATTGTTTTAAGAAATAATTAATTGAAAAAATTGATTAAAATAAATTTCTCAACAACCCCTAATTTTCAGCAACTTTATCCTATTTTTTCTCGAAATATCACATCCAATTTTATAGTTAAATGATCATTATTTCAAACTATTTTTTTTTTCTTATTTAAATTTACGTTGTACTTTCTTTTCCTCATTTCTATCATCTCCATGTGAATTTTGATCTCTACCTCTCTCGTTCTTCTTAATTTTTTGCAGCAATTCAAAGTTTTTATTATTTCTTATTTATAGCATGGATTAGTATTTAGTAATCCATCATCGACAAGATACTGGTACATTTATTTTGAAGAGATTCCATTTTAGAGTATTGCAATATAGCTTAGAAACTTTCTCTATCTATTGATTTACAGACTCTGGAAGCCTTGCTTTGGAGATATGTGAATGAGTCCATAATTACACTCACACGCTGAATTTCCAATCAGTCAAAAAAGACAAACGGAACAAGCATCAGGTTTTAACCTGACAGAAAAGATTAACCAATTTTTCACTCCTTAATATTTGTAATGTTTCTTTTATTGAATCAATTATTTTTAAGCAATCACCACTGCAAGTCTGCAATTGAATTCGACCATGAAACTAAATGGGCGTATCAGCGAGCCTTTGGTTTTCTGAATCCAAAGTTGAATTTATTTTAATTAATATTTAATTAATATTTTTGTAGCTGGAATTTAATTAATTATTGCTGGGCAGCAAAAGTTTTAATTCTAATTTTATAAATTCATAAATTATCAAAATAAAAATTGTGGTTTAATTATGTTCAAATTTGCGTTTTATAGAAATATAGGTTAGGTAAATTAACATAAAATGTCAATGAATTATTTTAAAATGTAAAATAAGAAGAGAATAAATTTATTAGATCTATATCGAATAAATTAATGTCTCAAAGTATTTTAACTATATTTTATATTTTGTATTCATTTTTTATTTTTGAAACATACTAGAAACATGTATCGATTTTGTAATCTCTTCTATAATAAAGCACAAAGTCACATGACCAATTAATTGCTGACACATGGCTTGTGCTTCATTATATTTTTAAAAACAAAATTAAAATGTATTTTTATTGCTAAAAAAATGCAACTTTAATATATCTAAAATTTAAATGCATTTTTAGTCAATGAAAAGTAAAATCGCACTGGAAGTTTTTAAAGTAAAAAAAAAATGGTTTCTCCGTTATTATAAAAAAAAAACAATCCTTCATTTTCTGAAACTAAAAAAAATTACCATCACGTTTAAAAATAAATCATTTCATCTACAACTCCTTAAATCATGGCAAGTTTCAAACGGTTTCTTTTTTTTTCTTTAGAACTTGCAATCAATTTGTTTATTTTGTTTACTCTCCATTTATTTCTCTACAGTGTAGTCTTCTTCTTAGTCAATTTGGTTTTGGGTGGTGAGCATAGCAAAAATAGATACATGTTTATAGTTATTTAAATCCAGGTTCAATGTTCTCTTCTTAACTTGATATCCTCTTTTATTTTTTTGCATGATGCCAGTGAATTTTCCTCCTCCTTAAGAGCTTAGTTTTTCCCAAAAATGGAGAATCAGATCATGTCCAACAAGACAACAACCCAGGTAACAATAACTATAAAACATAATTTTGATATATTACTCTTTACTATTTTTTAACAAAAAGAGGATTTTGACTATTTACTGTGTAAATAGATATAAAACATCAGACCTTAATTTGATTTAGAATACAAACGTGAGTATTTATATTCATTTTACCATAAAAATTATGTTTAAAGCTTTTTTCTACTATAATTTTTGGTTTATTATGGTTATAGAACAAAAGAAAAGTTACGGCATCTTACTATTGAGGAATTTGAAAATGGTATAGTTGTTGTAGTGGGTATTAGATTAAGGTCAATTGTTAGAAGATGTATTTTAGTTAATTGTAATATTTTTTCTAAGATAGAAATATATCCAAATTTCTATAATTTTTATTTTTATCCACAATTATTTAGGTTTATTTTCAGATTTAATACAATTCTAAAAAAAAAAATCAAAAGTAAATACAATTCTAATCAAGTTTTCTTTTACAAACTTCCTATGTTGTTTTAAAAACTACCTAAAACAGAAAAGAATTAATATTTAAAATAAAATAATTTTCCGAAACTCTTAAATAATAATTTAAGAACAAAAATTTTCTTTTACACAACACAAACTAAATTTGTAAATTTTAATATTAAAACAGATTAATAAAAATCAAAATAACTAAGATTAAAATCAAAATTTTAATTGTGAAAAATCTAAATTTTAATCTTAGAATTCAATATTTATCTCAATAGTTTTGGAAAATATCGCAAACATGTAACCATTTTAAAATAATATCAAAATTATTGTTTAACCCCTCCCCCTTTCAACCTATTTGATTAAATTTGAATACACCACTGTTCATATATAAAATATTTGACAGAAAATAATTTAATTATGATTGAAAGTTATAACATAATCAAATAACTTTAAATACTGAAAATAGATCTGTGCGTATGCACGGGCGGTAATACTAGTAATTTATAAATTTTAATATATTACTTTATAACCGATTTAATGAGAATAAAAATAATCTTGCATTATTTTTGGGGGATAAGAAAAAAGTATGAGCCGGAGAACGAAAATCATGAAAATAGGAAAAAAAATGCATCATACTCTAAATAGAAAGATTGAATTCATGGATGAATTATCTTTGACACTACTTAAGACCTGATATAACTTAGAAACTTTAATTTTTTGATATTTGACAATGACGATATAAACACACAAATTTTTGTATATCACTATTTCTAAATATCAAATAATTTAATATTTTAACGTTATAATAAGTTCTAAGTAGTATTGAAAATTATTAATTTTGGATGTATAAATTAATTTTATGATAAATTAATATATTAAAATTTATAAATTAGTTTTAAAGGCTTATAAGTCAATCTAAAACAATGTATAAATGATAATAAATATTTTAATAACATTTAATGACTTTTAGTGATAAAACCCCTCAACTATTTTTGAATCGTAAAAAAACCTCTCAACTAAGTTTTCAACATTATAAACCCTCAACTTATAAACCGTTAACATATGTCACCCTCCGTCACGGTTTTTTAGAGGGAGGATAACATATGTTAACGGAATTAAAGTTGAAGGTTTATTTCACAAGATTTTTAGTTGATGGTTTTTTTTACGATTCATTTTTAGTTGAGGGGTTTAATTACTAAAAACCCAAGTAATTATGCCAAATAGCTTTGACGGTCACCGATTTACTTTTTTTTTTAAACTCATCGTCAACTTTCATTAACCAACTAGTTCACCGTACAAACTCTTATCGGACTCAACATGATAACTCAACCTTAGCACTACAAAGTTAAATTTAGGAACATTGGACACGAAAGTAAAAGTTTTTTTTGCTATTATGTCGGCTGCGTTATTCCCACCTGTGAGATTGTACTTCACATCGTACAATGGAATCTATGAAAGGGTCACCGATTTACTTTGTTTTTTAAGTCTGCATAAACAACCGTTACATTAGCCTTAAAAAAAGGCTCTTCTTCCACATCACTGTATGTTTGACGATGACCAAAACAACCCTATCCTCTCCATCCTAAGAATGGGTACGGATAGAATACTACCATAATTTTAGGTATTTAAAATTTGTTTCATATTTTACCGATATCCAATTTTTTTGTATTATTTTACTTTGGAAAATACTTATATCCAGTTTTCAAGATATCCAAAAATTTACAGATATTTACGAATATAATGGATATCTCATTAACTTTGTTCAATATAAAAAAATTAGAAAAAATACAAGTTTATCTTCAAAAAATATCTTTAACATAATATAAAATAAATATTAGTAAAACTATATGTTTCAAAAAATTTAAAAATTAATTAAATGTTCTTATAAAACATAAAATTTTAGATAAATTCCTTTCTTAATTTAATAATTCTATAAGAAATTTTATTAATAAAACTAATAAAGTTATATGTTAAAATCATAGTTATATAAAATTATAAATTTAAATTTTTATATTTAATTGTACATGTATACATATATTTGTATAAAAATCTGGAGCGGATTGGATATCCGACTCTAGAACTTTTAGAATTTATGATTTGCTTTATTTTGAACATATGTTGATTTTTGATATTTGTTTGCTTCAAAGACTTACGGATGTCCAGATTTTTTGAAATGAATCGAATGAATAACAAATCAAATCAAAATTAACGGATAAAATGCCCAACCCTATCCACCGTAATATGAACTCTATGGGATATATCTCTGGATGTAGATGGTTAATCTTCGCAAAGCAAATCAAAGACTCAAGTTCAAGGCATGTGGAAAGGAATGGTGACACAAGAGGGATGGTTGGACCTCTTAATACTTTTAGATTCTCTGTTTGGATATAACACACCAAGCAAATAGCCCTTAATATTCTCGGATATTACACACCAAAACAAGATAACTCCAAAGAGAAAAACAAGTTTTTTGTAGATTGAAAATATGATGATGAACAAGAGAGTTTCGAGCAAGAAATAAAGCAAGAACCTTGTACATGCATAAGGTCTTTGGAATGACAAAAGTAAAAGACCAAAGGCTCCTACGTTATAAGAAACTAAGTTTTAAAATTCAAAATAAAACATAGCATAAGCTTATGACTATGGATCAACAATTAGGTGGTAGAAGAAGTAATTTGTGGTCTCATTAAGATCCTATCTTTGGAAAATACAGTGGGACAAACCAAAGACAGGGAAAAAGAACACACACACACAATTACTTGCCTAATAATTGATCAACTTGTCCTTCGACCAAGACTTGTTTGAACGATGGTTAAGGTAACTATGGTCAAGGTTTCATGGATGATCAGACTTTTGACCATGGCTTTCTTTTCTAACCCAAACTGACCTAATTAAACATTCCACTAACAGTTTTCTTGAGCTTCTTTGATCTTGCACAAGTCATTGGACCTTCTTGAATACTTAAGACACCTTCATCTTCAATCTCTCCATCTGGTTCAAGCTTATTCCCACGTTCTTCACTTGACCATCTGGACTTGACCATGGTTGTAGTGTTCTCTAATTTTTCTTTACCTGACCATATGGACTTGACCACATTTGTATTGTCATCAGTTGACCATATGGACTTGACCATGTTTGTATTACCATTCGGTTCGATCAGGAACACATCATCCCATCCTTCTTAGAAAAGAATTTGTCCTCAAAATTGGATCATCTGCAGAAAAAAAGCCAACCTATAACATTGAAACTATTACTCACATCATATCTACCTTGCAAATCGAACTTGTATGCATGTTTTAGTGAAATTTATTAGTTAAAAATATCTTCAATCCAAATCTATAATTTCAGAAGTGATTCAGAATGTTTTTAAAATCATCTAAAATTCTGTAAAATCAAAACATCATTTTTTAAAAAAAATTGAAAGACTATATGATATCTCTATATACTTATTATTAGTATATATAGACTTTGCTTTTGCTTCTAAGACATGTTTGTCAACTATGTGAACTATTCACTTTTCACTTTATCTTCTTCTTCTATGCTTATCACCTACCAATCATACATCCTGTTCTTCTATGATTGGTTGTTTTCAGTCACCGTCAGTAGCTTTATTTCTTTAACGTAAGTTTCAATCCTCTTTTTCTACAAATCCCGCCCCTCGCGATCTACGCTAACACCGAGAATTGTAATATCCAAATTGATATAAATAGCCACTTTATGTTTCTTTCTTTCTTTCTTTCCTATCCATCATTCTTTAAAAAGAAAGGTAACATGGGCTTTTCCTACGGCGGCACCGGAATTATAATCGTGGGAGTTATTCTGAATGATTTTATGAGAGCTGTTTGTTCTTTTCTTGTTCCAACTCGTTTGTTTGGTGCTTATTCTTCGGCCGGCATAAACAAGAAGATTCCAATGGACGATATGCTTCCGGCGACGAAGTTCAAGGATATGTCACGGGTGGATCCGCCGGAGAGCTGCCGGATATGTCAAGATGAGTTCGATGGTGGCGACCAGGTCCGGTGTTTAAGGAACTGCGTTCATGTTTTTCACAAGACGTGTATTGACCGTTGGATCCATGACGATAAAATGACATGTCCTTTGTGTAGAACCCCAATAATTCCTGATTTCTATTTTCTTCGCTTGTAAAAATTTTAAATAGCTAAAATTAAAAAGAGATACGATAATCGTTAGAAACAAAAAAAAATTATATTGGTTATCATTTTTAAACTTAGTTACACGCCATATTACCAACCAAAAATTTTATGATTCAGGTATTAAAAAGAAAGAAAATTGGATAAACAACAACAACAACCAAGGGAAATATAGGCCTTAATTCATATGTCACGTGTGATTGTGTAAACAAAACACTATTCAATCATTAGTATATTGGGCCATTACTGAAGCCCACATGGAATTTCAGAGACCGAGAGAACCGAACCAAGCGCAAAAAGTAACTTGAAGAGTTTTTTTTTTTAACAACTAACTTTATTTATTAATATAAAATAGCATTACAGAAACTTGCAAACTTGAATTTAGCAAAAAAAAAAAAGAAAAAAAACTTGCAAACTTGAAGATTTTGTTAAAGAAAAAGAAGAAGATATATGTAAATTTACATTTCACCACCTTCGGCTGTCGTATTTTTACTGTACAGATATGAAATTGAACTTGTCAATACTTTTGTAAGTTTTATCAAATGACCTCAAGTTTACCATTTCAGCAAGCAGTCAATCACTGCTCAATAGTCAGTAGTCAATAAATTTTATTTTATTTTTGGCCACAGCAGTCAATTATTATTATTATTATTTCTGTCGTATACAATCCGGTTACCTGCTAAGCCAGGTTGAAATGTAAGGTTTTCTTGGGCCCTTGGAGAGCAAAATGCAACCGGTGTTCCCCGTATCCGGTTCCGTCTTGCTTCCCAGAACAGTTCTCCTCCTCCTTTTATCATTTTTATTATATATAGAAAAAGGGGGAAATAAATGGAAAAAAGAAAACCATTTGCAGAGTAATCGAGGCGGTTTTATTTTCTTCTTCGTCTCTCATCGCAATCATATCTAAACATCTTCTTCGTCTTCGTACGGCTCCTGCACAGTTTGTTTGATCTTATCGCTTCAGTTTATTTCATCTGTGAGATTATTTTATCTTCTATTTCTTTTGTCAACCATCTCTTGTCGGTAAATTTAAAACGATCGATTTGTGTGTTGAGATTTTGATTTTATAGCTTGATTGATTGGACGGTTTACTCCTATGTACATGGTATGGTATGGTTTCTGAAATTCAGAATCAAACCGGATCTCTTTTATCAGTTTATGTAAATGAATATTCTCATTCATGAAAACATGTCTATCAGAAATGGTATTGTTTGTTGCTTTGTAGTATATATATGTTGGATGTCTGTGACTTTACTGACAAACTGTTTTTTTTTTTTTTCTTGTAGAATGGCTGACAAAGAGGAAGCATCATCAGGTGGCGACAACGCTACTCGTGGAACTGATTGGGAAGTTGTTTCACTCACTGCTTCTGCTTATGCCGCTTCTCCTGGTCCCAAACCAGTTGATGATGATGTTACTACTCCTCCTTACGAAGCAGAGACGACGACATCTCACCCTCTGTACATGTCTCGCCACTTTGCTTTCCCACCCTCTGAAGAACAACATCAGACCGACATACCTAGTGAGAAGAAGAAGATGGATTCTGAATTCTCTATAGAGCAAGAAACCGGAAAAGAAGATGGTGGAGGTTTGACCCTAAAAGGCTTAGATTTAGCCAAGGATGATGATGATTCTGATGAGTTTGACTTTTTCCAAGAGGGCAAAGGCAAAAGCAACATTTACGTGCAAGATGAGAGAGCTTTTGGTGGCGAACACAGCGACCCTATTCATCAACAAACCGACGTCGCTCCACCTGAACTGGAAGAGGAGCATCATCAAGTAGCAGCAGCAGCAAACTCCCCACCACCTTGCGAGCCTTGGTGGAAAAGAAGCGCCGCTTCTTTGATTTCTCAGGCGAAAGAAACCAACACAGTTTGGTCCATTTTCATAGCTGCTGCTGCTGTCATGGGAGTTGTGGTTCTTGGCCAGCGTTGGCAACATGACAGGTGGCAGGTTTTGCAGCTTAACTGGGAATCAACCATTGGTAATGAGGTATAGCTTTGAATCATTTTTTTTTTTTTCTCACGGTCTTGACTAACCCCATAAACGATGTATCTAATGCATATAAGCAGGCCCTCAAGTCCAATTTTTTTTTTTTTTTTTGGGTTTCAGAAAGCAGCTGGAAGACTGATGGGACCCATCTCTCGACTGAAACAAGCATTTGTCGGGGGGCAACGACGGGATTCTTTCATTCGGGCCAGTTCCCAAAACGACAGTTAAAACGAACGAAGGCAGACGATAAAAAAAAGTTGATTTGGTTTGATGATGACGATAATAACAGTATGTAGTATGCGACTCTTTGTGTCCGAATGCAAGTCTGGCGTCGAGAAAACATAAAGATAATGATGGATGATGGTATGTAAAGTCTTGTTGTTTTATATTTTAATGTTTCGGTCAGGTTTGTGATGTGTGTACATATGGCTTTCGGTTTGTTCTCAAGTGTACGCTTTGCTTCTTCCTTTTTATTCTATTTAAGGATTTGGTTTCGGTTGTTAGTTATTGGTTTCACGGAATTACAATATGTGTGTTTAAATGTCGGAGATTTAGCTAGCGGTCATGTTTACCTATTTTGGTAAAGACTTTAAAACATACACAGAGATTCACCTAAAACCTCCTCGTCAAAACCTTGCTAACTGGTAGTTTGGTTGGTTCATACACGTGTCAAACTTGAATTCATTTGCGAACTGGCACTTCTTTTTCTTTTCATTTTTGCTGTGGGGGAAGATAAAAGTAAGAATATTGGTCAAGTTTGTTGTTAGCGCTAATACGCTAAAAAGGGAATATGCATAACTGGTTGCTGTTTCTTTTCTTCTTTATGTGAGCTTTACATTTTAAGTGTTCTCCTTCCCCATCGAATTGTAAGCTTTTTAAAAAGTCCCAAAAAATAAGAATACATTTTCTTAACAAACAAAGGCAACCACTTTCGCTATTAGATCAAATTTTAAGCAAAGAAAACATATAAAGAGCTTTCCTCACACCAACTGGCTACTTTGTTCATCAGCGGCTGCTGGCTAGTCGAGAACCTTCTCTCCGGTTGCGAACAAGTTCCACACCAGAGTTCCAATTAAATACAGTCCAACTGCTACTTTGAACACATCGTCCCATGAACCTATACATTCAGGTCCACTGATTATATAATACGGTGAATATCTTTATTCGATCACCAAGAGCTAAATTAATTCTACAACTTAATGAAGTAGATATCTGCTCAACTTTGGATAATATAAAATAAACCCAACTAGATCCGGATCATGAATAGCAGCTAGTTAATTAATAATAGAGTCGTCGGGAATCTATATCATTGGGAAGAATGTGAATCATATAATTATATATATAGATACCTCGCTGGAGGATGTAGCCAGTAGCTGCAGTGCCAAAGACACCAGCCAGGACTCCTGCTGTGTTTGAAAGTCCCAAGAGTACACCCTGCGAGAGGATCCACGTCAACATAGTTAATGACAAACATTTCATTTTCACGTTTAAAAATGCTTACTGACAAAAAAAAAAAGTATTAAAAGGAGAAACTTGATGTTATCTCACAGCGTAGCGTGGGCCAATGTCTTGATGATTAGAGTAGAGACCCGACTGAGAGAATGCATCCGCGCCCTGTTTGGGGACAACATAAGTCTTTATGTTAGAGCTGTAGCTGGTTCTTAAGTGAGACAACTGTCAGACATTTTGCATTCATATTTTGTTCAGTTTATAGTTGTATTCTTAGAAGAATAATCTTGTGTCGGCAGGTGTACAAGTCTAAAAATGGCACCATAGCTTTTAATACATAATAATACTATGGCTCTTTTGAATAACTATTATGATGATGTCATACCTGACTGCATGCCATGCAGAGAACGGCCATTGCTGGAGTTTTGACACGGCTCAGCTGAGTCAGGAAGAAGGCAGGACCCAGAAAACCAATTGATTGCATGATCTGACACACCATTGAAGAGAGTTTATGAGACTGAGAGCATCAGAGAACAAGTGTTGTGAAAAGACATGTAAAAATGCAAGAATGTATGTCTTGCCTTCCTAACGGATGTAATAGAAAGACCTCTGCTCACGAGAGTATCAGCAATCCAACCTCCAACATTAGCCAATACAGCCATTGTAAACCATGGTAAGACGCATAGGAGCCCTGACTCAGTCAGGTTGAACTTCAAGACCTGAAACATTGTGATCAAAATACAAACAATACTTTTTTTTTAATTTGTTCGTAATATGTGGATTAAAGGAAGTTGAAGTACATGCCTGATTGTAATATGTAGGCATCCATGTCAATAGTATGAATGTTCCCCAATTATGGCAGAAGTGAGAAATTATGAGCGCCCAGACGGGGGGTTTAGACAGAATCAGCTTCCATGGAATGACTGTAACAGGTTCCCGTGGTTTGCTACCTCCGAGTATAATCTTCTTTTCTTCTTCACTTAGCTCAGGGTCATCTTTGGGAGAGCTATATGCCTGAGAGGAAGGAAACAAAAACAAGTGTTTTCGAGGTTTTGCAGATATCCGAATCTTTGGTCTCATGTCATGGAGAAGAAGAGTTTCAGTTCATACATATTTAAGCCATAGCAGAAACCAAATACTTCCAAGGGAGCCAAACGAATAGAAAACTGATGGCCATCCGAAATTTTGGATAAGCATAGGAGAGAATCCAAGTCCAGTAACAGAACCGAGATACATGCCACTATAGACAAGTGCAAGCGATCTGCTTCTCTCTGAGACAGGGATCCATTTAGAAAGCATGTTGTTCATCGCAGGCATAGCAACACCCTAGACAGTGAGAAAAAAGTGTACAGGTCTGAGCCGACAACTATAATTAGGAAGAGAAAAGGAAGTAGAGAAGAGGCGAACCTCGCCAATGCCCATGAAAGCCCGCACGACAAGCAAAAAGGGGAGACCAAGTTTCGCAGCAATAGGAGTCATAACGGTGGCAATGGACCACCAGACAACACCAAAACCTAAAACCACCTTCCCTCCATACTTATCAGCCCAGATACCTCCCAGAATCTATACTCAAGAGAAGACAGAGAAAAAGTTGAGGCTAAAGTTTGACCCTCTCTGGTATAGAGCAGAGAGTGTTGGAACAAGACCTGGGTAAGCAAATAGCCCCAGAAGAAGGAGGACTGAATCAAGCCAACAGTAGCACTGTTCCAGTTATATTGTTGAGACATGGGAAGAATCGCAACGCTCATGTTAACCTGCCACGAAGCATGTATCTCATTTAGTATTTAGTAAATCAGAATACATGGGTTCAAAACTTGTTCAAAATACAGAGACGACTTACACGGTCCATATTGCAAAGAAGAAAGGAAGCAAAGCATAAGAGCACGATCACCCAACGCCTAGGAAACTGCTGCTGCCACCAGGAGGCGTTCCCTTGGACTAAAATAGCTTCCGCATATGGCAGTGGGTCAATGGCTCCAGCTCCTTGGGACTCCTCAGAAGATTTGTAGGAAGCACGAGATGTGTTGTCCTTAAACCTAAATAGTCTAGTGGGTAGAAGGAAACATCGAAAACCTCTTCTGCTGTGTCCAAGTTCATGCTGTAATGTAGCGGCTTGCAGAGATGAAATGTGCCTTTGTTGATGAGAAGGGCACAATGCTACAAATGAAGCATATAATAAATTAGGTGGCATCAATCAATCAAGATTGATTGATGGGATGGTACAATTACCATTTGATTTTCTATGACAGAGCTCCTGAGAGAGCATGGCCCTGTTGTTGCCTACAAATAAACCCAAAACAAGGATGCTTACGAAGAACTGTACCCGCGCGTGCATGGATGATGAATACTTGACAAAAAATGCACAATCAGACAACTGCAATCTGAAGCTTTTTAAAAACAATGAGATACCTGAGCCGATGAAGGAGCCCAAGTTCCTGTTTGAAATCAACCCACCGATTGCCATCCTGCTGCAAGTAAGTGAGAGAGGCAGAGAGGCTTCTGCAGCCTTATTCGATGAAAGCGGGAAGTTCGCTAGTGGCAGTAGTAGCCAGCCATATGGTGGAGAGAGAGAGAGAGAGGGTGGGTCGATATTGTGACACGTGGCTCTTCATCTTCTTCTCGTTGGTACCTCCCTTGATACTTTACGAATTTACCCCCGAGACTTGATTTGTAGAACCCGTGGGTGGCGTGGGGGTATTCTTGGAAGTTGCGGCCGAAAATATCTGAGCTGTGTTGTTTGTTACATGCACCTTTTTTTAGGAGGAGGCAGAGACAAAAATAAAGCAAGCAACTTATTCTCACAATAAGCCACTGGCTTTCTTTTGGGCCGCCTACACTTTTTCGATTTCGGCTTCGCAGCATAAGTAAGGCCCAAGATAATTGAATGAATCACCGCATAAATTAATTATGCTTTTCTAGGACGGACAGATGCACTACGTTGAAATTATAATAGAAACCCCAAATCATTTTGAGATGCAACACAAAGAACAGTGTCGAAGTACATTGCAAACCAGAGATGATTAACAACTAAACAACACATAGAACAACCCAATGTACTTTAAAAGCATACAAGAAATTCACAAAATCCCAAATAGACTCTCCTTAAAGAGAGTAGTAAGTAGTAAATACATTGCAACACACAAAAGCTACATAATAAAAATAGTAAGCAAGGACATTGTTACACAACGCTAAAGAAGAAATCTGGACCGTTGAATATTTATTTTGTTTCATCATCATCCTTCAGCTCTTGCTCTTGCTCTTGCTCTTGAAAGGAATGGCTCTGATGACAATCGTGTGATACAGTGCTGCTAGAGCTGCTCCAATGAATGGTCCCACCCAGAATATCCACTGCCCAACACACGATTAAATTTCAAATTTTCAAAAAATCTTTTATTTCAAATAATTACCAGCAAATAAATGTTTTTAAAGTAACTCACATGATCATCCCAGGAGTGGTCCTTGTTGTAGATAATTGCGGCTCCAAGGCTTCTAGCTGGGTTGATTCCGGTCCCGGTTATCGGAATTGTCGCCAGGTGTACCAAGAACACTGCAAACCCTATTGGTAGCGGTGCCAATATCTACCATTTTTTTTTCCATTTTAATAAACAAAATAAAATTAGCAATTATTAGTCGCGCAAGTACGAACCAAACACTCCTGAGCATCATCAAACCGGGGTAAACCGGAAAAGTGAGATCTCTTACCGGGACGTGCGAGTCACGGGCGCTTCTCTTGGCGTCGGTGGCGGAGAAGACCGTGTAGACGAGAACAAAGGTTCCGATGATTTCAGCACCGAGACCAGATCCCTTGGAGTAGCCAGGAGCGACAGTGTTGGCACCGCCACCGAGAGTCTGGTACGGCGTTGGCTGGAAACCCTTGACTACTCCGGCACCACAGACGGCTCCGAGACATTGCATAATCATGTAGAAAACAGCTCTGGTCAGAGACAACTTCCTAGCCAAGAACAGACCGAACGTAACCGCAGGGTTGATGTGTCCACCTGAAACATTAAAACACACAAACATATGTTACAGAAACAACAACAAAGATTCCACCAAGACACATCAAAAGAGCCAAACTTTTCTAACAGATCTAAAACCAAATTACAGAGAAACCAACACAAGAGATATTCCGTAGGCTGCAAGTAATCGAAAAATGGAGGAAATATTACCTGAAATTCCAGCAGTACAGTAGACGAGGGCAAAGATCATGCCACCAAAAGCCCAAGCGATGCCTTGGATTCCAACAGAGGCACACATGTTTGGTGCTCTCTTCACTCCCATTACTGTCAACACTGTGATGTAAAGGAAGAGGAAAGTAGCTATGAACTCGGCGATTCCTGCTCTCCAGAACGACCATGAGCTCAGCTCTCCCGGCTCGAACAGTGGCGCAGGAGGTGGCTCCTTGTAGTCCTTGTCGCTCTGAGCTGACGTACCGATCGGCTGCCTCTCTGGGAACTTGTTAGCCCCCACTCTCACATCCTCTTCTTTGCCTTCCATTTTCCTCTCTAGAAAGGTTAAAGTGTTGAGCTTTTTCTACTTCTTTCTTCTTGTGTGTGGAGGAGAGTGTCTGGTGGATAGAGAGTGAATTTATAGAGGAAACAATATTAAAATGCCCTAACGTCTACAAACATTTATTTCAATTTTCTTTTATTTTATTTTATAAGACAAGACAGAAAATAAAATAGTATAACAAATAGTTTTATTTTTGTCAATCAGTAATAACAAATAGTTATCCAAAGATTATCCTCCTCTCTCCATGCTCCATCAATACAACATACGGTCATATTATCCAAAGATTATCATGGATCCTCGGGAACCTGTTGAGTAAAACCTTGTTGTCATTTGTCCAACAATTGTGCCTCAGCCCAAATCACACTTTCTACTTCGGCAATTTGTAGTATTTCCTGTGGATTTCCATTCTTATTCCTATAAATATTTTCATTTCTATTTTTCCAAATATACCATAATATCCAAGAAAAATAGCTAAAATCACTACCTTTTGAAAGTCTCCAGAAGAGGTAATCCATACTGGTGAAAACTGAAGAGGAAGGAAATAGTCCAGGAGTGGAAGGGATCCTAGACATAGCCCAAGTTTGCAGTGCTGGTGGGCATTCGAAGAGAACATGGTGAGTAAACTCCTTGTCCACCCCACATATGCTACACCTTAAATCACAATCCATCCCTCGAGATTTCAGATTCTTGGTGACAGGTAGTATACCCGATAATATTTGCCACACAAAATTTTTCAGCTTCGGAGGACATTTCAATTTCCATGAAAAAGCTAATAAAGGTTGAATGTTTAGACCAAAATCGTCTTGTGCCTTCTGTCTGAAATTAAAATATCTATTTTGAAACCTAACTTAACCGAATATTTACCAGGTTCTGTGAAATTCCAACCATATGAATTTGGCCTCTGACCCCTACTAATCGTCAAACCTCTAATTATTTTGACATCATCAGAATGTATGTATGCATTAAGCAAGTCCACATTCCATGAGAGATATGCCGGATAGATAAGATGTTCCACCATTATTCACCACATTTGTTTATTTTTAAGAAATCATAGTTTGTGTTTCAAAAAAAAGAATCATAGTTAAATTGTATAGCAAACTCATACTAATCATTATTCACCACATTATCGTGATCGTACAGGCCAAATTATTTATTTTGCTGCCTGTTTACAACAGGAAATGCTGGTTACCATACTTATATATTCTTCGTTTTGTTAATTAATGGACTGATCTCTCTATACATTTTTTGTCAACTAGTCTAGTGCTGTTCTATTGATTATTTATGATGTGACTGGGTGAAAATATTTAATAATTATGTAAATTTAAAGTCTGGTAATTTGTATTAATAAAGTTAATGAGGGAGGAGACCGGAGAGACCTCTGGAACATACCGACGTGCTCTGGTAAAAAGACAAAAATCTGACCTGTCTTTTCTTTTCTTCTTTCAGATATTGGGTCCACTTTGTGGACGGTAATAAATCGATAAATTTGGACGATCCCAGTAAAGCCCAGCAGTTGCTATGGTAAACAAGATATATAATTGAAAAAAAAAATTGACTCCAACGAAATCACTTATTGGACCGTTGGAGAAAAAAACTGCAGCTTTGTGAAGATTCAGATTCTTTCGATACTCGTATACAATATACTTAAAATTTCCCATATCAAACACATCAGCTACCCCTTCCAAAATATTATTATAGTAATAACTAAAAAGGTTACAAAAATCACATGTTTGTTACTAACTATTAGGTGGATGTCCATTACATCCATAAGCCCATGTTCTAGAGTATTTTGAATCCCTAATGTTATATCTCTATATATTGTATCGTGACCTATGGAAGAATAAGATTAATCAATTTCTCTTTTCTCTTATTTACAACACGTTATCAGCACGCTCTAATTCTAGCTAACTATACATCACATCATTAATTATATTAACATAATAATAATAATATTACAAATTTTTATTTATTAGTTAATCAACATTAACTTTGTACCAATTATAAAATCAAAATATAAATAATCGGGTTTTGCATCTATATTATTAAAATTGAAGTACATTTAAAAATTGTTTGAAAACAAAGATAACAGTATAAAAAAGAGTATAAACATTGATATCAGTATAAAAAAAGTATAGTGACCTTTTAATAATTTCACTTATAGAACTAATATTATTTTCAACAGATTTATTACATTTTTTATTTCCTTATTTTCATTCATCTTAACTACTTTATTAATTATATTATTTTAACAATACATCACATCATTAATTATATTAACATAATAATGATACTACAGTTTTTTATTATTAGTTAATCAACATTAACTTTGTACCAATTATAAAATCAAAATATAAAATAATCGGGTTTTACATATGATTAAAAGTTCGGTTTAGTTTATTTTACTATTTTTATCTTAATTTCAGTTGGTGAAAAATTACGTAACCAAACACATAATTCAAAGACATAGTTTATATGAACAAAATAATAATTTAAATCAAATAATAAAAACGAATTGCGTATATTGTCACTTAACTTTTCGAGCCATATAACTATTTTACTAAAAAAAAAAAAAATCACTTAATTTAGGCAAACGCATAAAAAGAGTGTTTTTTTTGTTTATAGAATCAGTTAAGCGTGGACACTCGGGTACCCATCCAAGTATGAATTGTTTCTTTTGGGTATCATATATTTTTTGGGTTTGAAATTAGAGGTCTAGCTTGGATATTATAAATTTATGTATGGATTTGGAGTTAGGTCTTCTTAGATGGTTCGGTTCTGATGTATCAGAACCTAAAAAATCAAAATAACCAATGTATTTGAACAGATTTGGAATATTTGTACATAAAATAACTATATTACCGGGTTCAATCTTGATTTTTTGAATACTATTAATTATATGGCAAAACATCAAAAATGTATAACACTAATCACGAAAAGTAAATATTAATTTATAAAAATGAAATAACTAATATCTACGCGTGGTGCGGACCAAGTTCTCAGGCAAGGTTATAATCATAATACAATTATTGGTTGTTGCGTGCAAGTAGATAAATTTAATTTTAATTCAGTTTCCAACATTTTGTGCTGACATGTAAAGTCTTTGAACAGCTCAGAGACACTACTAATCCTCAAATTTTCCAATTTTAACTAATTACTATCAGGCTGATTACTATATATCTGTATTTATTTATTATAGGTTAACTAGTGTTGTGAAAAAGACACCATTGTGGAAAGTTAATGAGACGTATTCTTTTTTGTAACGCAACCACAATGCACAGTCAGCTACCGTCCAGCCAACATATTTTTGGTAGAAGATAAAACTAGACCCGTTGAACATGTGTTATGTTTTATTGGGACGGTCCCGACCAAAGCTTTCATGTCAATGTGACATTACATATCACCCCTTCATTAAATTATAATGATTATTATTATGTTAATAAAATGAGATTAACAAGTAATAATTGCTTAATAACTTGTGATTTTTGCAATCTGTTTTTCTTTGTAGACCAGGTTACATAATACATACTATTTAGAAATTTTGGTGTTAAACTGATTTTTATTGAATGGTGAAAGATGTTAAGGAAAGACTATAGAACTCTAAGGATTTCTATGTAAATACTCAATAGTGTGTATAATCCTACTTTATATCATGTATAAATACTTTCCGTATACTTAATAAGAAAGTCATTCAGCTTATAATCTATATAGTATCAGAGCCTAAATAAACCTAGCCGCCTCTCCTTTCTTTTCAAAGTTTTCTTTTACGTGTTCATCATGTCTGATAACACCAACTCCCCTGTTTCAGCCACTGAAATCATCACTGTCTCAGCTACCTCGACCATTTTTAATGTCAATACGACAAATGTAACCAAACTCACATGATCTAACTTCCTGATGTGGAGAAGACATGTTCATGCTCTCCTCGACGGCTATGATTTGGCAGACTACATCGACGGTTCTACCGTCGCCCCCTCTTCGATGATCACAACTGATGAAGGGATCGTCCCCAACCCCGCATATGCGATATGGAAGAGACAATACCGTCTCATATACAGCGCTCTTCTAGGCGCGATCACCACTACCGTTCAACCCATCTTGTCTACGGCGTCGACTGTGACACAGAGATCTGGATTACTCTCTATGACCTACGCCAAACCGAGCCGAGGACACGTCAAGCAGCTTCGTCAACAACTACATAATTTGAAGAAAGGCAGTAAGTCGATCAATGAATATTTTCAAGGGCTTACATAGGTCTGGGCATTTTACCCGGACCCGAAGACCCGAACCGGAACCGACCCGAAAATACAGGTTCGGGTCCGGGTCCGGGTCCATGCTAAGTACATATTGGGTCAGACCCGTTCGGGTACCCGAAGTACCCGCAAATAATTGTATATACTAGGTATATTTGGGTGATTGGGTATATTTTTGGTATTTCGGATTTTTTTAAAAGTTTCGGGTTTGGATTTTCGGGTATAATTGTAGGTTTTTGGTGAAATTTTAGATTTTTAGAAAATATAATTTGGGTATTCGGGTAAAATTCGGGTATGTTTTGAGTTTTCGGGTCTGATTTTGGATAAATTTTTGGGTATTTTTGCGGTTCTTCGGGTATTTTTAGAGTTTTCGGGTCCAGTTCGGGTATTTCGGGTCTATTTCGGGTCCTAAATACCCGAACCGACCCGGATCCGAAATATACCCAAATATTTTGGGTATTTTACGGGTATTAAAATTATAGACCCGGACCCGACAAGACCCGACCCGGAATCGACCCGAAAAGTTATAGGTACCTATATGGGTCTAAATTGCTAGGACCCGAAGGACCCGGATCCGATAATACCCGACCCGAACCCGACCCGAAGACCCGGATGCCCAGGCCTAGGCTTACAACTCGATTTGATGAACTTGCCTTGCTCGGAAAGGCACTTGATCATGAAGATCAAATAGAGTTTGTTCTTGATGGCCTCCCTGAGGATTACAAGACGTCTGCTGATCAGATCGAGGGACGTGACACTGCTCCATCCTTGGCTGAGATCCATGAGAAACTTCTCAACCAAGAAGCCAAACTTCAGAGCACTCCAGTCTCGACACACTCTGCTCATGTAACCGCAAAATTTGCAAACTCTCGAGGTTCTGGCAACAATCAGAATCACAATCAACGACGCGGCGGTTATCGTGGGAACCAGAACTGGCAACAACATCAGCTAAGTCCCACATCCAATCAGTCCACACCGCGTGGATACCAGGTGAGATGTCAGATATGCAGTGTCTACGGTCATAGCGCACGCAGATGCCCTCAACTTCATGGTGCTGGCTCGATGCAACCAGCTCAACAAGGATACATTCCAAGACCTCAGACATGGCAACCAAGAGCCAATGTTGCACAAACTTCTCTCTACAATCCCAATTCTGGTGGCTTGACAGTGGCACAACACACCATCTGACATCGGATTTAAATAACCTTGATCTTCATCAACCTTTCAACGGAGGTGAAGAAGTCTCAATTGCTGATGGCTCAGGTCTGAAAATCACACACATTGGTTCAACTTCTATCCCTACAAACTCAAAATCTTTGGTTCTTAAGGATATCTAATGTGTTCCGAGTGTTAGCAAGAATTTGATCTCAGTTTATTGTCTATGCAATGCTAATCAAGTGTCCATGAAATTATTTCCTGCTTCTTTTCAGGTGAAGGATCTCAACACAGGGGTCCGGTTGCTCCAAGGATGCACAAGGGATGATTTGTATGAGTGGCCGGTGTCTCCTAAACCCTCAGCCTGCTATGTTACCTATCCAGACACCAAAACCACTCTTTCGCAAAGGCTCCAAAGACTTGGCCATCCATTTTCCTCTACTTTAAAACCCGTTGTTTCTGCTTTTTCTTTGCCTTGTTTCTGTACTTCTTCTGTTGTTTCTCCTTGCAATGATTGCTTACTCAATAATTGTAAATTGATATCTTGCATATTCACATTGTTTTATCCATTTATTCATGTGCATTTTCATCATATAGATTAGGATTAAGCCATGTCTAGGTTGCATTTTGCATACATATGTCTCCATTAGGTATTGGAGTACCACATGGAGTTCCTGGAGATATTTGAGTACATTTGGAGCTCAAGGGAGGTGATTAGAGGTGATTAGAGTGATCATTGGACGAGCAATGCATGGGAGCGACCTACCGGAGCGACGCCATGAACTCGCTCGCCATCTACGCTTCGGAGCGACCTCCTAGAGCGACAAGGCGAAGTCGCTCCAGCTCCTAGAGCGACCTCACCGCAGCGACACCCAGAGGTCGCTCGGGTTGTGTCGATTTGAGAGCGACGAACAAGCCGGGAGCGACCTCCTAGAGCGACACCCTAAGGTCGCTCGCGTCTATGGTTTCTGAGCAAGCCGGGAGCGACGTCTT
>NC_027750.1:21589550-21589793 GCF_000695525.1 Brassica oleracea var. oleracea | reverse complement strand
TTTTCTTTTGTTACTGATTCTTCTTCTTCACCTACCTTTAACTTTCAGGTGTATGAACTTGAGGAGCAGGGGTCCAACAAACCTAGTTCCAATAGTAGCAGACGTCAGAGCTTTAGAGAGGGAGTGTGTTCGAGCTTGAAGAGAAGAAGAACAACAAGCCCACTTGAAGCGATTGGATATTGATATGGCAGATCCACCGCAAGGGGCAGAACACCAACCGCGGGCAGCTCGACCCATTGGTAC
>NC_027750.1:21584366-21587359 GCF_000695525.1 Brassica oleracea var. oleracea | reverse complement strand
TAATGATTGCTTTCATATTATTCAACCAAAGACATTTGATGTTTGAGATATGTTAGCAAATGAGCATTCATCTAGACATAGAGCTTGCTTAGAATTGTGTATAGGCTTAAGGTAGATAGTTTGATTGATCATTTGTCATCCTTAGTTCGAAACGTGATCACCCAAGGTCTAATCCCTATGCCCATGAGTTCTCTTTTCCCTTAGTCAAGAAAGTATCATTCTGTTATTGCTTTCTAGTTTTAGTCATAGCTTAAAACTCATCTAAATCATTGGTTGCACTTAGATTAAGTGAGTACTTGTATTCTCAGTGCTTTGATATCCCTCAGAACTGGTTCGACAATCACTATACTACAACATTTGTCTTAGGAGCCTTGAAAACTCCTAATATCATAAATGTCAGTTAGAAATAAACTAGGTTTAGTAATAATACATGAAAAACTATACTTTTGTAAATTTTGAATATAAACTATGAAATTTTAAACTTTATTTTTGGTATCATCTTAAATAACACATACATAGTATATATAGAGAAGAAAAATTACTTGTCAATACTAATATTCTCTAAAGATCGCATTTACTTTCCTAATTCTCTTACGTTCATGATTGACCATGTTAGTTCGAGCCTTCAACTATCGAACTTATTGTTGGGCCTTTATGATTTTGTATCAGATTCTTGGAGCGAGTCTAGAGTAGGGTGAAACCTCCCTCCAACATTCAGATTCTCTATTTTGAGGCGCAAAATCTCAATTTCAATCAATATCAGATGTTTACTCTACGTCTCATGTTTATATTGTTGAACAGCTTTCTCGATCATGGCGTTTAAAAGGATGTCTAGATCAACACAACCTCTATGTCTAGTTAGCTTAATAATTTTTCCCAATGGAGACCATACATTGAACCAAAAAGAGTGATTGATATACTCCCAATCTCTATATTTGTAAGTAGAAACGGTCATGGATAAAATCAAATGAAACATTCGACTCAAGCCGCCAATTTTTTTTTTTAATTACATAGACGTATTCTCTCAAATTTGTAAAAATTGATTATTGAAATCTTACTAAGTCGCATACAATTTCAAATTTCCAGGGTCGGCCTTACATATAAGTTGAGTATGGATTCTATGTTTCACAATCCTTTGCCATATCCGCGAGTCCAACTAATAAAAGTCACGCGCTCTACCATTGGGTTAAGACAGCTTTTGTGCTTGGGATTTTATGGTTCATTATCAGGTTTGAGGACAAAATCAGCGTGTATCGCTTCCTCCAATGCCATTAGATGATCACTGAGTAAATCTACTCTATTGATTATTGGATGATTTCCCTTTTTCTAGTATCTGCCATGTTTTCTTCTATTTGCTACTGTCCAAAATATATATACATTATTAAACCTCTAAATAAGAAAATCTTTTAAGTCGTACGATCAGTCTGTAGCAATAATCATCAAGCAAGCTTTTAGTGGAGAAATGCCCAATTTTTTAAGGATGCTGTAGATACTGACAGTCATATGAATGAGCTTTTTTGTTGGCAAAAGAAAAACAAATGCGAGGGTTGTATGTGATATATAGCATAGAAAATAGTGTAGAAGATTCAGAGTAAAACTTCGCACCTTTACAGAGAAGGTTGGAAGCAGATATGTGAATTGTTACTTGTTTTTGATCTCAACAGCATGCATTATCAATAGAGCTTCACGTCGAGGAACCTTTTCCTATTTTGGATTAAATTTCAAGGCCCATTGTCGGAGAGAAGAGTTAAGAGTCAAGTACTATCTAACGCATGTTTGTTTGTCATAAGGCCTATACGTTTTATTTGTTGGTGCTCTCCAATGGCATGCTTTCATTTACATACATATATATATATACTAGGATCGGTCCGCCCTACGGGCGGAATATACTTTACTCGTGATCTAGGTTATTATTTTGTATGATTTTATGTTTTATGTTTTAAGTTTTCATTTCCAAGAGATGTATATGATAATGAGTTTTGTCTTTTATAAAGTTTTAGGTGAGGAGAGATTATATGTGATAATATATATTTTGCTTGTATTACAATAGTTGATTATGTTGTTAAAAAAAATTAACTTTATGATACTATATATTAGTTAAATTTTACCTACTTTATTAAATTATTTGATATATAATGTGTGTTGAATTTGATGATAGTATATTATCTTTATCTGTAATTCAATGAAAACATCAAAATATTGAAATTGAAAAAAGATATGAAAGATGAATACATTTTTTAAAAGATGATTTGTTTATGTTTATATATAAGTTATATATAATAGTTATGTTATTATTATTTAAAAGATGAACATATAATGGAGTAGGAATCAAAATCAATTGTTTCGTGTTAAGAACATCTCCAAAAGCAATTTCAAAATTTCGAATATATATTTTTAATGGAGCTACGCGCGGGAATAATTTTCTTATTATTTTTCTTTTTATAATTGTTGTTATATTTTTTTTATTTTATGTGTTAAAATTGTTTAATGTCGTGAATTCAATCCAATCTTGTTGCTATTAACTAAATTTTATAATTAAACTTATTTTGGTGTTGCATATATATCTATTGATTAGTTTTGTTTTAGGTTATCTTAATTTATTTATACTTTTATTTATTTTGTTATTTTTTTGTATTACATCTATACATGTATTACATCTATACTTCTGGCCATGCAAATATATAAAAAATTTATGATTATATCAGTATAGAATCTAAGGTTAATTTTGTTTTGGAATTCATGAGTATTTTTTAACACATTTATTTGAATAAATCTTTTTGTTTATATTAATACAAACTTTTTTCTTTTTTTTGTTCTTATGTTTTTTTTGTTATATCTGGTTTATATGTTTTCCAATTATCTGTTGTGGTTTTTCTTAATATTTTGTTGGTTTGATTTTAATGATTTAAAAGAAAACTGACATATTCACTTATTTAAAATTTCCGTAGACTTTGATTTGATGAAATGTGAACTTGTTTTAAATATATTTTAAT
>NC_027750.1:21583459-21584082 GCF_000695525.1 Brassica oleracea var. oleracea | reverse complement strand
CAAGTATTTCGTTTAAATGCAGTAGTTAATCAGTCGGATATTTGAAGTCGTTAATCAATCGGGTTTTTGTAGTCGTTAATCGGTCAGTTATTTGCAGTCGTAAGTTAGTCGTTATTTGTTAGTCATAAATTAGTCGGTAATCGTAGTCATAAATTAGTCAATATATTTCTGACTGATTAGCGACTACAGTTATTTTATGAGTCGCTATTTAGTCGTAAAATATTTCTATTTTGCTGACTGTTTTACGACTACATTCTGACTTCTTTTTTGTTATTTTAATTCCTAATTTTATTATTTATGCTTTCTTGTTTGTGATGCTATTATATAATAAAACAATATTTATTAAACAAATTGTGAATTTGAAAACACTAGTTAATTTTAAACCTGAAAATGTGAACCAACGAGAGTTTACAAAAAAAGTTATCTACCAACGAGAGTTTACAAAAAATGTTACCTACAACTAAACAAAAGTCAAGTTTCATGTCCAAGAGACATAAACAAGAAAGCATGATCAGGTGGTGGAATTAGTAGATACGAACTGATCAAATCTATGATCAGTTGCAGACAGAAACTTCTTCACTACAGCAAACTCATTGATCTGCTTTGCTTGCTCTGCAATAGTA
>NC_027750.1:21580926-21582673 GCF_000695525.1 Brassica oleracea var. oleracea | reverse complement strand
GGGATTGTGGATTTGGGTTAGGCGGGATTTAGAAAATTAGTTTGTTTTGGTTTTACTTCTTTTTTTGGTTTCGCTTTTGTTTTGGTTTTGCTTTTTTTTTTAATCACTTAACAATATCAAAACACGTTATTAAAAAGCAGCTAACATAACATTATTTTCACATTATAGAAAAAAAATAACATAAGTTTAGGGATATGACTTACAATTTATTGTAAAATATTTTAGTATGGTGTTTTTCCATCTTCACCATCATCATCATCATCAGAAGAAGATTTATTACATTGGAATTCATCTTCCGATTCTTCATCTTCGACATCAATATCGAGATTTATCGGTTCTCTTCGAACATGCGACAAATGGTCGACTGCTAGATCTTCAATTGTAGTCATCAATACAGCATCATCATTGTCTTGTTGTAACAGTGTCGATTCTTTGTCTTCGTATTCTCCTGAAATAATTTCCCTCGGGTTCACTTTTAAGACATTGTACCACAACTGTTTTGGTTTTTTTACATACGGATACGAGATGTAACAAACTTGATGTGCTTGAGATGCTGTTATCAAATAATAAAAAGTTAATAATATATTTATGGACATTAATTAATATGTATAAATAATACATACCTAGAATAAATGGTTCGTATTTATAGTATTTCCTCAATGAAAGAATGTCTACGATGCCACCGTTGCTCCGCCGAGTGCCTCTGCCAATTTTAGGGTCATACCATTTACACTTGAAAAGTGTGATTTTCAAATCCACCGCCCCCTCGTACTCAATTTGAATGATATCAGTTAAGATTCCGTAGTAATCAGCTTCAGTACCAACTTCTTCATTACCACTTAAATGTGTCGGGTCAACATGACTCGTTCCTAATGCCATATCAATTTCTTCTCCATGATTATACCAAACATAATAATCTTGCATGAATCCTCTACTATATATATGTTTCCAAATTTTTGACCCCGGAAGAAATTTATCGTTTTTGCAAACACTACATGGACAGAAAAATTTACCCCCGTTGCTTTGCGTGAGAGGCTGACTATTGGCAAATGTCATGAATTGATCCACCCCTGCTACGAATTCTTCCGAGAAATTTCCCGTCCGTTCATCGATCCTCTTGTACATCCAATCTCGAAAATTAGCATTGTTGTTATTTCCCGACATTGTAACACTTCAAACAATCTTTCTTTTTTTTTTGTCTTTCACGATTTTGTTTTTTGAAATTTGTTTCTACGGTTTATCAGCAGAAATGTGGGGAGACACCGTCTGTATCACATTGTAAATTGTCTGACTTATTAGCGACTAAAGACTGACTAACCAAAATATTAGGTACAATGACCAAAAATGTAAAAAACGTGCTGTGTACCGGTTTTAACCGACTGATTAACGACGAAATAATGACCACATACGCATAGTCGTTAATCGGTCGCTATTTACCGACTATAATGCGACTGAACATTTCCGACATGGTATTAGTCGCCAGCCAGTCGTTATTTAGCGACTAAACTACGACTGGTTGTTGTAGTCGTTAATTTGCGTCTGTTCTGCGACCGTTTTTCTGCGTCGCCAATTAGTCGCCTAACAGTCGTGTCATAGTCGTTATATTTTGCGACTACCTTTTCAGTCGCAACCCGTGGTCGGGAATCACGTGTTTTCTTGTAGTGAAAGAGAAACATATATCTTTTAAATTTCGTAAACTCGTATGACTTGCATCCTATTTTTCTATTTTCACGTACAAAATTAACAA
>NC_027750.1:21577934-21580769 GCF_000695525.1 Brassica oleracea var. oleracea | reverse complement strand
TTTTTTTTTGAGCAATCGTCTTCCTCTATTCTTCATACCTAATATTTTCCTCATCTTCGTTAACCTCCAAGCTCATACTAGCACCAAATCCATTGCCACTGTTTTGTCTCAACATAACTCCAAATCTAATCATCTCCAACAATCTTTAGTCTCCATCTGAGATTGAATTAAGCTAAGCTTCTTATTCCTTATCTGATTTTGTTGCGATGACAATATCAGCGACTCCGTTGTTGTCATATCTATAGAGGCCCGACTTACCAGATGGTCAAAAATCCAGTCGATCCCAATGCGTCTCCCGTCGCTAATTTTTGTATTCCTCTGACGGTTTTATCTCCATGGTAAGCACATCCATATTCGGTTGAGTCAGCTTGAGAGAGATTCGCGAATCTCACTCATACCTCCTTAATCGATCAAAGCTCTCCTTTCTTGATTTGACTCAGATGTCGATCCCGACCTGTAACTCTCGTCTACTTCTTTGAGAACAACAGTCTAACCAACCAAATCAAGGTTCGAGACCTGAGCTTCCAATTTATTTTCGGGCGAACTTGGACCATCAAGCTTAGGCTCTTCCAGTGAGACTCATGTACGCCTCTCTTCCTTCTTCTTTCACATTCTGCTCAAAGAATTTTTTTTATGGTTGTGTGGAATGAAATGATGATGTTCACGGGTTCCAAGCTCACCTTTTATAGCAGAAGATTCACCGACTGGAAGAAAAAAAATATTCATTGAATGAGAAAACATGGAAGGGTGGGTAATTAAGAAGGTTGTCAATGGCAACATTGAATGCATCCCTTAACGGTCCGGTTTCCCTTTGCCGTCGAGAAGGAATACAGACAAATCGACACAAATGACAGCTCTTACCAAAGATTGGCCGTAAAATTCGTCTCTCATAACCTATCCGAAACTCCATGGTCGGTTTAACAAAATCAGAGTTTGAAGAATATCATGAAACCTTAAAAATAGATGATTGCAATATTGTCAATATTGGGCTTCGACAATGTTTTCAGTTTCGGCTCAACTCTATAACAAAACTGAAAGCAACAGCCCATTCTATAAATGAAACGCAGAGTATTAATAGAAGGGACACGTGTCGGCTTCTCAGGACTCGACTTTGTGACATGGATGCTGAGGTGGCGCAACAGGAGGGAGACAAACATTTTTTTTATATATATAGATAGATATATATATATTGTAGTTCAAAAGTTAAATAAGGAAGAGATAAATACTAGGGATGGGACATGATCGGGTATCCGGAGAATTTTTAAGGTAATCGGATATGGATCTTTATCAGGTGATCCATATTTTTTTATCATTCTTATCGGGATTCAGGATTTTCGGAATCTTTCTAAAAATTATATTATCTGGCGGATATTCGAATTCAGATCTTTAAAATAAATAAAAATAATATTAAAATATATTAAAAATTAACAATAATTTCAAAATAAAAATGTATATAATGTTTTTAATTATTTATATATATATATATTATTAAAAAAATATATATGTATTATAAAATGAAAATATAATAAATAAAAATAATTTTTAGATATAAATATTACTATTTTTGAAATAATTATCAATAAAAATTACATATCCGAACTAAAAATCAAGATATATGAATCTGAATTCGGTTCCGACGGATCCAACATTTTATTATTCGAATCCAGATACGGCCCCTCCAGATATCCCGATTTTCAGAGCGGATCCAGATCGGATCTCGAATCAAATTCGGATCTCGAATCAAATTCGGATCTCGAACAATGAATTCATCGCTAATAAATACTTCTATGTCAATAAAGATCTTCGCTGGTTAGATCTTCTATGTTGGGGACGTCTGGGCCTTACTCCAACTAATCTTAAAAAAAAATAGTGCTAAAATAGTCTGGTTGCAAAATTTAAAATGAACATAAAACATAGTCACATATCGTGCTTCATATTTTACAGAATACAGAATTGACGGATTTATATTTTGCATCAAATCTGCAAACAGCCATTTTTTTTTTGATAACTCTGGTATATGGGCAGCCACATTCCCAACTATCCCCCCGTAGGGGGTCCAGCGCCCCAACGGAAGGAATGTTAAATCCGCTGTGACCGGGGCTCGAACTCGTGATGGTGGACACCTCAGCCGAGGTTGCCATTTTTATGTCTTACTAATATGCACTAACACAATATATCAGGGTCAAGACAAGAAGATAATATACATAGAAAGTTTAATATTTGTATACTTGATTTTGATTATTATGGATTTTTTTAAAAAAATTATCCATTTTTTGAATATTATATCATATTTGTAGATTTCTTATGATTTTAAAATTGCGGATTTAGCCACTTATGTTTTTGAATATATCTTCATTTTCAACCAGTTTTGTATTACAGCTTAGCTACGTATCTAATCTATTTATTTTAGCATAGATTTAAATTAAAGTTGGAAATTTCTTCTAATCCTCTTACTATTTTTTTAGAGCATTCTAAATAATAAACTTTTGCCTCATATGTTATTATCAAGATTGTCATTACTTATGTGTCATCATGAGAGCTCTTCTCATAGCATTTATTGAATAACACTTGCTTGCCTAGACTAATTACATATAGTGCCATTGGACATTTAAGTTTCATGTTTATGCATAATATAATTGGTTTTGATGGATTATACATATATCTCTTATTTTCATGCGAGTTTTAAAAATGTATTTATTGCTTTCATGCTTATATCTTCTCATTCTTTCTTGGTTGTATCTTTTTTTGCAACCTAACAATAATAGTCAACTGTATTGTAATCATTATCGCATTGTAAACAAGTTTTTATTTCATATATTTCTTATTGGATGATTT
>NC_027750.1:21572594-21576880 GCF_000695525.1 Brassica oleracea var. oleracea | reverse complement strand
GTAGTTGTGGTTTTATCAATTTTTTATTTGTTTCTTTATAAATTTGTTTCTTTCATATTTTATTATTTTGTTGCATATGTTTCATTTTATTTTATATTCATAATTTATATTATGAAAACAATAATGCTCTTGCTTTTTTTTGTTTCATCTTAAATTCATAATAAATTTATATAAGTCTTTACTTACTCTTTTAGATGTATTTCCATAAATATAATTAAAATACCCCAATAAATTAGTCTATATAGTTTTAAAGTTATAATCTCTTTTAATCCATCACCCCGCGCAAGGCGCGGATTACCACCTAGTTATCTTTGCAAAAAAAAAGTAAAACTACAAGTTTAGAACATTGTTTAATGCGTGCGACAGTATGATTAAAGTTGTTAGAATGTTGCTTATCTATATGGTAAAACAACCCATTTATTGCCCCTTTTCGACAATTAAACAAAATTTAACAACGGTTGGATTTGCTTTTGCCCTTGCTATGTTTTTCAAAAATTACAATTAACATAGAAAGAATTTTGTATATATAAAAAATGGGAATTGAAAAAATGACTCAAAGTCGATTTTAACCAGCTCTTTATGACAAAACAAAAACCCCGTTATGACCATAGGCGGACGCATGTTATGAGATGGTGTGTCAGTTGACCCATGTTAAATGTAAAAACATTCATTGTGCCTTTTAGATGTTATATTTATTTAGCTCAAATGGTCAGAGTTGCACCCTCTAAAATAAGATGTATCAGGTTCAATACTCCTTTTTGTTTTACTTTTTACAATTTAATTAGTCACTGACCCAGGTAAAAAAAAATTATGGGTCCGCCACTCCAGCACTTTGTAACCAAACAAAAAACTATATGCAATTTTACTAATATAATCATGATGTGAAGTCTTCTGTGTGGTTAGTGAAGTCTTTTCTTGGAAGACTTCTCGAAAAGTTTTTTCTCGGAAGACTTCTCGAAAAATCTTCTCATGTATTAGATCTTAAAAATTATTTATAAATTTTATTAAATATATTTTGATGGGAAAAAAAATCTAAATCATATAATTATAAATATTTTCAAATGATGTAAATATAGATTTACTAAAATTGAATTTTTTCCAACATAAGTGAATGAATGTAGACTGAGTCATGATAATCTTTTATTTAGGAACTGGTAACATATGTTATAGTATTGTTTGTGTTTTTATGGTTAATTTTGAAATCTTAATTTAATTTTTTTCTGACTCATATGTGTTTAGTTTTGTGTATATTAAACAGTTATAAATTGATCATATATTTAATGAAGTATTTGTTTCTATTTAGTTATTTATCTGGTTTTATGATTTAGAAAATTTCTACGGAAGTCTTCTAACATGCATGCATTGGAAGATTTATTGGGAAGAGTCTTCTGGGACCAATAACAAACTTGTGTCTCAGAAAACTTCTATGTAAGTCTTCTGAACCAAAAATATTAAACCTAATTGGAATTTTTGTCTCCTTATAAAAAGACAATTTACCCATTCTCTCCCGTCCTATCAAATAGTTGCAACAAAATATAATGTTCCTCATTCTAAAACTCTCCAACCACTCTTTAATCTCCTTGAACTTGAAAACACCAAACTTTAAATCTAGTTCTCATTTTTTTTCTTATGTTTTTCTCACTAATTTATCTTGTTTTTTAAGGTTTTTCATTACATGGTTCTCATTTTTCACTCTTTCAAATGTAGATCTATAAATTTTGAATATGTATTTTGGTGTGTTTTATATGTTAGATTCTAAAAATCTATATATTCAATTTATTGTGACTATTTTTTTAAGCATAAACAATTTATTTTTGAGTTTTTTCGATGTTTTGAAATTATTTGAGTGTTTTTGAATTTGCAGATTTTTTAGATCTAAGTCAGACTTTGGAAAACTTCTAAGATGAATCTCAGACAAAGTCTCCTGCCCAAAGTAGTAAATTTTGGATATGTATTTTTGTCTGTTTTATATATTATATTTTAAAAATTTATAGATCCAACCTAATGTAACAGTTTTGTTTATTGTTAAACATAAAATTTTACTGATGTTTTTCTCTGTTTTGAAGTCATCTGAATGTTTTTGAAAGTGCAGCTTTTTTTCAGATCTGAGTCACACTTTGGAAGACTTCTCAGAAAACTTTCGGAAGACTTTTTGGAAAGTATTCGGGAAAATCGCATTTTAAACCCAATAGTGTCACATTCTCGCACTTTAAACACTGAAAGTTTTAAGGGAAAATTGCCAAAAGAGAACAAGAAAACAACATAGTTGTCCCTATGGTATAAATCCATCATTAAATTGTCCCTTTAGTATAAAATTTTCCAAAATTCCAAAACTAACCTTGAATTAATCTAATTAAACATAATTTAATTGTGTTTGTTTCATGTGCTAAGTAATTTTTTTTTAAAAAAAAACGTGTTACAAAGATATATTAAAAAAGTTAAAACAAAAAGGGAACAAAACACGTAACCCTAATTTCTTGTTGGTTTCTCCGCCTCTCTCTCAAGAAAAACAATCGAGACTTTGAAAATGGCGATCCTGTGTAATAACCGGTGAATTCAACGGCGAAATCAAGCTTCTCCGCCTCTCTGCTGCTCGCTGCTTCTCTCTGTTTGCCTCCACCTCTGAACTAATTTCGTTTTTGTTTCACCGCCTCTCTCTGATGGCCAAAAAATTGAGACTTTGAAGATGGCGATCTTGTGGACGAACCAGTGAAATCAAAGGCAAAATCGAGCTTATCCGCCTCTCTGCCTCTCCGCTTCTCGGCGCTTCTCTCTGATTCTCTTCACCTCTCCGCTACTCTCCGCCTCTCTGCTTCTCGTCGCTTCTCTCCATTTCTCTCCACCTTTCGGCTTCTCTCCCCTTCTCCGCCTCTCTCATCCGGCTATCTGGTCTCAATTTGTGAACGGTTTGTTTCTTTGATTTGTCTTAGTCTTTGTTTCATTATTAAGTTTGTTACTTTGACTTGGATCAATATTTGTTTGCTTGTCTGAATTGACTTTTTGATTATGTGAACCGATTTTGGTGAACAATGTTAGTGTTTGTGTTTGTCTTTATGAGTGTTACGATACTGATTTCGCTGAACAAAGTTTGTGTGTATTTGACTGTTAATTGTCTTAATTTGCTGATTTGATTGCGAGATGGAGATTGACTTGTCTTATTTGATTAATCGATCTACTGTGTTTCTAAATTTAAATTTGATTAGACAATGGTGTTTTGCTTTTGATTATTATCTTGTGTTTGGCTCAGTTTCACTCTGGCTCAGTTTCACTCTTACGCTTGTTTCGGACGTTTGCATGTTTATGATATTGCTGTTAACAACCATGTGTTTTATTATCTTTTGTAGATATGGAGCTGGAGCTACCTAAACGATTATATGCAGAGGGTTCAGAACCTCGGGTTAAGAAGATCAACAACAGTTGCCGCATGGAACTTATCAGAGATCTGAAGAAAGCTATGTGTGCAGAGTACGATGATGTGAAGAGAGATCATGTTTTCACACATATCATGGCTATTGCCGAAAATGATCTCAAGTTCTCTGGGAAACTAGTGGATAGCTTCATATGTAGACAGCTGATTACCTCAAAGCTGCATGAGAAGTGGTTTGTTTTTGCGAGGACGCCTCTCCGGTTTTCGCTTCAGGAGTACCATGCTGTGACAGGCCTCAAGATTACACGGGAAACTAACAGTGACGTAGTGAAATGGAAAAACGACGGGGGTTTTTGGAGTAACCTACTGCACACAGGTGGTAAGATCACCTTGCAGTCGATCAGAAAGGTTCATCTACAAGAAGTTCACACTTGGACGCGGCTTGATAGGATGAGGTTGATCTACTTGTGTGTAATAGTGGGTGTGGTGATGGGGAGAGATGAGAAGGTGTCCATCCCTCATATGTACATCAAGTTGGTGATGGATTTTGACAAGGTTCGGAAGTTCCATTGGGGTCTTCACTCGTATGATTTCCTGTTGAGTTCGATTGAGAAGGCAATGAAGAAGTTGGGTAAGAAGGAGAGCTACATTTTCGAGGGTTTCTCCTATGCTCTCCACATTTGGATTATGGAGGCAATTCCTGATTTTGGAGAAACATTAGGTAGAAGAGTCTCAGACAGCTTCAAAGGTCCAAGGTGTGGCAATTGGAAAGAAGTTGCAAAAGTTTCTTATGAAGACATCATTGAGCTCGAGGACTCCTTAACTAAGAAGGTAACATTCTCTCTGTTTTTTTCTTTTATATGGTTGTTGTATATATTTTGTTTGGATTTTCATGTTTTAACTGTTTGCAGGATAACTT
>NC_027750.1:21533799-21569059 GCF_000695525.1 Brassica oleracea var. oleracea | reverse complement strand
GCAAATCTTTTGCCTTTCTCGGTTCTCCTTTCAATCTTTTTCTCCACATCTATGGTAAGAGGATGATTATGCTTTGAAATCTTTTTCTTACGGTTATAAAACCACCGAGTCAGCATTTCTCTGATACTGTCCAACAAGGGAATGATTGGATACTCTCTCGGCGAACGCAAAGCAGAGTTGATGGATTCGGCAGGGTTTGTTGTCCTTATGTCATATCTATATCCAGAGAATTGACATCTTGCCCACTTTTGGACTTCAGCATCCCTTAGGTATTTTCCAATTGTCGGACTGATATTACACACATTAGCAAATATCTTTTCAAACTCAGCAACTCTATAAACCTTGGACGCCTTTGCAACCAACCCAACAAGTCCTTTCCCATGGTAATATGTTACCACATTATTCAACAAATGATGAATGCAAATACCATGTTTAGCTGTTGGATACACAGTCTCAAGCGCCTTAGCAATGGCCGCATGTCTATCCGAAATGAAAGCCAAATGATGATCATCAGCAATGACACTATTTAGTTGTCTCATAAACCATTCCCAAGAATTTTCATTCTCTGAGTCGACTACTCCGAATGCAAGAGGATACAAATTAGAATTTCCGTCTACAGCAGTTGCAACCAATAGAACTCCTTTGTATTTGTTCTTCAGAAAAGTGCCATCAACCACAATAACCCTCCTTATGACTCTGTTAAATCCTCGTAGCGATTGCCCAAATGCAATAAACAGGTACCGAAATCTCCCTTTGCTGTCAATCTCATACGATGAATGTGTTCCCGGATTAGCCTCTCTGAGCATGTGCAAGTATTTCGGTATTTTTCCATAACTTCTCTCTGGTATACCTCTAACAGCATTAACCGCATATTCACGAGCATCCCATGCTAAAGATTTCGTGATCTCACAGCCATGATCCATAAGCATAATCTGTATTATATCATTGCATTTCGGCCCTTCCTTAACCCCTTCATACCTATGCATAATCAGACTGCCTATAGTTTTGGCCGAAGCAGTCCTACCCGGTTTGGTTTTGTTTGAAGGTGCACATGTATGTTCACCGACATACTTTTTGATAATGAAATATTCAGAATCCTGCAAACACTCTGCTCGAACACACCAATTGCATGCATTATCCTCACATCTAACGTACCAAAGTTGTCTATCCGTTTTGATAACCTCATAGTGAAAGTTATGCTTCATTGCACATATCTCGAAAGTCGCCTTCAACAAAGTTTTGTTCTCAAACAATTGTCCCTTCTTAACAACATTGAGCACAGAAAACTTTGACATCTTATGTACGTCCTCTTTGGCCGAGATCATGGTATCGGCATGATAGGCATCCTCATCAACTTCGACTCTTCTAATCTTTTCTTTCTTTTCCTCGCACTGCCTCTCAACAAACACAGGAGCTGGTTCATTCCCCCTATCAACCGAGTTTCCCTCCTCTTGAGCAGTAGTTGAATCAGCTGGCGACTTGTTAAGATCAAAGTCTGGTTCATTCAGATTCTCAACTTTGGCTTTAGATGTTACACACAATCGAGTAGAAACACACTTTTGAACAAAACAAACAAAATTCTGAAGCTGTCGATCATTTGCAATGATCACAGGCGGACAAGTTGATGTATTGATCAACTCATTAGGTAGATAACTCAACTCCAAATCGGGTAAGCTATCTTCTTCCATATCAAAATCTTCCAAAACCATTCTTTTAAAATCCTCTAAGGTAGAAGTTGATTCCAATAACAGTAGCCTAGCCCCTCTCTCATCAGCCGTAAAAACCCATCCCGTGGTTGCTCCAAACTCCCAAACACCACATGTTGTATAGATATGCATCATAGAACAAGAGTTTGTAAAAATCACAAGACAAACTATAGAGAAATTATTGGAAAATCATAGATTGGTGAAGAAGAACATTCAAAATCGATTTTTTTTTTAATTTTTCACGAACCAAATCAATGAAAACACGTTTTAGGAAGTTAGAATATTTTGAGAATATTTTAAAAACTGCAACTTCCTTAATTTTCGAAAATTCAGTTTTTTTATCCGTAGAAGGCACCTTCTACACTGTGTAGAACATAACAAAATTCCAGAATGTAATTTCTACACTATGTGGACGTTCGTATATGTTTTAGATTTTGCATTCCTGATAACTTAGAATACTCAATAAAAGTAGAAACAGTTTTCTGAATAAAAGTAGCGATCATTACAAATAGTAGAATACGTATTCCCCATATTTAGAATTATAGTAAAAAGTAGTTTGTACGTTCTAAAACAAGTAGATGGATGTGTTCATTCTAGAATTCATTTTCTACTTACCCGTTTTGTGTAGAAACAGAATTCTACTTTTAGTAGAACGTAATTTAAAAATATTATTTATTATGTTTTTCAACCCAAAAAAAATATGTGTTTGTGTAAATGGGTGTTTTATTAATTGTTTATATTTTTAATAATTTTTCTGATTCATATAACTATTTATTTCATTAATTTTAACATATGGAAAGGGTAAAACGGAGAAAAAATGGACAAAAAAAGATTTATACCATAGGGACAACTATGCTGTTTTCTTGTTCTCTTTTAGCAATTTTCTCAAGTTTTAACTAGCACTTTAAACCTTGAAAGTGACATTTTTATCATAACAAACCTCCAAGTTAACTAGGTGACCTGTACTATTCATTTTGTGATGACGTGTCGGTTTTTTATTTTTTATTTTTTCTTTTAAATAAAAAATAAAATACATAGAAAATTTAAAAAAATTCGAAAAAACGAAAAAATCGAAAAAATAAAAAAAATTAAAATTTCAAAAAAATATAAAAATAACATTTCAAAATTAAAAATAAAATAAATATTTTTAAAAATTAATCCAACTATACACCAATAAGTATATATAATATAATAACTTGAATGGTGATTCTAGATTCTGGTTTATGGTTTTTGATTTTTTTTAAAAAAAATTGATTTATTAATACTTAACTTGTTAAATTTTCAAAATTAATCCTATTATTGGTATTATTTATTAAAATGATATTTATTTTAGTAATTTTAAGTTTGTTTAAAAAGAAATTAACTTATAAGTGAAGTTCTTAAAAATAGTAAATAACTTTGAAATTAAATAAATAACTAATCAAACTGTAGATAAACTAAAATATATGTTACTTATCTAAGAAGCTCCACTCATACCAAAACCTAACATATACAAATCCAAAAGCATACCTCTCTATCTCTTAATTATATTTCAAACTAACTTACAGTATTTTATTTAAGGTCAAAAACATTTTAAGTGGCCTATGAGATATTTTATAGTTTCACAAAAATTTAATAAGTTAAGTATTAATAAATCAAAAATTAAAAAAAATCAAAAAAAAAAAAAAAAACAGAATCTAGTATCACCATTCAAGTTATTATATTATATATATATA
Organism: Brassica oleracea var. oleracea; assembly: GCF_000695525.1. NCBI lineage: Eukaryota > Viridiplantae > Streptophyta > Magnoliopsida > Brassicales > Brassicaceae > Brassica > Brassica oleracea. Next base: position 21,565,638 of record NC_027750.1, on the reverse strand, counting down.
TATATTTATTGGTTTATAATTGGATTAATTTTTTTAAATATTTTATTTTATTTTTAATTTTGAAATTTTATTTTTATATTTTTTGAATTTTTCAAATAAATTGACTTTTTCGAATTTTTTCAAATTTTCTATGTATTTTATTTTTATTTTTTAGAAAAAAGAAAAAAAAAGAAAGAAACCGATACGTCATCACAAAATGAATAGAAACCTCGTTGACTTGGTAAACAAGTAAACCTCATTGGAGGTTTGTTATGATAAAAATGTCGCTTTCCAGGTTTAAAGTGCTAGTCAAAAACGTTCAGTGTTTAAAGTGCGAGAATGTGACACTCTCAGGGTTTAAAATGTGATTTCCCCCAAAGTATTCTAATGCATTTTATGATAGAAAAATTCCTGGAAGAGTCTTTCAGAAAGTCTTCCGAAATCTTATGCCCAAAGTAGTACAAAGGGATGATGTCAAGTGGAGGCAAAACTTCTCTATGTCAAGGAATGATATCTAGCTCCATGTATAATAGTTTTGTTTATGGTATGTTTTATGACATGTATGTGTACTCTTTTGATTGTGAATTCTTTTGTAAACTTGAAGAGATGTTAATGAAAATTATTTGGTAAATATGTTCATGTTTTGCAAAAAATACTTGACATTATTGAAGTTATTGATACAACATGTCAAAAAAGTTTTTAACCTTTCTACCTACTCGTAACAAAACATAACAACACAAAAACTTAATCAAATTTACTAAAACTAAGAGTGAAGACTTCTCAAGAAAACTATGTCAAATTCACAAAAGATCAAAACTGAATTTTAAATGAAAATTGAAATTTTAAATCTTATGGAAGTTAAAAATTATATCTTATGATCTAAGAAGACACATTAAACCACATGACTTGATATTTTTGAAGTTATTTAACACTTTTGAAAGTAAAAAAAAAACATATCTTGAAGTTACTTAGCACTGAAAAATTCTTCTCGGATTAGCTAGAAACATTAGTAAACATGAATATTTGTAACTTCATAATTATCATCAAATAAGTTATGATTTTCTTATATGCAAGAGTCACAATATTGACTAATATGTAAGAATTAATAAGAAAATATTAAAAAATCATTTTAATTGTAGAGAAAATGAAAGTTTATTAGGAAATCTTCCATTTAGGTGATTTTTGCAAATGTCAAATTTACAAAGGAAGACTTCTAGAGAAATCTACTCTACAACATACATCTTGAGAAGTTTTCCTTTGCAAATATTAACTTATTTTTGTATTTAAAAGTTTCTCTAAAATACCAGAAAAAACTTCTCAACTAACTTGTTTAGAAAGTCAAATATCTGCAAAATTTTGGTTTACTGAAAAACTAACTTGTTTATCTGAGAAGACTTTTCGATTTTTCTAGAAGATTTATCTGATAAGCAAGTTAGTTTTTCAATTGATACATACACTGATAAGTGATAATATACATACACATATTACATAGAGTATTGTCCCTGACTGAATTAAGCTGCTTTAAGGAGACTCGATAGAACTAACCGATCATGGTCAAAATCTACTCGATTACATTTTTTTTTAAACGTATGGTTTCGACTTTTGCTAGGCGATAGATGAAAATCAAGACAACGTGGGCTAATTAGTTCTGTCGGACAATTTTTCCTTAAAGCGCTCGTCTTTATCAGCAAACCCTACATAAAATAGTATGTATGACCCATGACTGAATTAAGTTGGAAGACTTCATCAGCAAACCTTAATAGAGATGGTTAAAAAAAATCACTCCCTCCGTTCTCAATATAAGATGTTTTAAATAAAACATGTTTATTAAAAAAATTACTTTTTATCTAAAAAATATTATTAAAACTATAAATTAAAAACTATTTAATCAATTACAAAATAAAACTATTAAATTTGATTCACAGATTTTGATATAGTTAAAAGAACCAAGAAATATGAAAACATTTTACATATTGAAACATAAAATTTCTTTTAAACATCTTACATTTAGGAACAGATGGAATATATTTTATGAGAATGGCATAGAACGACGTCGTAGTGAGGATTCTTAAAAAGAGTTGGTCAATGAAATGAAAATATAATGGCGTTGGTTGAAAGTTGATATTGTAGTAATCATCCCAAAAGAATGACGTGTTCTCCGTTTCCATAAGCAGCCATGCGAGACCCTCAATGACGACGCCCAATTCCTTTTCCAACCTTTTATTCTCTAATTGTTACGGGACTTACGGTCAATGTTCTAAAAATTTCTAAACGGTAGCTAGGCACTTTATAGAAGACTACCGACTAAGCAGATTATATGAGACCTAGTCAAGGCCTAGGCGTCAGCAAATTATTGATTTATTTTATATATTTTATACATTTATATGGCTTATTTTAGTTTTTAAATTTAATTATAAAATTATTGTGATGAATTATCAAAATTAGATATACAAAAAAGAATTAGACAAATTTGCATATTTGTAATAATATTATTTCTTAATTTAACATATTTAGATAAATGTAGATCGATTTAAACAATTTTTAACCGATTTAAAACAATTTAAACCAATTTGAATCAGTATAAATTATATTTTTAAAAAAAAATTCGTACAGTACTGAGTTGCTGCCTAGGCTGGGTTTAGAACGTCTCCAAAAGACATTTTATAACTTCAAATATGAAGTTTTTTCCTCTCCAAAAAGAAATTTGAAGTTTTGAGGAGTGAAACTCTATATTTGAAGTTTCACTACTCAAAACTTCAAATTTGAAGTTTCGTATTTTTATTTGCATTTTGGTCCCTATAATCACACATCACTTTTATGATTCATAAATATTTTCTCGTTTATTGTTTTAATCCTTAAAAAAATTATATCTCATATATATTTTAAATTTGTTTGCAGATTTTAAATTTTACACATAAAATTAAATAAAACTTAAAAACAAGATTTAAAATATTTTAAGCTAGATTTAGACAACAATAACTATACAAAAAACTTAACAAAAAGATTTTTAAAACATTATATGAAAACATAACTATTACAACATCACTAATAGTCTGGTAAGTTTGATTTGGAACCTTCAAATTTTCAAATATTGTCCAAATTTTTTGTGTAATTGATGATCGTTGTTTTTGTTGTTTTTGATGTCATTTTTCGGACAATTCTTTCTTTTTCATATTGAATATATTCACGAGTATTAATATTATCAAAAAAAGAAATTAGTCTTTTAGCAATATTTTATGTTTCTCTTTTACTTTTTTTGTTCCGATCTATTATATTTACAAGTATCAATATTACCAGATTTCAATAACTTTTAGCTCGTAATCTACAAAGTTAAAATGAAGAGAGCCATTTTTACTTCGAAATGCATTAATAGATCATATATGCATTACGAAAATCATTTTGTGAAATAATATGATATTTTGTTTGAAGTTTAATATTAATTAAGTTATTTTTATTTAAATTTTTTTATTTAATAGAATATTTTATTAATTAATATCGTTGTAATATGTTTATATATGTGCTAGTTATTTACGAAAGTTTTATGAATTCAAATTAGTTATGACAAATATAAATGACCATATTATAAAATATAAATATTTTTGAAGTTGAGTTTGAAGTTTTGGTTTTGGAAAAAAACACATTTAAACTTCAAATATAGAGTTTTGGAATCTTCAAAATATAATTCCTTCGGACATTCTCTTAGCGTTGGTTTTCAGAACCTTGGTTACAGTATCCTCTATCTTTTTTACTTTGATCAATTCAAGCCTCTTTTTGCCTGTCTCTCTTCTCCACAGAATCTATTTCACTGCCATTACTTCTCAAATTCAGAGCTCTAAGAAAGAGAGAGATGAGGGATCAATTATTTACTAACCAGTGACCAGGCTAATGATGAAGGCACTTGAAAAACTCTGAGAACACTTTTCTTCTATGTAAAGCTTCTGCCTCTCTCTATAGAGATGGGCCCATAAGAAATCTCCTTTTTTTCCAACTGTGTACCTTTTTCTTCTGTGGAGGGAGCTTAATGCCACATGACGTTGTTGGGTTGTAAAATTCGAATAAAGCTTCCACCTTTTACTTATTATTATTTCTCTCTCTCACACTTTTTCTTTGCCTTTTGCCCAATAGAGAGAATCCTCTCTCCATGAAAACTAATGCTTTTGTCGGTTCATCGATAGATAAGACACTCAATTGAATATTTTCTCTTTGTTTTGTCAAAAGATGCCCACTAAGAAATAGAATTTTTTTATATCTAGAAGCACTTTCTCACATTCAATTTGCACTACAAGACACTTATCACTTAAGACACACTTTCTTTTGTTAAAAAAACTCTTATGACTCTAAAAATTTATAGAAAATAAAAGAGAATAATTTTAAGCTAAGATTTGCATTAAAATAGATGTGGTTGTTGATCCATCAATACCACTCATAGATTAGATACTTTTAGTTGTCCATATATAAATGATAAACTAGTTGTGGACATGAACATCTTAACAAAATTATAAACTAGTTGTGGACATGGACAATATTCATTCGATTTCATTCATCATCTCGGGATCTAAATTCAATTCTAATCAAAATTACATCCATCCACATCATGACAAAGCGCAAATTCCTTAGATCAGAAATCTCTGACATGCAAGATCTATTACTCTCCGACAAAAGGTAAACGCTTCTTCGATTTTTCTCTCCGCTCATACTCACAATATCATCTCTTTCTCATCTTGATTGAAGTTTAACTGTAGATAATTTATCAATTGAGCTGAAGAAACCAAGTGTTTGTATTGGAGATAACAGATTTCGTGTCCACGTTTTATGGTATAATTTAGTAACATGAGTCCATGTCCACGTATTGTTGTATAGTTTTATAGAATCAAAATAGAGAGTTTGTCCACTTATGTACTATAAATACATTAACATCACATATCCACACATTACTCATCACTCATCCACACATCACCCGTCCACAAATCACCCAACCACACATCACTCGTTCACAAATCACTCATCCACAACTGTCCTTTCCATTAAAGGCAAAATTGTCCACAATATGTTGCTGGCTCACAACAAAGTGTGTCACATGTTAGAAGTAGGCCTAGTTAGAAATGTCTCTAGGTGTAATACAAAATCAAAAAGTGTTTCTTAGCGTAATCTAACTCTAAGAAATATCTCTCTTTATTTGAATGTATGAACAGTATTGTAAAGTTTTCATTTTTTGTTTGGTTGAACCAACTTTCCCAAAATTGAATACTATCTTTTGTTTTGGGTTGTTGATCAACTCATGAAAATTAAAAGCTCAGATTTTCTGATTCATCATCAAAGCTTTTCCACCTTGGTATGATTAAGGAAGCTTGGTTTCTGGACAAAACCTAGAAAAGTTGTCAGATCAACAATGTGGTTGGAGATTAAAGCGTCAAGATACGCCAGCTCTTGTCCTTTCCTCTCTCTCTTTCTGAAGTTTTATAAGCTTGAGAAAACTGATCTAGAGACCATTCGCTTTAGTGTTTAACCTATCTCTCTCTCTCGCCTTGCCTTGAAAGATATCCCAAATATTTTCTTCTTTCTCTTTTTTTTCTTTCTTCACAACCGTTTTGTCCGGCGATCAAAACTAGTCCAGGCCATGCTTTTAAGAGAAACCCTGTCTGAATCTTGGCATCAAATAAACGTTTTGGAGCTAGTTTGAGGATTACTTCTGCTTTGCAACTTGGGAGACTTTTTGTTTATGGCTGTTGCCCTCCAGAGAAGTTTGGAATTTAAGAAGTTCAGAAGAATCTAAGGTACTTTTTACTCTGTAGTCTCTTCTGAAAGGGAAAGGTATCTGATCTTACTCCATAAGTCATGTGACTAGTTTCTCTATATCATCATCATCATGCTTTCCTTTGGTCACAATTGATATTTGCCTAATCAAACCAGTAGAGTGTAAAAGGAAGTTTGATTTGGATTGTAGAAAGTGGTTAGATGATCCTTTACTTCTTATTAATTTATTCCTCAAGAATTCCATTGGAGTGTTTCACAAGGATAATATTCAATTGTGGAACTTTTTGGGCCTTGTTATTGTTTTGTTTGTTTCTCAAGGATCTGAGATTGTTTAAAAAGTACATAAGTACAATTTACAAGACTTGTTATTTTCTAGATATATGAACTCCATATGTTACCACCCTTCTGTGTGGTGTTTCCTGTCTTATTTTTTTCTGCTGCTTAATAGTTTTCTTGTTGTTTCTTCTTCTTCTTCTTCTTCTTCTTCTTCTTCTTCTTCAGCTTATCCTGATTGATTAAGAAAGGAGCATTTAAAAAAAAACTGAATAAACCATAAGAAAGCCATGGCCAAGAAGAAAACTCGACGTCGTGCAGATGCTGGACAGGAGAGGGATCATTTAGGTTGCATGTGGGGATTTATGAATATGTTTACTTTCCGCCATGGACCACTCTCTCACAAGCTCCTTTTCGAACCAAAGCATGGTAGTTGTATTATTACCCAACTGCATTTTCTTTTCTTTTTTTGGTTTTTCATTACATTAGAAAGAGTTTTTTTTTTTTTTTGTTGTGGTTAACAGTTGTGTTAATTGTTCCATCAGCTGCTGGAAGTCCTAGGAACAATGAACTTGACAAGTCCAAATGCCGTGGCAAAGGACCTGAAGAAACCCATGTAAGCTTTTAGTTTAACCTTATATTATTATAAAACATCCTTAAAACTTTTTTTTGTTTCTTTTGGTCTTGTTGAGAGTGTCTTGTGGATTAATCTAAGTTTCTCCTTAAACTGTTAAAAAGGTTGGTGAAGAACGCAATGTCACGATCACGATTATAAAGCCAAGTGTGAAGAAACTCATAGCAGAAGAGTTGCTCATCGACAAGGAAATCAAGAAGCAGAGGGAGCAGAATGCTGAAACAGGACAGTTGTCAGACTCTGAACTCGAAGGAAGAAGAAGGAAAAACCATAGGAGAAAAAACAAGACTCGCAAGAACAGCTGCGGTGATTTTAGCCATCTTTTAAACACAGCTGCTGAAAGTGAAGAGCCTAAAGTTAATCGCAGAGCAAAGAAGGGCTCTGAGAGAAGTCTTGACATTGATAATATGGTCGAAGAGTTCTGTTCTGAGTTACATCGCAGAAGCCGTGCAAAGAATGGGATGTTGAACCACAAACACGGCCAAGAAGGTTATAAAGAAAAGCTGAGGGAGTTGGTCAAGTTTTTAATCAGTCAGAAGCTTTTACATGGAGAAACTAGTGAAATCCTTACATCCAAGGACTTGATGGAAGTGTTTCAGATTCTTGGATCAGATGAGGATTTGTTTCTCAAACTTCTGCAAGATCCAGAGATACTTGTGCCAAGACAGAAAGGAGAAGAAAGCTTGAGCTTGTTTGAGAGAACACAAGAAGTAGAGAAAGAAGCTTCAGACCATATTTTCATACTGAAGCCAAGATCAGCAAGCTTTTCACCTGATTCTCATTTGATGAGAAACAAAATAGAGAAGGAGAGAAACAGCAGTTCACATTTCTTTCTTTCAGAGATCAAGAGGAAGCTGAAACAAGCAATCAGAAAGGAGCAGCGTGAGAGAGGGTTTCCTAAAAATGTGCCAACTAAAGATCATTTCTTTCTCGAGCGGATGGCAAAGCCTTCATCAAAATCTCAGAAGAACAAAAATGAAGACGATAGAAAGCAAAAGGTGTCTAACATTTATGTAGAGGCCAGGAAACATCTGTCTGAGATGTTAATGTTAAACAATGGAGATGTAGATTCAAACACAACGACCAGACAGATTCAAAACAGCAGCCTGGGAAATATTCTCTCCCTTCCTGACTACTTGTCTCCTCTAAGCAGCCCATGGGAAAAGAGAGAAACTCATGTGAGCCTACCAAACCATGCAATAAAAAATAATGATCTTGAGGATGGAACTGCTAACACTGCAGGTAAATATTATTTGTGTCTTATTGTGAATTCTTTTTTTCAAGAATAGAGAGTTAATTAATCTAATAACCAGCCAATGTTTCAGGTTCTGAAGATGATGTAATGATTACCAATGAGATAGATATAGTTCCAGAGGAAGCAATCCCTACTTTGGTTGGTGACTTACCCAGAGCTGAAGCTCATGATGAACAGATAGATGGTATAATCTCAAAACAGGCAAGTCATTTTGATTAATCAGCACTATAATATATTATCTTCTTCTTCTTCTTTTTAATGGACTTTGAATTGAAGAAATTGCTGCTTTGTTTCTTCTACAGGCTTCTGATGAAGAGAGACAACCACCAGTGTCTTCCTCTGTGGCATCACCATCTCACTGTTTAGCTAAAAGTGCGGAGGACTGCAAATCAGCTATTCCGGAATGGTCAAGCCCAGTATCAGTTCTTGAGCCACTCTTCATTGAAGATGATATAAGCCCACCAAAAATGCGATCTCAGTCTGGTATGTTAAAAAACATGATCCCATCTCATCCATCTACTACTGAACTTGGATTCTAGTAATTAATTAGCAAACATTGACTCAGATGAAGAAGAAGCACAAGTGCAACCATGGTGTATCCACTTCGATGATAAAGAATATTCTGTCAAAACCATCACAAGTGACAAAGAAGTGGTGTTCAAGTACGTAAGATCTGTCTTGGACGCTGTTGTCTCGGATTTTGAAGAGCTCTATCTCAAGGCGCAATTCTCTGACCAGCTTCTTGAACCGTCACTGATCAGCAACATACCATTCTCTCCAAACCAGCTTTGTCATGACCATGAGCTCCTCTTTGACTGCATCAACGAAGTTATCATGGAGCTCTGCTGTTGCCCTCCATGGGCTTCGTTTGTTGCACCAAGAACCCGAGTCTTCTCTACCGTCAAAAGCATCGTTCACGAGGTTCAAGAAACGGTCTACTGGCATCTCTTGCCATTGCCACTCCCTCACGCGCTGGATCAAATAGTTAGGAAAGATTTGGCTAAACCTGGAAACTGGTTAGACATCAGATGTGACATTGACTGCATTGGCTTTGAAACTAGTGAACTGATTCTCGAGGAATTACTTGAAGAGCTGCTCACTCTAAACTGCCTCAACAACGCTGAACACTCTCTGGTTTTAGCTGAGTTTGAAGACTGATGAGAGCATCCTTGTTTTATAAAAGGTCATGAAAAGTGAAAACTCTCACCATTGTTAACTTTCATTAGCGCATAACCATGTAGATACTTTGTATTACTTAATAACTCTCATAGAGCTGCGACGGTTGAGAGAGAGAGAAGAGATCCTTTTAAGATCAGCCTGGAGACTGTTTGTGGTGGGGCCATTATAGAATCACTTTCAAAGACAGGACCATTGCCATTGGTCTCTTCTTCTTTTAGGGTATATAATATATCTAGAATATATTTATTTGTAATTTGAGTGTTTGTGTGTTTGTATGTTGAGATGCAGATAGATGTGGTAGTGTTTCGTTCTCGTTGATTTATTTGTGTGTAATATTTTCAGAAGTTGACATAACAAGGTATCATTGATTAAGAGTGTGATCTGGGCGGTGACAATTTTAGTCCTTTTATTTATTTATGAAAATTAAAAAGATATACACAACACAATATTGGTGAATTGATAGAAAGAGTAAATTAAAAGTTGAGATTGGCTGGACGATAGCGTAAAGTTTTTAGCAAAGAGAAAGAAACAGGCATGACACAAACCTCTCGAGATTTTACTCAATATGAAGAAATGAAGGATCATGATATATATATGTATAAAATTTTGGATAATGTTTTGGGGTTGTTGCACTTTATGCCCTACTTTAGTGGATAACATTTTTTGTTGATGGGATATGGTTACGTGGACACAATGGATAGTACACCTGATAATCAGATGAATTGTACGTAAGCTACCCAAACTGAATGAACTTCATATACAAACTAATTAGTAAGTAACTGAATGTTTGGTTTTCTAGTCACTGGTGAAATTTTGTTTCTGCATAAGTTAACATTTCTAATTTATTAAAATACTTAATTCTAAATGAAAAATTAGATTTTATTCATTAAAATCTTTAAAACCCTTGCCAGAAACAAACGTTTGTAAACTTAAAACTTGTATATCCGAACTGAAGAAATTTTTTATTCTTGTTTATATTATTAATATTTAAACGGTAATGGATTAACAAATATTGTGGAAATAAGTTACTGTAAAAAAATTAGAGTAAAATACAATAAATAACAAAATATAAATATTTTTTTTGCAAACAAAGTCCTGGAAACTAAAAAACAGCAGCTACTCATATTGAAAAAGTTAGTTGAATAGATTGTTTCTCTCTTTCCAGATTTCGTGTTTGAGTATGTGTGCAGAAGAAATACAAAATAAATGCAAGTAATTTATTATGCATATTGTTCTGCATCTACTTACCATTCAACATAGTAATTGCATAACAAAAATAAATTATAAAATAACAACAATCTCAGATTAAACTATGCATTAGTTGTTGATCTGCATAAAAAATATGAAATGAAAATAGGATGAGAGAATGCTAAGGGACAATGAGATATCTAAGTGTATTTTCTATTTTCTCTTTTAGTTGCTTATAAGTTATAAGTAGTCTCTGTTCGCAAAAAAAAAAAGGTTGTTATAAGTAGTCTTATTTAACATACTTTATTTATTTTCAAACTAAACACAAATTCTTTCATACATAAGGTTTAATATTTTCACTCACTATTATCTGTTTTATGTAAACATTTATTTATAAAATGATATATAAACACATATATTATCCTTTATAAATATGTTTATAAAAACTATGTATATTTAGTTTATATATTCATAACTAATTTTACACAATAAATATTAAATTTAATAAATATATTATAAACATGCACTGAATTGTATCTTATGTTTAATTGTTTTTAAAATTTTCAGGTAGTCTTATATATCTATGTCCATAAAAAAATTAAATGCAAAATATGGTTTTTGACTTAGTTATATTTCAATGAATCATGAAAAATTTAATAAGTTAATATGACTATATCAGATAGAGTTTGTATTCAGTAAATTTTTTTTATCTGATGTCAGAAAATATACTTTAACACATGGATGCATGTTTATTTTATTTTAATTAGAATTTATAGTCTTAAAGATATTTAATATATATTATTTTTACCTCTTCAACATTCAATCAAATACAAGGATTCAATAAACTAGTTTAATATATGTATCTTTTTTTTGACGGTAGATAATATTATTAAGCAAATAAAAAGTTCTAACCAATGAGAACTAACAAAACAAAAAGTAGAAAATTGATATATGGATCCAAACTAAACTAACACTTATCTATTTTGCGTATAAATGATTAAAGATTTTTTTATATAAAAATTTCATATTTACTTCTCAAATAGTTGAACTAAAGGGAGATAATCTTCGTATTAATCCAAAAACACCACGTTTGAGACGTTCCATAGAATTTCATGATGTCTTTCCAAGTAACCATAGTTTACAGCAAGAACTCCATCACCATCAAATAAAAAACCATCAACTATAAAATCCGGTATGACCCGTCGCCACCATCCGCATTAGATCTGTCAATTACCTTTTCTAAACAGTTCAATTGAACTGAAGTTTTTATTTTACCAAATCTATTGGAAAGAACTTACAAAAGAACAATAAAAAACTTTGCCAAATTTAAAATAAATTGGCAATCAAACAAACAAAGTGTCTGAAAATAAAGCAAATCAAATAAATTAGCAAAACGAATTAAACAAACCGATGTCGGAGCTATAGAAACCTCTGGCCATCAGCTTGAAACTATAAAAAAATCTATCTTTCTCTCTTATATATGTATCTCTTTAATATATAATTTATTGATCTGCATATATTTTCTTGATTTTTAAAATCCACTAAGTCAGCATTTTTAATTTGGGTTACAATTTAAAGTGAAGAAAAAATTTTAAAATCCAAAGAATAATAAAAGAAGTTGTATGAAATCCGAAAAAGGAAATAAAAAATGGTTGCAGAAGACGGAAACTCTTTGGTGCATCCACCAAACTGCTCTCATAAATACTACTTGACTATTTAGCCCCTGCAGACGAGGAGGAAAGTGGAGGGCAAAGTAGGGAATATATTATAGAGCAGAAAAGGTTAAGATTTTTCTTGTAACCAGGAGAAGAGTGTGTGTGTTGAGATCGAATTCAATCAATCTGATCAAATCGAAGAAAGTTGGTTGCTGCGATTGGGTGGTTTCTGTTCCTTTCCTGGAGCGAATCAAAAAGCTGCAACCATTCCTCTTCGTCAAAGTAGAAAACCCCAAAAGAGAGAGAGAGAGAGACTCTTTGCTTCTTCTAAATTGGTTTCGTCTTCATCTCCCCTTGGCTCAATTTCTTCACAGCTCCCAGCTTGAATCTTCGCTGAACTTTGGTTCGTCCTCCTATTGGTAGGTTAGTTTTCCGTTTTTGTCTTCATCCTAGGGATTATTAATACGCTCCCCGCACTTGGATTGGATTTGGTGGTTTGATTGTTTTCTAGCTCATATTCTTTGCCAAGGATCTCGATGTCTGCTATCTATCTAAATTGATTTGTGTGTGTTTTCAACACTTGTCGTCGGTTAATAAAGCTGGCTAATTTATTTCTCATTCGGTTTTGTTTTGTTTTGTTTTGTTTTGATCGTATGATATTCATAAATGCCCTCCTTCATACTATGTGGTTGATTAATTAGGGTTAGTTTACATTTACCCAAGATCGATCACCTTTTGTTCTTCATCATCATAGTATAAACTTATGTGCCTTTTGGGGGGGTGTAATCTCTCTATCATGCTAAGCTCATAAATTTCAGTTGAAGTTATGTGTGTTGTTAATAAAGCTTTAATAACTACAAGTTGCTGCCGTACTACCTATTAGCCGATTTAAACTATAGCCAGTTAAGAGTAGCTCTTCTCGACATGATAATTTCACAGTTTGATAAAGAAAGGGTATTCCTTCTCCTGAAGACACATTATCATAGACTATATGTTAATTTTAGTTTTCTTTCTTTTTGTTTGGCTTCAGTGGAAGTTCATCACCGAGGCTATTCTTATGTTTCAGGTTTTACTTTCGTTGCTAAGTTTATGGTGTAAGGAGAAATTGCAAAAATTAAAAGTGCAAGTCCATGAAAAAGTTGTGGACTTGTTCTTAGAGTTACTTATGGTATGTTGATGTCACAACCATTATGCCGGTTTTAGTTTGGAGATATGCAAAGGTATCATCCTGCCAACTGCACTAGTGCAGTCAACAATACCGCTATGGGTGCTAGGGACTCTGGACGAGCTGATTCTTCTTCCATTGGAAACTACTCGCTTAACTCAAGGCATGTTGTTTCAGACGAGTCCTTTCATAGCATTTTATATGTTTGATAGACTTAAAAGACCTGGGAGTACTTTTGTTTACTGCAGGAGGCCACCGCCATTGACGCCCTACAAGTTGAGGTGTGAAAAGGACGGTCTGAATTCCCGGTAATTTTCACTTTTACTTTTGCCGGATTCGGTTTTGTAGCTTGGGATTTCACTGTTTTTATCTCCGCAAGTCTAAGTCTTTGGAACTCTTGTTAATACTTGAAGATGCCGTTTATCTCTTAGATGATTTTTACTCTTTTCTTCAAAATACTGCAGACTAGGACCGCCTGATTTTCATACTCCAACATCAAGTTCCCCCGAAGAAAATCTTACCAAAGAGTATATTCAGTTTGGATACAAGGAAACTGTTGATGGACTTAAGGTGCGATCAACTGAAATTGGTTATGCGTTCCTGTTGTGCTTTTTAAATTCTTATAAGATCATGGTTAGTTGTTTATTGACATGTTTTCGATAGATATAACGATCTTGTATTGGACCCATGTCTACGTTATTTCCCAACGGAAATAGGAATTATATCTTACTCAGCTGGCATGTTCATATCGAGTGATGATTTATTCAATGTAGTTCCATGGAATGCTTACAACTCAGAAAGTCTATATTATTAAAAAGTTTCATCTTTTCTGTGTCATAGTTTTTTTAATTCCGTACTCCACTAGTTTCCGTGGTATTAATAATATCCTTCTTCTAATGGATGTCCTATCCTCTTGGCCTTTCTAGGAAGCGGACGAGATTATATTGACCCAGGTCCATACTTTTTCAAAGCCTGTTGTCCTAAAGTGCAAAGAGGTACGGTATTAGAGAGTGTAGGCGGTGTTTTTGTCATAACTTTTTTTTATCTCTATTGGAGTTCATTTGTGTTTCACATGAAACTAAATTCAATTTCTATCTCACAGTCTGTCAGAAAGTGTTTTAGAGCTATCAATGAGTCTCGTGCACTGAAGCGCAAGGTAATCTAAAGATTCTAGCTCCTTTCCTTTTCAAATTAGAGTGTACTCTTTGTGCAGAATAGTAGGGCTTCAGACCCAATCATATGGCTCATGATTTAAAATTTCCCGATTAAAATGGCAGGCTGGTCAGGTCTATGGGGTGCCTCTCTCTGGTTCACTTCTCGGTAAGCCTGGATTCCCAGAACAAAAATCATGTGGGGAGGAGACAAAGAAAAAATGGATTGAGGTACTTATCAGAACTTCTAAACGATGTTCTTTTAATCGATGTTTGTTGTCGTACTTCCACATTATAGAATGACCGCACTTTACCTCCTTATCTAAGTTTTTGGAAAAACTGACAATTCAAGTCTTCTTGGTTGTTTGAGAATTCTGATCAATTGAAAGCACATGTTCCAGATCTTCTTGAAGTAGAAGAATACTTACCCATATGTATTTACTCAGTCCTGCTCTCATTATTTTCTCAGAGTCTATCACAACAGCACAAGCGTTTGCGCTCTTTGGCTGATAACATTCCTGGATATAGGAGAAAAACCTTATTTGAAGTCCTCATAAGGAACAATGTCCCATTACTGAGAGCTACTTGGTTTATAAAAGTGACTTATCTTAATCAGGTACGCTGTTGGGAAATAAATTGATTATTTTCTAGTTCTGTTCTCTGGGTAATGGAGGACATCAATTTTTGCTTACAATTTGTAGGTGCGACCTAGCACTGCGGCTATTTCTTCAGGAACACCTGACAAGACACAAAATTCTCGGTGTGAGCAATGGACAAAAGATGTTATTGAATATTTGCAATACCTCTTGGATGAACTTTTGTCACGGAATAGTTCGTATCCTTCTCAGCAAACTAGAGATAGGTCGCCACAGATGCTTTATGCAGGATCAATGCAAAAGATTAGTCCAGCATCGTCAAGTCTTTACGGGGAGGAAACATCTCTGCATTTTAAATGGTGGTATATGGTGCGTCTTCTACAGTGGCACCATGCTGAAGGCCTCCTTTTTCCTTATCTCATTGTTGATTGGGTTCTCAGGCTCTTACAGGTATGCGGCTAGATTAATTTATTGATTCAAGATGTTTCGGCTTTGTGATTTTTGCTTCTGCTTTATTGCAGGAAAAAGATGTCTTTGAAATTTTGCTGTTGCTACTTCCCATTGTATATGTTTTTTTAGAGAGCATTGTTCTCTCTCAGACATATGTACAAAGTCTTGTAGCTATTGCTGTCCGTTTCATCGAGGAACCTGTTCCTGGTGGATCCGATCTTGTTGATAACTCTCGGAGAGCTTATACTCTCTCTGCTTTAGTTGAGATGGTTCGCTATTTGGTACTGGCTGCACCCGACACATTTGTTTCTTCAAATTGCTTACCGCTACCTCCTTCCATCGCAGCATGTGGACCCAATGACGTGAGCTATGCATCAAAGGCATATGAGAATCTGGAAAAGTTGAGAAGTAATTCCTCAGAGATCTCTACCCAGTTTCAAGGGAGGGGAGTTGACTCTCGGTTTGGATTCCTTTCTTTTGATTACACCATTTCAACCATTCAAAGAAGTGCAGATGATTTGGCAAAGATAGCTAGCGCTGGTTATCCTCAGCATAACGTGGCTAAAGCTGTTCAGGCTTTGGATAAAGCTTTGTCGGACGGGGATATCAGAGCTGCTTACTCTTATCTCTTTGAAGACCTCTGCAATGGAGCCGTTGATGAGACCTGGATTGCTGAAGTCAGTCCATGCTTGAGATCATCCCTCAGATGGATTGGGGCTATCAGTACATCCTTCGTTTGCTCTGCTTTTTTCCTGATCGAATGGGCGACATGTGATTTTAGAGATTTCCGGGCTGGTGTGCCTAAAGATATCAAATTCTCTGGCAGAAAAGATTGTTCTCAGGTGTATTTAGTTATTCAGCTTCTGAAGCAGAAAATTCTGGGTGGAGAATTCGCAGCTCGCAAAGGAAAGAACCATCGCAGCAATTCTCTTGGTGTCTCTAAACCTAGCAGTTCGATGGATGCATTTGAAAGTCCAGGCCCGTTACATGATATCATAGTCTGTTGGATTGATCAGCATGAGGTACACAGGGGAGGAGCAAAGCGCTTGCAGTTACTCGTTTTTGAACTTATACGCTCTGGAATTTTTAATCCTTTAGCATACGTTAGACAACTTATATTTAGTGGGATGATTGATATGATTCAGTCTGCTGCTGATCCTGAGAGGAGAATAAGGCATCATCGCATATTAAAGCAGCTACCTGGGTGGTTTGTATATGATACTTTAGAGGAAGCACAGCTCTTAGGAGGAGATAAGCTTGAAGAGGCTGTGAGAATTTATTCAAATGAAAGGCGACTTCTTCTGCGAGAGTTGCTTGTTAATGCAGATCAGAAGTCAAAGAAAAATTCCACTTTCCTTCCGTCAGTTGATTTGCCAAGGACCTTTAACGCAATGGCCGATAATCAGGAACTTCGAAAACATACCAAGCGCAGTAAGGATATTAGAGAACTAAAGGAGCGCATAGCTGCTCTACTGCAGTTTCCAGATGTGTCCTGTGGTGTGAAAAATTCAGTGCGAGATGAATTTCAAAGTAGCGTTAAGGAATCAAGTGGATCTGTGTATAGCAAGATGGATCACCTAGAATCTACACCAGGGTGTGAAGACTGTAGAAGAGCAAAAAGAAAAAAAATGAATGATGAAAAGAGCTCTTGCTATCAAGGGAGTTCACCAATTGCATTAGATGAAGAAGATAACTGGTGGATCAAGAAGGGGTTTAAAACTGTGGAGCCTTCTCTGAAGGTTGATCCTCTGATGGAGTTAACTAAACAAGTACCGAGGGGTAGGCAGAAGATGGTGCGCAAAACACAGTCGCTGGCTCAACTACAAGCTGCGAGGATTGAAGGTAGCCAGGGCGCTTCAACGAGTCATGTTTGTGATAACAAAGTAAGCTGCCCTCATCATGGCCCTGGAGTGGAAGGAGAAAACCATAAGGTGGTTGATGTGTTTAGAACTTCTACCTCTGTGGATATTGTATCTGTTGGAAACTCTTTGAAGCAGCTACAGTTTGTTGATAAGCGGTCTGTTGCAGTTTGGCTTGTAAATGTTGTTCGGCAACTTGTTGAAGAGTCCGAAAAGAGCAGTGTGAGAGTTGGGCAGTTCAATAAAGGTGCACCAGTTGAAGAAAAAAACACAGTTAGGTGGAAGCTTGGGGCAGACGAGCTATCTTCCATATTATTTCTCATGGATCTCTCGCGTGACTTGGTTTCAGTTGTTAAATTTCTTTTTTGGTTATTACCAAGGGCCAAAAGTAGCCCAAGTTTTTCCGTTCAAGGTGGGAGAAACCTTGTAATTATGCCAAGGAATGTTGAAAACAACGTGTGTGAAGTAGGGGAGGCTATTCTAGTATCATCACTTAGGAGGTGTGCTTTACTTTCCCTTCAATACGTGTCATTAGTCATCTATATTTCTGAAATTTAATTTGTGCATGTGTACGATCATTTTCTTTCAGGTATGAAAACATTCTATTTTCAGCAGATCTTGTTCCCGAGGCCATGACAGCTTTGATGGCACGTGCCGCATCACTTATGTCGAGTAATGGAAAGATTTCTGGATCAGCAGCTTTAGTTTATGCTCGCTATATTTTGAATGGATATGGAAATCTTCCCAGTGTTGTGGAATGGCATAACAATTTCAAAGCAACATGTGAAAAGAGGCTTCTTTCTGAACTTGATCATACTCGATCAGGGAACGGTGAGTATGAAATCCCCCTTAACGTTCCAGCTGGAGTAGATAATGCAGACGACTATTTACGTAAAAAAATCAGCAGCAGTGGTACTCGTCTGTCAAGAGTGGGTTTGAATATGAGAGAGGTTGTGCAAAGACATGTTGAAGAGACGACTCATTATCTCAGAAAACTCATTGGTACTGATACAATGAAAGCATCACTTGCTGAGAAAAATGACGACGGGTATCAGGTGGCTCAACAAATTGTAGTTGGGCTAATGGACTGCATTAGACAGACTGGCGGTGCAGCGCAAGAGGGTGATCCTTCTTTGGTTTCTTCTGCGGTATCTGCGATCATTAACAGTGTAAGCAATTCCATGGCAAGAATTTTGGATTTCTCTGTGGGAAATGTTCATCAGAATCGTCCATCTGGCGTAGGTTCATCTAATATCGCACGTCACATTTTGCAAATCCATATAACCTGTCTGTGCCTTCTAAAGGAAGCTCTTGGAGAGCGTCAAAGTCGAGTGTTTGAAATAGCGCTCGCAACAGAAAGTTCCACTGCTCTTGCTGGAGCGTTTGCCCCTGCGAAGGGATCCCGGGGTCAGCATCAGCTATCTCCTGAATCCTATGATTCAATTGCGAACAACACGAATGATATCCCGAACGGTACTGGAAAAGTAGCGCTGAGCAAAGCAACAAAAGTTACTGCAGCTGTATCTGCACTTGTTATAGGTGCTATCACACATGGCGTTATAACCCTTGAGAGGATTGTTGGTCTGCTGAGACTAAGGGAGTGCTTAGATTTCGTTCAGTTTGTAAGGCGTACAAAATCGAGTTCTAATGGCAGTGCTAGGTCCGTGGGAGCCTCTAAAGTGGATAACTCTATTGAAGTTTATGTACATTGGTTCAGACTTCTTGTTGGTAACTGCAAAACTGTTTCGGAAGGGATGGTTTTGGAGCTTGTGGGAGAATCTTCCGTGGTGGCTGTATCACGTATGCAGCGCATGCTTCCGCTGAAATTGGTCTTCCCACCAGCCTATTCAATTATTGCCTTTGTTCTGTGGAGGCCTTTGCTTTCGAGTGGCAACTCTAACTCCAGCGTCCATGAAGATACTCACCGCCTTTATCAGTCTTTGACAGTGGCCTTTCATGATGTGATTAAGCACCTTCCTTTCCGAGATGTGTGCTTTAGAGACACCCAGGGACTTTATGAACTAATAGTTGCTGATTCCACAGATGCTGAGTTTGCGGCGGTACTTGAGCTGAATGGTATGGATATGCACTTAAAATCTGTGGCTTTTGCTCCTCTTCGTGCCCGTCTTTTCCTTAACTCCGTAATTGATTGTAAGATGCCATCCTCTGGTTATTCCCACGAAGCACTTAGTGAATCGAAAAAACGACACCAGGGAAATGGAACAAAGCTTGTGGACAAGCTGGTGTCTGTATTAGATTGCCTGCAACCTGCAAAATTTCACTGGCAGTGGGTTGAACTCAGGTTGCTTCTAAACGAGCAAGCATTAACCGAGAAACTCGAAAATCACGATATGCCTTTGACAGATGCAATACGATCTTCCTGTCCTACCTCTGAGAAGCCTGAGGCCTCTGAGAATGAGAAAAATTTCATCCAAATCCTCCTCACAAGGTTATTGGTTAGACCTGATGCAGTACCACTTTTCTCGGAAGTGGTTCATCTCTTCGGTAGGTCGGTTGAGGATTCAATGTTGAAGCAAGCTGAATGGTTTCTAGCAGGTCCAGATGTTCTTCTTGGACGAAAAACAATCAGACAAAAACTGATTATAGTAGGAGAAAGCAAAGGACTTCCTACGAAACCTCAGTTCTGGAAACCTTGGGGTTGGTGCAGCAACTCCAGTTTCGATCCTATCACGGCAAACAAGGCAGGAAAGAAAAGAAAGTTGGAAAGTACTTCTATGGAAGAAGGGGAAGTGATCGAGGAAGGGTTGGGTTCAAAAAAGTTATTATTTGATGAGAACAGTCCCAGTGTTGGATATGGGATTACAACTGAGAGGGCTTTTGTTCAGCTAGTGCTTCCATGCATAGATCAAAGCTCTGATGAATCTCGAAGTATCTTTGTGAATGAGTTGGTAAGACAGTTTAGCAATATTGAGCAGCAGTTAAGTTCAGTTACCATCCGCAGTATAACAAACAACAAACAGATGGGAACTGCTTCTTCTGGGTCTGAGGTTTCATCAAATAAAGGAAGTACTCGGAAGGGCCCTCGTGGTGGTAGCCCTAGCTTGGCAAGAAGATCCTCAATCAATACTACTGACACTGCGCCGCCACCTTCCCCTGCTGCTTTGAGAGCTTCTATGTCTTTGCGGTTGCAGTTTCTTCTAAGGTTACTGCCTGTCATCTGCAGGTACTCGAGTCTCTATTTTTTTTTCCCATTCTGTTTGACCAGATTTATAAGAAATGGTCATTTCCTGTTGTTACTTAACTAAATGCTGAGTTATCTTTTTGTATGGCAATCAATTTTTCAGGGAACCTTCGTTTAGGAACACGAGACATACACTTGCATCTACAATAGTTCGTCTGCTTGGAAGCCGAGTAGTTTATGAAGACTCTGCTGCATGTTCTCCTCGTAGTGACGTATCAAAGGCGGAGACAGAATCAACAAGAGATCCATCTTCCATGGCAGATCTTTCTAGTGATGTCTTATTTGACCGATTATTGTTTGTACTCCATGGGCTGTTAAGCAATCACCAGCCAAATTGGCTAAAGCCAAGGTCTTCTTCTAATGAATCATCCAAAGACTTTACCTTGTTTGATCGTGATGCAGCAGAGAGCTTACAGGTTTGTCAAACAAAATTTATAAAAACCCTCCCCAGTCTTATCTTCTTGACTGAAAATTAAGATTGTTGAAGTGCTTGGCTTTTTGTTGTCAATAATAATGCAGAATGAGCTTGCACGGATGCAGCTACCGGACACCATCAGATGGCGGATCCAAGCAGCGATGCCAATTCTCCTTCCTTCTCTACGTTGCTCTCTCTCGTGTCAGCCACATTCTGTTCCGCCAACCGCACTCACTCTTGTTCAACCCTCGGGATCTGCTGCTGCTGCTGGGCTCAATCAAAGAAACTCCCTTGCCACACCAAAAACTGTAACAGCAGGGCAAGGGAAGCTGAAGCAGAATATGTTGTCACCATGTCAACAGCAAGAAGCAGACAACACGGATGTGGTTGACCCATGGACGCTTTTGGAAGATGGGACAAGCTCAGGTCAATCAAGCAGCAACGCTTCAAACAGCAGCGACATGGGCAATCTTCGAGCCACATGTTGGTTAAAGGGTGCAGTGAGGGTCAGACGGACTGATCTGACATACATTGGTTCAGTGGACGAAGACAGCTGAATACTGTTGCATAGTTGTGTTTTGACGATCATGAGAGAGCTCTGGTAAGTGAGAAGCAAAGGAGCAAAGAAGCTTGGATCTTCGGTGCCTATCTCATTTATTAAGGGGCTCATAAGAAGACTGAAGCAAGTCTTAGTGAGAGAGAGAGAGAGAGTCTCTATGAGTCTGTGTAGCTTCTTCAGAGATCTTTGTATTTTAACTACTAACCCTTTTTTGCTATTTTGGTCACACCACCCGGACCCATGCTGGTTCGGAACCCTGTTGTATGTAATAGGGCTTGGAAAATTAATTGACTAAATATTATTATTCCCTTGGATTTTTATAATGTAGACTCCATTCTTGATGAAAAGACTTGGTTGATTATATCCAGAATTTGAGAAAAAGTAGTTGTATGCATTTTTCAAGATTTTTCCATTGATTTTGATCTGAATTTAATTTACAGAAGGAAAAAAAGAAACACAGAAAACCTCAGACGAAAATCTTAAAAACTTATTCACTACCGCTCATGGTTTTGTCTACATAGAGAACATCATCAATCCAAGCAACTATGTTGAAAGCTAAGCCTTCAAGTACTCTTGAATAGCTCTCCAACACTGCTTTTCCTACATCCTGCAAACCAAAAAGAAACAAAAGATAACTTTAGTCTCAATAAAATAACTCTCCAGTTACAACTTTCTTCAGTTTGTTTTACCTTATTGTACTGAATCTTGCATATATCTAATGATGTCTGAGATAGTTCTGGATAACGCTGTTTCAAACAGAAGAGCAGCGTCTCTGCTCTCTCAGCCATAACATAGTTCTTGTCTGTCCGCTCTGTAGTTGACATAAGATCTTTCACCAGGTTCCATGATTTCTTAGAGTTACTAAGACAAGCTTTGCGTCTCCAAGTGTACATTGAAGCCTCTACTCTATCTGCCAACTGAACAGCTTCATGCTCAGATGCTATGTTCAGACAATCTAAGAGTTTCTCTGGGAAAAACCGACCCGAACCACTCATGTAGCGGTAGATTGAATCACCAACACTGCTTTTACCACACTGAAGACATTCACCAATAGGTTAATAAACAAAAAACTCAGAATAAGAATCTTTTTAACAAACTAGTAGTAATAATAGTGAAAACAAACAAAAAAAAAAACCAAAAAAAAAAAAAAAGAGTGAAAACAAACAAAAAAAAGACCTTTGGGAGAGTAGCCATGTAAGAGTCTGGAATCTCCATTTCACTGAGGATGCTACTGTTGATAGCCATTGCAGCTTTGTGAATCTGATTAGTACTCTCTCTCTTGTTCTTGAGTTGTTTTCTGGCTATATCTGACAAACCTTCTGGAGGAACAAGAGGAACTGGTAGCCACCATTTCTCTTCTTTCCTCTGCACTATAACTTTCCTGAATGATCCAGTGGCAGAACGTGCAGATTTCATCGACAGACTTCCTTCTTCTGCATACCAAAACTCTGTGTTCTGGAAACTATCCAATGCTTCCTGTTGGGAAAAAAGATCATCATCATATAATCATTTGAATTATCTTTTGGATAATTAGATGATGTACGTACCATAAGCATAGAATCTAGCTTTCTCAAGGCAGGTAAGTTGATATAGATATCTGCTCTTGGTCTACTCTCCATCACCTCAACAGTAGTTCCATTGCTTAGGCTCTGACATCTAGGGATGAACTCAACTATGTAATCGCATACCGATAAAAGACACTTCATTTCTCTCTTCCACAATGCTCTCTTCTCTGTTTCTAACGGCTCTAACCTCAGATTCTGTCCAAACACTGTAGCTGCAAAACAATGGTTTACATTAGTCTGAAACAAGGACATATATAACTGGTTGAGTCTTTGAAATTACCATAAAGATTGGTAATAGCATTAGAGATGGTGACTGCAGTGCAAACTCCTTTGCCACTTCCTGACATATCTTCTCCAAGCAGTAGCTTTGAGAATCTTTCCTTCATTGTCTCAAGTTCTGCACAAACATTTTATTAATCTCAGATTATTATTGTTTCATGAGAGAGAGAGAGAAGAGAGGACACAGCACCTGCTTCTGAGATTTCTTGGACCGGAAGATTTCCATTTGATTGCATCTCTAAACCAGTAGAGAGACATTTGGAGCTCTTGGATTCCGTTAGGACAGGCCAATCAGAGGGAGAAGCGTCACTACAGAAGCTGTTGGTTTCATGATCTATTTGGTCTGAAAAGCCTGAAGTACTCTCCGAACATGTCCGAGGGTAAACAAAGGAGTCTATGCTCATGCTCGAGTAAACCGGAGTTTCTGATGCTGATTGATCATTTGGGTCAATGGATCGTCGTGATTGATGATAATTCGCGTCTTCGTTTTCATCTGGATTCGACAAATTCTCCATCTTTTTTTCTTTTTAGCAGCTGAAAACAGAGGAATCTCTCTCTCTCTCTCTCTCTCTCTGTTCTTGATCTGTTTTTTTTTTTCTGAGGAAGTAACACAGAGAAATGGTTTTAAAGCTTTAAACTTTTGCTGCGTGTTAATCAAGAGAGACTTAAGAATATGAATAAGAATCTGAAATTTGAAAACGAGAATGTTGGATAGTGAAATTTCAAAGAGGAACAAAGAACAATAAAGTGATGAGAACAAGGAGAGAAAGACTGAAACTTTAAAATTTAAAAGAACGCTAAAGTAGTAGAAAAAATCAAAGCAACGGGTCTTTTACCTTTAAAGCTTCTTCTTCTGCAATTCGTTTTGAAGTTTTGAACCGTTTAAAGCAAAATTTAAACGAACGTTGGAAACTCAATTCCCTCCCGTTGATTCCAAAACCCTCTCTCTCTTGTGGAACTTTTCAGGTGAAGAAGCCGGTGACCGGAAGAAAAAAAGAGAGTAATGTGGATGAAAAAGGACGGTTGATCTTGTGCTCCAGACAATGATGAAGGTTGGCTTTTCCTTGGCTTCAACAAGTGTTGTGGTTATTATTATGAGGAAATACCTCTTTAGGAGATGTTCAACTATTTGTCTATTTGCTACTATTATATTGTTTTCTTGTTGGCTTAATATATGGAGTATACTAATTTTCAATCAAAATATAATTGTTTATTTGATCATTTGTTTTTTTATTAATAATTGTAGATTTACCAACGATTTATTTATCTTTTTCGTTTCCCAAATAAATAAAATAATCTATATATATATATATATATATATATATATCTTTATCCTAATTTCATCGCTAGAGATCTCAACGTAAATTTATAAGTATTTGTTAAAACCAGGATTGTTTAAGTAAGAATTAAAAATTTGATACTGATTAATTTGTTGAAATTTTTAATTTTATGAAAAGATCTTGATTTTCGATGGGATACGAGTGAATGTTCAACGTATATGATTATAAGTATTATTTTAAATTAATCGATGGTCGGTCTTGTAACGCCTCTATTGAAAATTTTATTTTATCTTTGTGTCAACCGTTTATCTTTTTGACCAATTATCACATGGTTGGAGTTTAGCTTAATCCCCATGTAGTGTACACGATTAACTGCAACTCATAATAGATGACTATCTTATATTATTATTTCACTTTGAATAATATACCTGTAATAATTTAGCACATGATAACTTAGTGTAATGGAGATGAGAAAGTATATGGAGTATATTGCATGGTTCGTGCGTGAGACAGACGTGCGTCCCATTTTCTCGTCGTAACAAATCCCGCATATGTATTCATATATTTAATTTCTGTGTTATTATTTTATATATACTATGGTATTAAACAATATTAACTACTTTCAAATTCAAACATACCTGCTATAATTTATTTGTAGTGGTTTATTTAGCATATCTAACGTATTCAGAAGTGGAAGAAATTATATACAAAAAAATAAAAATAGACGTATTACAACATTTGTAATATATGGTTTCCATCAAACTTGTAACAAACTCTATGGCCCAAAAACCATATCAGTTACATTTAATTTAATGCATCAAATTAGTTCAAAAAAAATATACGTAAAAAGGTTAAATTATTAATTCAAACCTTTGTCTGTGTGTTTGTTATATTTTTTCAAAACAACAATGTGTTTTGTTTAGATCAATTATAGCCTAAAATACTTAAGCAAAAAACGTAACTTAAAAGAAAATAATAATTCAGAAAAAGGTTTTTAGGACTGGCTGAGAAATTAAATGAAAGTAAGGAAATGTTACTTCGAAAATTATAAATGCATGCATGTCCATTTATTACATTAAAGGTTGAAGGTGAAAAAATTAAAGTCATGGAAAGTTTCTTATTATTGCCCATCACGATACCATGAAAGGATTGATTGAGAAACCCTAGCTACGAATAGAACATTCCTTATAGTCGACGAAACAAAAAAGAAGTTGTGCATTGATGAGATGATGAGACCTTGCATACTTGCCCATGCAGCTGTGAACCTAAAATGTTTGCACAAACTCAGAAATTAAATAAATGTCATCACTATACTTGATGGATGTGGAATCGGGTTATACATATTATGCAATTCTGAAAAAAAAATAGATTTGATAAAGAAAAGAGTTTTGATGCTAACCCTCTTAAATCATTTTAGTTATCTTTTAGTTGATATTTGGTTGTTTTCTGGAAGCAGTACAGGAGAAACCGTAATAAAGGGACTTTCATCAGAGTCAGAGTTGTAGAATTCATTGCTTCTTCACTGTTTTTGCCCTCTATCTTCTGTTCCCATGCCTTCCTCCGCAATTTATCCTACAAAAATATAAGTTTTTCTTGAGAATACTTCATTTTATTTCTGTTCTAAAGAACTTTAATTTTAGCTAGGGTAGTTACTGAGTTACCGCTGCAGTGAATCTGAATCCGAGTTTTAAGACGCCTTTAAAAGTATCATCGTCAAGAACAACATTGTATGGAGCTGGCTTAACTTCCATGTATCCTCTGTCACCTCCTTCGGTTATTATCCCTTTAAGATCAATTCTGCACCAAAAATGAGTCACATACACATCACATGGATGGTATTATATCTTAATTTTGCTAAGCTAAACCACTCATTTCTAAAACAAAACTTACATGGTTTCACCTACAAATCCACCATCTTTGAAAAGCTCTTTGTCCATGGTTCTAAATTTGATATGTGTCAGCTTCTTCCATTGAGACATTGGGAAATCGAATACAAACTTTTGGTTCCACAATGCGTTGTCATTATGACCTGCTTTCACATACAAAAAAAAAACCCACAAATGTTTACGTTTGGTTCAAGAGTAACAAAATTCAATCACTAACAAAATTTGAACCTTTTGACAATTTGCTTCGGTACTCCTTTGTCCCACATTGTAACAACACATAATACACAGGCCTTCCTGCAACCAAATATTCAAAATAAGAGTCATTTAAGTTCAACATATGATATCTTATTAGATATACAAACATATGAAAACAGTTAGTCTTTTTTATAGTCACCAATAAAATTTGTGTGTGTGATTCCATGAGCATCAACGAGAAGTACTTCTAATCTTCCTCTCATCATATGTACCATTTTGATTCAAAATTTGCCAAGAAATTACAAAAACGTAATGCTTAAAAAAAAACTGGGGTAATGCAAGTGAAACCATTAACTTTTATATTGCTCCATAACATGTCCTACGTACTACTTCTTTGCAGGCTCTATATATGAGTTACAAACTAGACCACAATAATGCATTTAGTTAAGAAATAATAAACAGTTTTGAGTAAATAAAATTTAAGTTACATTCTCTGGCTAGTTAAATTTCAGTCCGTTTCTTGAGGACTCAGAAAGAAACTGAAGTGTAACATATATGATGAAAAAAATCACCAACAATAACCCAATGAATCTGATAGTCTTCAGGATCAGTTGGTTTTTAGTTCCAGTAAATTTGATGAATAAAGTGACAGGAACATAAAATGAAAATGTGGAATCCAAATCTTTGATATGAAAGATACCTAATGATCAGGTCCGGCGAACACTGTATAATAACTAATCAAGAACCATAAGTATATATCTTAAATTATAGAAGAGAAGATGACAATGTCGAAACATTCCAGCCAGTCTCGGCAAAGATTACATAAAAGAAAATTCGATGTAAATTTAATGACATAAAGATTAACTCACCAGAGTCCAAAAATAAAACATTTCATCAAAAGTTTAAGAAATACTAATATTTTGCAAAAATCATTAAAGAAACCCTTAATTAGGTGATTCTCATAGTCTCACCAATTACTCTCCTCAGCTCTCGCTTAATCATCCCTACTGAGGCAACTGCAGCCTCACGCAACTGCATTGCCCCCAAAAACATTACGTGTAAGTCAAACAAACAGAACATCAAGAAGATTGTTTTTCAGAATTTTACCTTTGCCTTGAGATTAAGTGTGAGGAACCCATTAAGTGTATGAGATCTGACAGAGAAAGCATCCATGTGAAGTTTGCTCAGAGTCTCCATGATGTCCGCAACAATGTAGTCTCTGTAAGAACATCTTACTTCCATCACAACTTCTGTTTCTTTCAGTTTAACTCTAAAATGTGTCTCATCTCTCAATACAGTGACAGCTTGTTCGGTTTCTCCTGAGTTTCCATCGATCTTCGTGCTGTCGTCGTAGTTCCCTGATGTCTCCTCGATTAACACAGAGTCGTTAAGGCTCTTTTTCGTCTTTCTTTGTTTCCCTACGAAGTTAACAGATCCCATACAAGATTCTAGCTCTTCTACTCTTTCCTCTAGTTCTTGCAAGTACTTGATTGTGTTGTTCAGTATCTCTTCTTTATCAACCTGCAGAGTTATTAAAAAAGAATCTTGTGTCTGAAATAAACGCCAGCTTTCAAGGATTTGGAAACACAGTAATAGTTTATTAATTATTACCTCGTTGACAGTGGGAACCATAGCTCTAAGGACACTGAACTTTTCGTTCTCTTTTCTTTTAACCGAAGGATCATCTTGATTCAGACCAAACATCTTATTTGTGGACAGTGTCTTTGTGTCTACGGAGTGCATCAAAGGTACGTCATGCAATATCTTCCGCAGCACGTTCTGTGAATTGCTATGTTTCAGAAGAAGATTTGAGCTTGGTTGCTTCCACCGCAAGAAACTTGAGCCAGAATTAGAAGAAACAAGTTCGGGTTGACGATGATGACTGTTCTTCATTTTTGATTTATCAGCAGCGTATTTGAGTAGTGTTGAGACAGTTCTCTTGTAATGCAAGTCTTCATCCAACATGAGATCAGAAATACCAAACTGAATCTGTGGGTTTTCTTGGAGTGCCGAGTTTACTTCACTTATCTTAATTTTCATTTGATTCTTCTTATCATCATCAGCATTGTATTGGTGAGCAGAGAAGTTGTTAGAAGGGCAATCGGGCTTCGATGTCTCCAACAAGCAAGATTTGATGTGTTGAAGCAGGCTAGGATCCTCTGAAATCTTTCATTGTCCATGAAAAGAAAATAAAATAAAACAAGTGTAAGTATGAGTTTTCTTGTGAAGCAAGAAACATAGGTTAAACCCTTTGATGCTAAGATAGAGAGTTATACCAATTCGGTGACGCCAAGCTCAATCACACCGCCCAAGTAAGGGAAACACACAACAGTCTGGATAAGTCCCATAAAGACATAAGACACACATATACATTTTAATTCTACATAATTCATAATTAGAACCTTGTCGAATCTAACAATTACAGCACTAAAGCTGACTCATTTATATATATATTTATTTTGAACTACCTCTGACTCATTTATATAAAGAGAACATTATATACGTAGCATACCTGAATTGATGCGCTCTAAAGGAAAGAAACCAAATGACCAGTCATGAAGAGAAAAGCAAATAGAAAGAGAATTATAGTCAGATTGTATTCTTTTAAAAGACCAAAGATTCATGAAAAAAAAGTTAAAGAAGCTTACTCTTGCTAACAAAGAACGAGAGAAGAGTTTGCTATCCGCGTACTGAGCGTTGCAAAGCCATATGGTCTCACCCGTGGCCAAAGCTCTTCCTGGCAAACTAAACGTGCATAAATCACGCAAAAATACATATTAATATATAGTTTAAATCAATAAAGAAAACTCCAATTTATAATTTCTTAAAATGTAAATCAGCTAAAATGGCAACAGTAAGGAAGCCCAAATCAAAACTTGTTGGATGTACATAAACAGTAAGAGTCACAAGAAATAAACCCCTTGGCCAAAACAAGTACATGAAATCTATAGGTGAGATCTTTGACCCGAGGTGACAAATCTTTAGAGATCCATGTCTTGAAATGAAAACAATGGAACATGGTTCACTCCACCTTTTTTTGGTTCACTCCACTTTCATTCCCAATTAGTACTTTTACCATATGAAAAGTTAGAAAAGGGTTATATATATATATATATATATATATATTAATGCGATATTTTTTATAAGAGAGAGGACAAACCATTGAGAAGGAGAGAAGACATAGGACATGGAGACTACATAGTACCACTCTTCATCTGAGAGGTCATCTGGTGACAGCAGCATACTTGTTGTACTGTTACAGTTGTGATAACCATCATCATGAGTAGTACTAATAGTATTAGTACTGTCTCCTTCACGCATACACAGATAAAGTTTCCTAAGTTGGTTGCTTCTCTGCAACACATGTTTATAATGAACTTCGTATCTCTTCTTCCTCTTCTTCATTTCTCCATTGTAACATCCTTCTCCCCACTCCAAAACCCTAAATTTAAAATATAGTGCTCAAATACAATTATATTTACACCATTCAAATCGATAATTTATAAGAAGAAAAGGGCAATGCAAAGATAAGATCTAATCTTTTTTTGTGGGTATGAGCAAACACAACTTAGTTTTGTTATGATGCAAAGATCAAGACCATGGTAACTTGTTTTTTTTTTGGTAAAATAATTAAGACCATGATAACTTAATTTTTTGTTAGATTATACTTACCCAGATTGAGTTGGTGAAGAGGACCAGAAGATTGCGTAGCTCCACTGAACACTTTTTACAGCTACAGCGAGTTGTTTACTTAATAAGCTGTTTCTTCTTCTGCTTCTTCCTCTTGGTGCTTCTACACCATCATCATCCATTGTCAAAGACATTCTAAGAAATACAAATTACTTAATAAGGAGACAGCCCAAAGGCCAGATTTATTAAAGAAATTTGGTATTGAAGCTTTCTCTTCTTCTTCTTTTTCTCTTTATTGCTTTCTCTTTCTCAGCTTGGTCGTGATGGAAAGAGACTTAAGAGACTGTCTTTAAAGTTGAGTACTGTCTTTAAAGTAAATGAGAGAGATAGAGAGAGAGAGAGAGAGAGAGAGAGAGAGAGAGAGCTTGACTTGGGTCATAATCTTGGTTCTTGGAGCGACTCATTTCTTTATACATCAAATACATATCGTAAGTAGGGGAGTGTTAGATTCTATTTGGTGAAACCCAATATTATGTTCTTCAAAATAAAGTGATACTGAAAAATACAAACTGAAAGATTCAGTATATTTTTGATTTTTTTTTTCTTTATCAGTGATTGTTATTCGTCATTAGCTTGGTTATTACTACAATCACATATATTTATATTTTATAAAAATATATATATCTTGTGATATTCGATTGTTTTATATACCCCTAGACTATATTTGCGAAGTGATTTTGCCACATGTCATTTATACAATCATTTTTACAAAAAAAATGATGACATTGCTAACAAGATTGATGACATGGTTTATAGTTAATATGACATGGACAATCACATTTATTACTAACATATATTTTTGGTACACTTTATAGAATATGACAATAACTAATACATTAAATTTAATGTTGACTTTTTTTTTGTTAAACTTCTTAAAATATGGTAATAATTCATAAATCATCACTAAAATAAATATATTGAAATATGCATTATAAATTTCGAAATACATTATTTAATTGCATTTTTATAATTATACAATTTTTATTACTAATATTTTCAAAATTTTCTACATTTTTTAAAAAAATTTAAGAAATTGTTAATCGTAATTTTATTAGTTTCTTTCAGATATATACAAATTTTATAAATATTGTTTAGTTATAATTTTTAATCTTTATTTTATATGATTTTTAGTAATTTTATACAAGTTGATTTAATACATTTAGCCAAAATAAATAGATAAAAAAAATTTCTAAGATTCAAATTTTAAATATATTACATATATATTATTAAATGTAATTTAAAATAAACAAAATTATTTTTTCTTAATTTTATGCTTAAATAATCAACTTTATATTAAATATTAGTCAAAAAATAATAAAATATATAATATTAATAAATTTCATTTTAAATATAATTTAACTTTTAAAAAATTTATCACTGCACATGGTGCAGGAAAACACCTAGTTTGATAATTATATTATGATAAATCCAATAAAGAAAATTCAGGTGTAAAAAAAGTTAAACCTAAAAACAACTACTTAATAAAACATAAATGCCATAACGTATAACTCTAAACTATTAAAAACTAGGGGTTGGTCCGCCCTACGGGCGGGTGATTTTACACTAAAATAATTTTATATCATAATATATTTTAATGTTATAAAATATTTGAAATTTTATTTTTTACTGG
>NC_027750.1:21463723-21533699 GCF_000695525.1 Brassica oleracea var. oleracea | reverse complement strand
GGGATTACCTTACAATTGTTGTTTTTAAAGGTGCTGATTACTTTTTTTCCAATTAGAACATTTAGGGTAGGTGAATCTTAACCTAATCTCCCAAATTATAATTTGGACCTTACCAAGTGTCTCCTAGAGTTTTTTTTGTTGTCAAAATGTGAATTTCATATTAAATATGAGAAAGATTAAGAAGTAACATAATGAAAAGGGAGACAGACACACATAAGTTACAAAAAAAAAGGGAGGCACACGATCTTAAACTTTATGGTGGACCAAATATCTAAACCCTCATTTGTAAAACTTAAACTGAGATAACTAAGTTATGCGTAGCAGCAAACAAAAATAAGTCTGCATGCCAATGAGTTACGTGGGATTAGCTCTGGACTATGAGTAAACTTGTGAAGGTGCTAAAGCATACTGCGTCCACCATTACAGTCTCGAGCTTCTTTACACCAGTGTAAAGCATCCCACTTGCGGAGACACTGCCGGCTGGTGCACACAAAGACAGAACATGGTATGTGACATCAATGTAAACAATTAGAGAGACATGTGGACATGTAGACTCTCGAGATACTTCTTCGCTCATCCTCTTTTGCTTTATAAAGATGGTAGATTGAAGGATCGTATCAATTCCATCTGTCCCTCTTGCCATCACAGTCGAGTTCACGGTCTATCCATACACGCCTTAGCATTGTGCGTCTTACATCACAATTTAAAGAAACGGGAAAAGTTAGAAACAAAAAAAAGTTCAAAAAAAAACAAAAAAAAAACAAAAACACACGATTTTTTCATCTGTCAATATAACCAAGGTTTCAAAATAAGAGAAATGCATACTTTTACGTGCCCCTTCCTGTATTTTTCAGCTTGGTAGATCTCTGGACCTCTGTCATACCATGACTTTGTGTAATTGGGAACGCTCTTCCATTTCCTTTGATGCTTCAGACACTGTCAAACCAATTAAAAAAACAGAGTATTCAGTGTACATGCCAAGCAAAACAATGCAGAGAATCAAGTAAGCATGCAATAGCCTACCCGACTTTTCAGAGTTGAGATACCAAGGAACAGGTGACATATACTAAAGACTGTTGGGGATTGATTTCATATGTTTTTCAGCCTATAGACGATTACAGAGGCTAGAATGAGAAATACCTCTAGGAGAAAAAGATTTATATTTTTAATATAAAGTCGGAAAGCTTTATGATGGTAATGATTAAACACAATTAGCGTCGATAATACCTTATCATCCAAAAGCAGCATGTCGACGCCCATAAATACACCACATTTCTCCACACTCTGAACTTCGCAAAAACAAAAAAGGCCGCGGTGACTACGATCTTGCTGCAATTCGCTAAGCTATACTGAGAGGTGTCAATGGTTGGTTGAGATTGTGACCTTCTCTTGAGATAATGACTGTAATGAATCTGTGAGAATCATGGAAACGCCCAAAACCTCAGCAAAACGAACTTCTGCAGAGTTGGAGCAGCGCCTGGCTTTCAAATCGGCAAGGAGGATGAAGGAATTCGCCATTGCAGTAATCGGTTAGTAGAACAGGCTATTCTCCTTGATCTCGTTCAAGTTGTGATGTTCATGGCTGTTATTGTGGATATTTATAGTCGTAGCTTGAGCCGGTTACTTTGGGGATCTGATTAGGTCGATTGAATCATGCAGAGTGGAGGAGTGGGTTAATTCCTGTGAGAGAATTAGAAATCAATTCGCCACTACGGATAAGA
The DNA here is from genome assembly GCF_000695525.1 of Brassica oleracea var. oleracea. NCBI lineage: Eukaryota > Viridiplantae > Streptophyta > Magnoliopsida > Brassicales > Brassicaceae > Brassica > Brassica oleracea. The sequence continues at coordinate 21,531,978 of NC_027750.1, read as the reverse complement.
AATCGAAAAGTTCTGCGTCGTTCAAAGATCCTGGAGCTCGTCGGTGAAGTCTATCGCTCTAAAACAAAGCGAGGAAGAAACATTTATTCATTACTGGGCTCGAAATGTTTAAAGCCCATACGAAAATTATTACAAAACCGCACAGCCCAATCGAAACAAATAAACAGAAACGCAACTAGTGTATGAATGACACGTGTCATCATTTACCCCAAGGAGGGACTAAAGTGTACTTTATTAGTAAAGATAACTAACATTAATATTACATATTTTGACACAATACTGCATATGGTATCATTTAAAAATCAACAAATTTAATTGACATGGTCGCACAAAAAATGTATATATAAACTTTATTGTCAATCTATGCTATTAAAAAGAGACGTACAAAATAAAATACCCCTTAATTTTTCAAGTTATTTACAATGGCATGCCACTGAAGTTATGAATTAATTTACCTTTTATGATTCTTTGTCTTTTCTTCTTTAATTAATGTATTTCCAAAATCAAATTCTAACTAAAAATTTATGGCAATAATAATTAATAAACCTAGGTTTTTGTATTCTTTGTCTTTTCCTATTTATTTTATATATGTATGTTTGGAAATAATTAATTTTATATATAAATTTCGTAATTAAATACATACATTATACGATAACTATTTTACTAATTTCACATAATATATTGTATATACAACAATTTTACTATACATTATCATAAAATTTTAATCCATAAATAGTATATACAAAAAAATTATTATATATTATCATAAAATTTTGATCCATTAAAAAAATAAAAATACATCTTTTCGGATATACATGTCATATTCTAACTATATTGATCATACAATTGATGGTTTACATGATAAAATAAAATTACTCAATATAAACAAGAAAATTATTGTGTTTAGAAAGGTCATATTAAAAAATTATTTGAACATGTAAATTTTAAAATATATATTATAACTAATACAAATAAAAATTTATTTATAAAAAATAAAAATAAACATCTGTGTGGGGGCGCAGATAATTTTATGATCAATGCGGTATTAATTTGTTATGATCAACCATTTAATTTCGGGTCCACAGAGATGTCAAATAAATAAATAAAAAATTCATTAAAATTCAGAAAAAAATGTAATTGTAATACCTGTAAGTTACATGGTACTAGAAATAGGGCGCGTGCTTACATATCCTTTTTTCTTTTTCTTTTTTTTTTGATAACCAATTGACAAAGTTTGAGTTACATATCCTTTTAACTATCAAACAATACGCCATCTCGGATTTTTTTTTTTTGTTATAGGGTTTAATCGTCTTACCGTCATTTGATATTTAATCCATCTTGTTATGTGGAAATGAAACATACTTTAACCAAAAACGGTGGAACGTCTTGTTTTGTTTCTCATCAATGTCAATAATGATAAACTTTTTATTACCCGATCTTACGTTATATGACAAACAGAATGCACATATACGTAGTTGCAAGAAAATGGAATATACTTACTATTTAGATATTGAAGATTCCAATTTCTATGATAGATTATATAAATGCGCATTTTATCTGAATAATTCCGTAATAGATACTACTAAGACATCAAATTAAAAAATTGAAACAAATACACAGCACTGTTCAAGTTTCTAAAACATCCGCGTATGCGTCTGTTCCTACTTTTCATGTGTTTGCGGAAATATGACGTGTTCTTACCCTGATTTATGAATGCTAATGAATCTTTAATAGCACAGTTGGTTAATGTAGCTGTTAGAGGTGGGCAAAAAACCCAAACCGAACCGATCCAAACCAAACCAACCGAAGTTAAACCGATCCAAACCAAACCGTGCTCTTTACATAACCCAATTGGTTCATGTTTTACTCAACCCGAATGGTTTGGTTTGGTTTGGTTTGGATTCAAACCGAACCAAACCAATAATCCAATATATATATATATACATATATTAACATATTGTAAATTTTAGTTAAAGTTTTGTTTTCCATTTTTTCTTAACTTCCATATATTTTTAAAAAAAATCCAAATATGATTCAAATAATCCTAATACCTAAATATTGTACTGAAAACAAAACCTAAAAACTATAACTTACAAGTCTTTGTTACGCTAATCAGATTACAAATAGTCTGCTCTTTGTTTATTATGTATTTATTCCTTTGACGTGGTTAAGAGTTTTGTCATCGAGCTTTAAATTGTTTTTTATTTCATAGATTTTTAAAGAACCAAACTAAATCTAAACCAAACCGAACTAAACCGAACCAAACTAAACCCAAACTGAACTCATACCAAAGCTACTTTGGTTTTAATTGGGTTGAGTTTTATAAAACCCAAATTAACCAAACCAAACCGAATCCAAACCGAACCCGAAACTAAACCGATATGGCCACCCCTAGTAACTGTGTATGTGCTTGGAACCTGGGTTCGAAACAAGACTTCGACCTTGTTTTCTTTTATGACGGTCAAATCTGCGTCTGCTCTCATTTTCCATGTGTTTGCGGGAATATGACGTGGTCTTGTCCTGATTTATGAATACTCAATTCAAAAAAAAAAAAAGGTTTCTAAAACATCAAATAACGACGATCCACGTTATTTATTTATTTCTAAAAGGTACTATTTGTGTAAAATAAATAAATTTGAAAGGCAAGAGAGACTGGCGAAAATAATTATTGATCCATCTCTATCCACGAATCCCACATAATTTAGTAACGCACCACTTGTTGCATGCATTAATTTTCATAACGACAAAACCTTGTGTTTAATTCTATACATTATTTCTTTCTGTCACAAGATAGCCAATATATAATCATATTCTGTAGTATTTGTGTGTGTTTATATTATGTATTTAAAAAATGAATACTGAATATGCAATGTACTATAGATTTTTCTTCATTAATAAAAATTTAAAATCATAGTCTGAAAGTCTATAAACTAGTTTTACTACAGTGATTAATGTACATATAACAAATCATATAGTCTAAAAGCCTATAGACCAATTGGATACCACGATAAAAAGAGGAAAGTATAATAAATCAAAACATAGGTACGAACTACAAAAGTTATGTCACGATAAATAATAGTGAAATTGAAAATTTAAAGCCTCAATTATTTTGTTAAGGCGCAGGGACATAGGCATTGATTACAGCCGCGACACAACTGACATTCAATTTTTTTTTTTGCACCACCTTTTTACCACGACAATGCACGTCTTCAGATAATACATCGTTTATGTCAATCATCTTCTTAATTTAAAAAAAAAAACAGTTTACATACATTCGTGCAAGAACAATCAAGCTGTTTAAAATACAACATAGTAACTGGTAATTCACATTACATGAAATTAAGAAAAACATAAAATGGAGACGTATAGGCTGGGTTTTTAATAGAGAGACCTGAGGGATATTAACTTTGTGGGCCAAATAGAAGTTTCTTTTTCAAAAGCCCATTGATAAACATCAATTTTGAAGTAAAACCCTAAAGTGGGTTAATGTTGATGGTTGACTTCTAGTAGGGATCTGTGGAGGCCCATGTATAGCTAGAGTACAAGAAACTCTTTCAGATAATATGAGCTTCTACTTTTTTTTTTATCACAAAATTCTTATATTAAATTAAATGTCTAACATGTTTGAAGGATTACAACCGGAGGTAAACTCGACGGCTAAATGAAAAACGAAAATTACTAAAACGTACGAATGGTAGAAGTGTTAAAAGAGGCGAAGATACCTATAAACATCTTCACTTGAGATTCTAAAACTGATGTTCCCAAGAACATATTAATGTCAGGGAGAATAACCGACGAAAGGGAACCCTAATAAAAAGTTTTGAAGATGGTTGGTCAGCACCAACGCTGGTGGTAAGGGGCTTTCCTTCACTTCAGTGATTTGAGACCCTAGAAACAATGGAAGAGGAGAGTGTCTCGGGTTCCCATTGGAACTGTGTGGGAGGTGGACGCTGTTGGCCGGCAAGAGCAGCTGAGATATGACTCCAGAACCATAGACAAGAGAGGTGGAGAAAGGCCTTTTTTGCCCATATTTGATGCTGATATTCAATAACAATGGAAAAACGCAATCAGCTCTAATACCGACAATAATGACCCGGGAGACTATCTGAATCTCAAACATTTCGGAGTGCAAATTGTTTCATCTCTGATACCATCAGTGTATTTGACGCTAGAACCAGCCATGAAGGCTTGATTTCCTTAACCTTGGAGACCAGAGATAAGAACCGGACCAGACTTGATGGGCCACCAGTTTTTGAGTTCACGCATTGACTCGACCTTCCAACATTACCGTGTCAGGGCCAGAGAGTTACGGAGACCAAACAAATACGCATTTCATCACACTGTATTGAGCTAATCACGAGAGAATAAATTCCAGAGAGTACATATGTGGCAGAGCTGAGCTTCAAATGGATGGTTTGATGTGGATGAGGAGACGCGGTAGAAGGGTGATAGCAAGCTGAGACCACATCTGTCGGAATTGCTGGTTTTGTGTGCTTGGAACTTTTGATGAATCGTGGAGTTGCAGGGATTGAACTGATTGAAAACCTTTGAGTTAGATTTATCAAGACAGAGTAATGTTCAGATCTTGATAGAGGCGGTGAGAAGCTCTTGGCTATATTCAACAAAGGGATGGGAGCTAAGGCCAGATTGAGAGCAAGGGCTCCGATATTACCGTATCGAGACCTATACCTCTTGTTGGATCCTGAGTTGAACCGCAAACCTGATATTAAGAAATGAAAGCCCATACGTAGAGGTCCGTTTGATTGAATCCTTCGTAGAGGGTTACTGACCAAACACTCAAGAGTTCCGACCGGTGAAGAGACGGGGTGTTGAATGGCTAGCTCCGGTGAGAGAAGTGAACCCAGCGGAGTCACTGTTGAAACGAGACGGTCAGCAGATCCGGTGAGTCTTCTAGATCTGACCTTTCCGGTCGCCATGAGAGTGTGAGCGGTGATGAGGAAGAAAACAGGAGAGGCGGCGACGACAAGGATAGGAGCAGTGGAACAACGACATGGTCCGACAAGGTAGCGACGTTGGAGACGACGAGGATACTAGCTTGGGAAATGTAGGCGACGATAAACTCGGGGAAAAACAGTAATGAACAGCAGATTATACAGAGGACCGACGCTGGTGGTCAGAGGTTTCGCTGGCGTCGAGGATTACTAGCAGCGGCGGCGTCTTCATAGTTCTCCCTAGAGAGAGTCTTTTGAATGACAGTGACTTAAACGAATATATGAGCTTCTACTTAAATCATCATATTCATTATCTCAACAAACAAAACTACAAGTTTACTCCTGAGCCAAGCCGGATGAAACATTCGACTCAAACTTCCAAAATTTTTGAAAAAAATTATATATAAATAAACCTCAAAATTTGTAAAAAAAAAAAAAAAAAAATTAGGCCCCAAACTATACAAATCTTTCTTAAACTGTCTATAGTCCCCAAAATTTCAAAGTCGGTCTTGGGTTTACTATGCATAATTCACCTACTTGAGCTCACTATCTTGATTTGATGCAGCATGATATTTTCAAATATCTTGATTATTTATTAATTTATACATAATTATATTTTATTTGTGTTTCTTATATTTTGGTGATCTTTCTATTTTAATTATGATTAGGGATTTTCTAGATTTAGAATTTATATAAATAGTTTGCTGACCACATTGTTTACAAACTTTCCTAACTTCTTGGTCAGTCTTTTATTAGGAATGATACCAAGGAGTGGGATATACATCTTTTACGGGAATTCTTTCACCCATATGATATCCCTTTGATACTTGGGCTAAAATCATCTCCCTCTCTTGCTCCTGATGGATATGTTTGGAACCACACAAAATCAGAAGTGTATTCAGTTAAAACCGGTTATGATCTACTTCGATCGACGAAGTTGAGTCTTACACAAGAAGGGGTTCTAGAACCGAGTATCACGAGCCTTCAGAGCCAAGTGTGGAAGATAAAGGCCCCAAGTAAGATGAACCATTTCTTGTGGCAGGCTATCTCGGGCTGTGTGACGACGTCAGAGAGGCTCACTTATAGACACCTGGGCACCGATAGGGGTTGTCCTAGATGTGCTGGCCCAGTGGAATTATTAATCATCTACTTTTTGAATGCCCCCTAGCCATGTAGGTTTAGGCTTTATCAGACTATTTGTCTCTTCTGGGTTACTTCCTGAGTACATCTATATACCAAAACATGAATTTTTTGTTTTGGAAGAGAAAAGAGGTGGCTCCACTGAGACCACAATTCGATACCTTCCCATGGATCTGTTGGTAAATTTGAAAGGTGAGGAACAACAAACTCTTTAACGGGAAGTTGTATCCCCGATTGAAACTCTCCAACACGCATCTCTTGAGGCAGAATGTTGGAGGAAGGCTAACGAAAAGGAGGAAGCAAATGAGGATCATGACGACCCTTCTACTACGGAGGTTGAGACAATGCCCCTTGGATACCCTGAATCCCTACTTGTCCAATTGATTCGGCATGGACCTATAATGGCAGTGTCAGTGGCTTAGGGTGGAGTCTTAAGGATCAAATGGATTATGAATATTTCGGATTACAGGCGTGTATCAGGAACCTTTTAGATCTGCATGTTGAGATGGAAGGTTTATTTTGGACAGCTTCATATATAAGAGACAGAAGGATAACCTCGATACGGTTCGAGACGAACTGCTCGGACCTAGTGGATATGACTACAAACCCGGTGAATTGGAGATTACGGGAGGATTTCGAAGATGTGAACCTGGCTCATATTCTTCAGACTAGGATTGGTCAGGAGGACGCGTTAACAAAAGAAACAAGGATCATAGGCTATATTTTTTTTTCATATAAATCAGACCCGGCCAGACGGAGGTACTCTTCGGAGAATCGGCTCATCTGATCACCACTTAATCTAATGTAGATGGACAACTAAAAAAAAAAAAATTGGTTTTGAAAGAATGGTATTTTCTATCCTTAACCCAAACGAGATTTCCTAAAATCCATTATTTGAACTTGTAGATCCTAAGTGAAGATTGACTGATCGTTTGGTTGAACTGTTTATCTAATCTCTTAGTTGAGCTTGCATGTCCATTAGGTGGTATCAGAGCCGGGATGGAATAATTTGACTTAAAATGAACTGTTTCTTTGTTCTTTTTGACTTCAGTTCATATGCAATTGCTTCGATAAGAGAAACTGGTCAAAACAATCGTGTATGCCTTACTTGGAGAATGACGAGCATGTTTTAAGAGGAAGGACTGCTCTGGAGGTATGGACTAGTTTAAGGCAACAATAGGTTTCCCCACGAAAATTTCACTTTGTAATGAGGAACCCTTAATATTTTCTGGTGCTAGGCAATTGGAGTTTGATGAATTCTTTGGGGTATCCTTCATACCCTGCACAACATGGGTGGATGACCCAATAGACCAAACTAGAGTGAAGCAGTTGGAAGGAGTCAAAACCAAGTTTGTAGTTGTAGCCCAAGCAAATAAATGAGCTTGTAAAATGAATAGTTTATACACTCAATACTACAAGGCAACAGAACATGCTACTGACTGCACAGAAGATGCTGCAACATTTTCACATCAGATATCCAAAATTCTCAATCTCTCAACAATGAACTTTCATCTAACAACTTTCTTTGCTTCTCAGATTCTATATTCTACATTCTACATGTACACCTATAAAACAAGATTTCGTGTTTCTTACCTACACAACAAAGCTTGAGATTCATTTTTCTTCAATATCATATCTCCACTGTCATCATCATCCATAGGAAAATGACGATCTACGAACCGATTCCATTTTCTCTTCATTCCCTTGAAAGACCACATGGATGGGGATCCTTCATTGACTGATCCTCCTGCAGAGCTTTCCCCTTCTTCTGCTGTATCATGGAATGTTCCATATGAAGGTGATGGAGACATGGGGATGTTAAGAGAAGCCGCCTTCATGATAGCCGCTCTGTACTCTTCGTCATGTTCCTCAACAACTGATTTCTGCCGCACAATTTTCTGCTCCACCGGAATCTGCATAACTTGGTCCTCTTCCAGCATTAACTGAAAATGTTCACCACACAGAAATCAAGATCTCCAAGAAGCTGAAGCAAAAAAAAAAAACACACATTTGGAGGTAGTACTCACATCGAGAGCTCTCTGTGACTCCCTTTGAATCCAGATGATGGCGTGATCAGCCGTCGCATTACATGAGAGAACTAATTGGTCAAACCTCCCATCAACTGGAACAGCTGTTCTCACAACGGGAGGATATCTTCCTAATCTGCACCAAGGAGCATATGGTTTTTCACTTTGATGCAACTTGAGTTGAAGAAAGCACATGATTATGGAATATATAAAGAGTATTAATACCTCAAGGGCTTGCGCACAACGATGTGGTATAACCTACCAGGGGCATATAGACGCCTAGCATCCTTAAGCTTCTTCTCCTCGAATGTGAATGTATCTTTCACACATGTGAGACACAACAGGCATGGCAAGCTTTGATTGGTTTATTAACATGCAAAACATGACCATGAGATTCTCTTTCTACACTTGATGCTTTCTAATAATGTAATAACTAGTTATTGAAATCAATACAGTTTCCTTACCAGATGATTGACTTGAAGACATCCTCCAGAGCTGTGGTAGTCCGAGGTAAGAAATCATCCTGGTTTATTAAAAAAAAAATGGATCAGAAGAGGAGTCAATGGAGGAGAATCTATATAATGTAATGATGTTACCTGTAGAACAACAGAGTTGATGACATCAGCATATGTGACTGCTAGATGGAGAGACATACACCTTGGAGGAGCAATAGCAACGCATCTTATCCTCTTCCTCTCTATGTTCCCTAACCTCCCCCGGTTCTGAAGCACAAACAAGACCAGCAAAGAAACAACCCCCGCACCTAGAGAATGCCCAACAAAGGTCAAAGAATAACTCGGGTTCTCCTCGAGTAATCTATTCAAAACCTCATGCTCCTCCTCAAAGACCCACATGGCCGCCTTTAACAACCCGTTGTGTACATAACCTCCATCAAACTTGGTCTGCCCAAGTTTGTTATCAAGCAGAAGGGCGTAATCACTCTCCTTAGCCAAGTTAAGCCCTCTGACGGCCAAGACAACAGCGTCGTTGTCGTGATCCAAGTAGATCATGTAAGGTGTGACACGACCTTGGGTCTGGTCGTAGTCTTTCTTGAGGATGACGTGATGCGGGTCAAGGCCGTAGCCACCGGGAGGTGCCCACATGGGGTTGTGGAGATCCTCCTCGTAGACGGCTAAGATGAAGCGGCAGAGCCTAGGGATGGGGTCGAACTCGTCGGAAGTGGCTAAACCCCAACTCTCGCTCTCGTGGCCTGCTGAGTACATGCATTTCTTCCACAGCCAGTGGGAGCAGCCCAGGCAGTATACACATTCGATTACGGGAACACAACAGAGTATTGACATGGGGATCTAGTGAAGCAATTAAGCATTATATATCCGCCGTGAAGTCAGATTGTTCAAAGATGAAGGAATGAAACTGTTGAATCGACAACGGCATGGATTTGCCGACAGAACCCACTGGATCCCCGAGATCGATCAGTGTGGCTCTAGAAACAGAGACAGGATCATAAGCTAGGCTGAGAAATAAACATAAGAAGACCAGTCAAAGTGATTTCAATCCAGGCTGAAGGAAGACAAATTGAAACACTAATTAGAGACTAGAGAGAGAGAAGACAAGTGTGAATTGATTTATTAAAGACAAGTGAAGTCAAACCCAAGTTCGTGGTGAATAAAGAAGAATCTAACTCACCATAGATAGATGCTGAGAATATTCCATTAGGCAGCCAAGGAGAGTGGAGAAGAAGAGTCTGGAGGAGAAAAGACGTGCACTTTCGTCTTACTTTTAAAGCCAAGGTGGACGAGACGAGCAGCACTTTTATTAATATCCACGGGTCGGGTTGGATCGGATCTGATCGGATCGGGTCATGAAAGGTAGATGGGCTTGGGCCCATTAAATTTGTCCTTGTCGTAAGTGTCAGTCCAGGCTCGTGGGAAATGATTAACACGTTTCTCCTCCATAAGAGGGAATCTAATTACGTCACCAACCAAATAAATCCATTGGTTGGATGATTGAATTGACTTTTGCCGGTCTGTCAAACGTTCAACGATGAACACTGAATCAGGTACTAGTCGGTTTGTTCGATTGCCGGATAAAATCGTTAAGCGAGAGAAAAAAAGGATAAGAATTTTGTTACGATTGGGAAGTGATTTCATATTGGTATTTAATTTGCAGTAGTGGAGTTGCTTGGGAAGGTGCCCTTGTTGCATCGGTTAACAAGTCTTTCTCTCAAGAGAATCGCACAAGTCGTTGTGTTCAAGCGTTACGGTTAGTGTGATTTCTAAGATTCTGTAATTTTTTGATTAATTAATTATGGTTTTCCATGGTGACAATGTTGATATATATTGTTGGGGCAGAGAGAGGGGATTATGTGGTGCGTAGAGATGAGGAGGTGGAGGGTGTTTACTTTCTCCTTCAAGGACAGGTACACTTTTCTGAAGCCCACCTTCTTCTGTCTCTTTTCGGGTTTGTCTTGTTTGATTAGTGTTTTTGTCTCTCTTTTTTTTTTGTTGTTGTGCAGGCTCAGGTTCTGGGATCAGCCGACGACTCCTCGGAGTTCCTCTTGAAACCGTTTGATTTCTTCGGCCGTGGTGAGAGAGGAGGATCATTCTTTCATTACTACTGCCCATTCTTCATCATTGATTAGTCTTTTGTAGGTGATTGAATCAGCTCTTTTTTACAGGTATTTTTGGGAATGTTTACTCAGCAGATGTTGTTGCTCTCTCACAGGTATGTATTTCCTCTCTTGTCTTCTTTCTTTATGCTGCCTTTTGTTGCTTTCCTTGACCTCATAGGCCAATAATAGCATTGCTACTTACTTACTCTCTCTCTTCTTTTCAGCTTACCTGCTTGCTGCTCATGTCTCATCATTGTTCTTTGCTTGACACCAACCCTATCTCCGATCCAGCTAAGGATCTTGAGACCCCCTGTCTTGTGCAACGCATTTTGTCTCTCGATCCATTAGATGTACCAACTTCCCTTCACTTTTACCATTCTCTTTTGTGGAATCATTGTCTATGTCATATTTCTACATCATTTATGTGTTACATTCTTTCTCTTCTGTAACTGAAAATTTTGAGGAATCCCCTCATCTTTGTGCTTCTTTCTTTCTTGTAGTTGACTCTTTTTCGAGGTTTCACTATACCCAATGCTCCAACCTTTGGCAAGGTTTTTGGTGGGCAATTAGTTGGACAGGTATGTTATTTTCTCACATCATCTATGTGTACTAACCTTGTTGTTGATTTGCATTTATTTAACCTTGTTACAGAAATGACTAGTACTCACTGTGACACCATTGCCTACACTTCGCAGGCACTTGCCGCAGCGACAAACACTGTTGAATCGACCAAGATTGTTCATAATTTACACTCCTATTTCCTACTCGTTGGAGATATAACTAGTAAGGACACCATCTCAATGTGATTAACCAATTGCTTTTTCCTGAAAAACTATTCCTGCTGCTTTCTCTGGGCTCCACGCATTTTTCACACTTTGAATATTAACTCTTGCAGTTCCCATCCTATACGAAGTTAACCACTTACGTGATGGCAACAACTTTGCCACCCGAAGAGTTGATGCTAGACAGAAAGGCAAAACCATTTTCATCTTGTTTGCTTCTTTTCAGGTCTTCCCCTCAAATGCTTCATTATAAGAAAATAGCTTTTCAAGCTTTAACTTCTTCTTTTACAGAGAGATCAACAAGGTTTCGATCACCAAGAGTCGAACATGCCCCGTATGTCACCTCCTGAAACGGTAAAATCATGTCTCCCATACTTTGATGCTTATAAAGATTGGCTATGATTGTTATTTTCATCTCTATCTACTGCAGCTTGTAACAAGAGAGGAGATGATTGAACGGCGTATAACTGACCCTCTGCTACCTAGGTATGTATGTGTGTGGAAGATATTGTGCCAGAGCAGCTATTTCATAGTGAATCACTTTTTATTCTCATTTCAGGGATTACCGAAACAAAATTGCAGCTGAAAAAATCCTCACATGGCCTATAGACATTCGATTTTGTGAGCCAAGTTATTATACAGAACAGACAAAGTCTCCTCCAAGGTCAACATAGTTGTCTCAATCCTGATAAAATCAAAATTATATTGGGGCATCTTTCATTTCGTCACCCTTAACCACGAAAATAAATGTTTGTGTTTACTCATTAAAAAATCTGAAGACTTCTCAACTCATCTTGCAGATTGAACTATTGGTTTAGGGCAAGGGGAAAACTTTCTGATGACCAAGCTTTACACCGGTGAGCAAACTCTACTTCAGTGGTATAAAAGTGAAGAAAATTGGTATTCATATGATCTATTGAAGATTTTAAAAGCAGTGCAAACATTTTAACATTTCTAAGCAGATGAACGTTATCTTAGCATCGCCAATTAAAAGCAAGATTATCTTAGGTCATTGACAACTTGGGAGTTTGTTTGTTTGGACATATATATCTACTGCAGACTGCAGTGTTTACGAAATTTTTTTGATTTTACTTGGGAAACTGAATATATTTGGTGAATACCACTGTTTCACAGATGTGTGGTTGCATTTGCTTCAGATCTGATATTTGCATGTATCGGTTTAAACCCTCACCGTAGAAAGGGCATGAGTGCTGCTGCTCTTAGCCTAGACCACTCGTAAGCTTTTTCTTTTCTTTTAGCCAAGTGTGTGTGTGTTTGTACTATTTCTTAAAAACCACGAAATAGAAATTCTACACTTTTGCAATATATGAAGGCAATTGCTTCAAGCGATTGTTTCTAACTCATGTTAATTACATTTTGCATTGCAGGTTGTGGTTCCACCGACCTCTAAGAGCTGATGACTGGCTTCTCTTTGTGGTAAGAAAAGTTTTATATACCTTTTCTGGAGAATACAGTGATTTTCTGAAGAAGGAATAGCTATTATTACTGATAGAAGTCCAAATGCTTGGTTTTGGTAAACTGAAACTCAAATTGCCTAAAAACACTTGCACAGATTTGGTTTATATCTATACTTACTTGTGGACTGTATTGTTTTAGTTTATGTTTACATGTACATTTTAAATAAAATTAGGTAAACCGCAACATCTGAGTGTAATAGTCAAAGATACAAAAACTGAAACATCTGAGTGTAATAGTCAAAGATACAAAAACTGAGGACGAGACAAATATATACTTAATACAAGATTAATGGTGTTATGCAGATGGTGAATCCCACATCATTCCAGAGTCGTGGTCTGACCACTGGAGAAATGTTCAACAGAAAAGGAGAGGTATGTTGTTTCATCCCTTTTTACCCCCAATTAAACAGACTTATGCTAAGAGACTATTGAATAAAGAAGAAGCTAGAGTACTTGTGACAGATCCTCCTTATAATCATCAAATCATTGTTAAGAAAAAAAGAAGAAGTAGATTTATGTCGTTGAATACAAAATGGATCCCTTCTTAGTTTTTTTTTTTTTTGGTGAAGTGCTTAAAGAGAATGTAATTGTTGGATAAATTGATGATGTGGGCAGCTAGTGGTATCATTGACGCAAGAAGCATTGCTAAAAGAAGCGGTGACGATTAAGCCCATCTTCGGCGCCAAGCTCTAAGTAACACACACACACACACACCATATAATATCAGAATATATTCAAGAAGAGTTTTTGCAATCTGTTACACCTCGCCAGTCACACTGTGATGCTTAAATTATTTTTCCCATTTATATTATTATGACATGTTTGTATGTAAATTGTGACACCGGCGGTCATTTATTGTGTGTACATGACAAACGGCGTCGTTTAGTGAAAAAAACACATTATTATTACAGGAGGAGACGCATTGGTTAATCGTTAATACGCTCTCGCTCTCCCTCTCCCTCTCCCTCTCCCTCTCCCTCTCCTCCCTCTCCCTCTCAACGGAAAAATTGGAAAGGAATCAATGGCGGAGTCGGAATCGGAGCATGAGCTCATCGATGAAGGAGAATTGGAGAAAATGGAGTGGGAAGTGAGGGAGATGGCGAAGAAGATAACAGAGTACAGGAAAACCCTACCGGATAACCTCAGGAACACCCTTGATTCCGCGCTTTCCTCCTCTCATAGCTTCTTCCCCAGCATCTCGGATCCTCTTCCCTCTTCTTCTGAACGCCTCACCATCGCACCAGGTTCCTCCGCTCTATTTCTTCTGTTTTTTTTTTATTTTCTTCAAAATCAAATTTTGAATATCACCCCCATTTCATTTGTGAACGAACTATGTCTGAATCAGACAGTCTGATTATAATGTCTTTTGGTTCAAGAACTGCTAGCGGTTGGAAAAATTAGGGCTCTTTACTACTTTTGGGTTCATTCATGATAGATTAAATACATCTTTTATTGAGTAGCAGCATATGGATGCATTTTTGGGTTGTGGTGCCTCTTCTTACATAACTTTATATTATGTTTCCTAATCCGGATAGTTTCCATGTCCCTGCTGCACTCCAAATTGATTATTAGTCTTTTGCAGAGTGATGGTTTGTTTTATTATAATTGATGCTTCAGCCAATCCATATTTGATCTCATAAGTTTGTCTTCTTGTTTTACTCCTTTTGGATTTTTTGAAACATGTACTTCATAAGAGACCTTTTTCTTTCTTTAACACAAGAGCCTTAGCAGTGATCTCTTATCTTTATACTATCTCATCAACAAATCTTCTGTGTCTTCTTTTCTGATGCAGGAACTCAAGACCAAGACTGTGAACAGAAAATGATTCAGCTCAAGGAAACAGTGTCTAGGAACGCTGCAAACATGCCTAAAGTTATAAAGAGAGTGCGTGAATGTGTAGAGCGGATTCACAGACTCGATTCTTTGGGCGGAAGAACCATTCACCCTGCTTTCACTAGGCGCAGACTCAACTGACCTCTCTCTCTCTCTCTCTCTATCTTTTTAGACTTTCTATCCATTGTATTTTCTTAAAGAGTTATATATTATGTGCTGCTGATTTGTTAAAAATATGTTATTCTAGATTCATATTTTTGGCTGTGTACATTAAGCAGTGACTCTTTAATGGATTCTCTGCGTTTGAATTGAATGTTGATCTTTGCTACGAATCTATATATATATATATATATATATTTTTTTTTTTTTAATTTAAGTGCTATACAGATTAAAGACTAGTTACTGGAAAAAAGGTCAGATAATAGGGTGGTGACTAACACCCCTTTTTGAAAAGAAATCACAAAATTATCCTAGCTACATCTTCAATTTGCATTGGCAGATTGTTCAAAGATGGATTGCTTCAGAGACAGGCACATATTATTGAACTTGTTACATGTATGTACCTGTCATAAGTAACTAATATCTCCCACAATCACCACTTTCATCTTCTCCAATGTTTTCTCTTCATTTAAATATATCTAACCTTCTCTTCATTATTCAGTAAAATAACTTTAATATGTCAAGATCACTCCGTCCGATCCAATGGATTAAGAAGAAAATTGTATATATATAATCATTCCCACATAATCATCAAGAAAATGAAAAAAAGTGACAAGGGACAGGTGACCTAGAACTACCCTTCCTGCTCTTGTTGTTAAGGCCGTCTTTTAGCATTGCTTTAAAACGTTACCATCATTGTTTTTTTTAAAACATACTCGAGAAAATAGGAAGGGAAAGAATGTTGTTGTTGATCGAAAACAATAAGATGGTTTCTTTTTGTTGGGGGTCTTTTGGCATTTCCATGAAAGCTGAGAGAGAGAGTTCAAAGAGTCTATTTCTCGTGCACGAGAGGGCTGTAAATTGGGAACCACATGTTCCGTGTGATGTAATCCACTGTCTCCTCCTGTTGATCCAAAACACAGATGCATTTTAATTCAGACTTCTACTATTACATCAGTGTCATGCTTGATACATTACAAAAATCTCAATTGTTTTGATACCTTGGACATGTGACTGAGATCTCTCGGACCAACATCCCCATGACCTTCTACAATGTCATCAGATACCGCAGCTCTTAGAACGGCCGCCCCTACCTCAGCTGTTATGTGTCGGATGCTGCATTTTGTCCGAACCGTCTTAGATGACTAAATAAAATCAGAGCATATATATGAATGAGAGAATGAGAAGCAATTAGAGGAAATAATACTTGTTGATTGAAGGGTAAAGGATGCCTTTTTGGACTTCTTCGTCAGTCATGTAGGACGCAAGGCTGAATTATATTTTCAAAACATATATATATATATAAACATGAGCCTCATTATATCATAAGATAGAAGAGAACCAAAAGCAATCTTCTTACCATTCTGCAGCTGCTAGCAACATTCCATCAGTTACAATACGCGCACCAGATAGAAGAGTCCCTAACCCGATCCTGTAAACCATAATAACCACATTTGATTTCAGCTAAACTTGTGGATAAAAATGTGTACTAATTGAAGCAGTTTTCAAGAAGGAAACGAACCCGGGGAATAGGTACATGTTGTTGGCCTGATTCACATGCCCAACGTTACCATTCTCTGCAAGTTTAAAGAATCATTTGAAATTTATTTTTCAGATTTTAAGCAATTCATGAATGAACCTCACTATAATAACATACCAAGTTGAACGTTTTCAAATGGGCTTCCACTTCCAAAGACTATGTTTTCTCCAGCGTGCTTAAATGCATCAGCAGCAGTGCACTCGGCTGTCACACAAGTAAAAAAGTGTTCAGAACAGATCTTTCAAGGAAATGTTACATTACTCTGGAAAGACAAACACAAACCATTTAAGGTGGGATTCGACATAGCAAAAATGGCGGGCTTGCATGAATCAGATTCTCGCATTGCCTTTAGAACCTTTGCATTATTGAAACCACTATAAGTCAGTAAAACTGTTAATTAATATACTATGAAAGTGTATGTTTGTTGAAATTAGGTTCTCCTACTTCTTCATTGAAGATGCCACCAACTCCAGATAAACCAAGAAGTACATGTGGCCTCACTGTCTTCACCTGAACAAAAATTTGTAAACAAGGAAACATGACAATATTATGTCTAAAACTTTCAAAGACAGCTATAGAGAAAAGAAGATGAAGTCAAATAATTGGACAAGTCAAGAACACAATAAGGCTTTAAGCTTTACCACTTCAACGATACTTGCTCCCTCACGTATCTCAGCTGGATTTTTGGCAAAAGGTACAACTGCTGGGTCAAGTTTTGACCTCTCCGTGGTGACAAGACCCTGAAGCACATTATTCAAGATCTTATGAGGCAATCCAATTTAAAAAAAATAATAATATGCTGACCAAGACAAAACTAGTATGGCAAATGGATAACTTTTTTAAATGTTTTTTTTGACTTATTCTAGGTAAGCTCTTAGTAGATAGCTTAAGACAACATCCAAAAGCAAGCTCTAAAAGAGACAATACTATGACAGTTTCAAAGTCAACTCGGACTCCTGGAACTGAACTACACAAACTAAATTATTTATTATCAAGCAAGACGGACCGGACCCATCCAGATGACGTCAACGAGTAAGGGATGTCAGAGACTTACATCTTTATCTATTAGGTAAAAGTTTTTCGTTGCTTCAGCGAAGCTGATGCCTGCCATTCTCGCAACCGCCTGTACTGCCGTCTTCGTTACACCGAGCCCCGCACTATAAGGAAGAGAGGAGATGAAAGTTACTGCAGATACATTAGTAAAGGACTTTTCAAGTGGATAACCAAGTACCTTCCAGCTCCCACCACAACAATCTTTTGGTTCACAAAGTCGGACAAAGGCCGACCTTGGGCTCTTACAGTTCCCAACAGTCCAGCGAGAGCAACACCAGCTGTTCCCTGAGAAATCAAACCTTCTTATTAAAAAGATTAGCTTTAAAAGTAAAAGCAGCTGAAGTGAAATGATGAGAAGATACCTGGACATCATCATTGAACATGCAAAATTTTTTTCGATATCTATCCAAAGTTTCAAAAGCCCATTTCGCTTGGAAATCTTCGAACTATTATGATGGAAACAGCCATTTAGTCAGCCTCACCCACCATCAAAAGGTAAAACCAAAGTAGAAACTAAGATATACCTGTACGACGGCCTTAGGCCAGCGTGTGAATGCAGCTTCCATAAATTCATCAATAATCTCAAGGTACTCATCTCCTTCCAACCTAGGCTGTCTGAGTCCTAAATCTGTAAAATGAAGAAAATACATGAATGAGTGTGTTATCAAAGGAAACACACCCATAGATGAATAAAAGTAGCTTACAGAGAGGATTCTGTAGGAGCTTTTGATTATTCGTTCCCACATCCAACATAATTGGCAAAACCTGCAGAAGTTCAAGTGTATAATTTCGAACAAGGAGATGAAACATGTGTCTTATACAGAAAAACGAAACAAAAACAGATCAGACATACTCTCTGAGGATTGATTCCTGCAGCAGCCACGTACATGTCGAGCTTGCCAATAGGAATCCCAATACCCTGGACTCCAAGGTCACCTAAGCCAAGGATACGGCTACCATCAGTGATGACAATCATATCAACCTGGTGAGCAGGCCAGTTGTATATCATAGACATCATCTCTCCTTTGTCTTTGGCGCTGAAGTACATTCCTCGGGGTCTTCTGTACAAACCCGAATAGTTCTGACAAACCAGTCCAACGGTGGGTGTGTATATAATTGGTGCAAAGTCTTTAATATTATCAATAAGGACCTGCAGAGAACAACAATGGTTAGTTCTGTCTCAAGGATGTCGGATTTCAATATTAAAAAAAGGAGAAGAGGCTTTGAACTCACTCGGTAGTACAAAGTCTCGTTACGGTCGTGCAACCTGTTGAGAATCCTCCACTTGGCTAAAGAGACAACGTTGTCTGGCTGCCCTAGTGTGTTCCTCTCTAGGGACCGAAAGGACTCAACTGCAAATATAAACGTTTATACAAGGAAGTCTCAGAAACAAACACATAATCGGGATGAAATGAGAGAGACGTACTGAAACGGTCATATTGCTGTTCAAAGGAGATGATACGAGGAGGAAGCAAGCCTCTTAGCCCCAATCTATCTCTCTCAGTCAAAGGAAAACCTGTGTCCTGCACAAAGAAACAAACTTTAATGGAATCAAAACAGTTGATTTATAATAATAGTCCACAAGATTTCTTAGTGTCAGCATATTAATGAGAGGAATAGGGATGACCTTGTTAAACCATGGATCGTGAAGGATGTCGGAACCACGCTTGTGGACTATGCAAGGACCAGGGATCGCCGTCGACAAGCACCTCCGAGATCCGCCGGTTCTTCCAGCAGCCTTGGAGAAGCGAGCAATGTTCCTCCACATCATCGCTCTCAAGATCCGATCAAACTCAAATCCTCAGTTCAATGACACAAGTTCAACACAGAAATGCTATGGAGAGAGAGAGAGAGAGATTGAAAAACTCTGACAAAACTTATAACGCAAGGTTTAAGCTTTGATCTCTTGCAGTGTGATAAGAATGTTCCTGCAGCTTTGAGCATGAGAGAGAGTATAAGAAGACGAAGCTGCTCCTGTTATTTCTAAGAGAGTAAGGGTCTCAACACAAATAAATAATAAGTCTTTTTTTTGTGCAAAAATAATGTCTTTTATTTTGTCCAATTTTATAGAAAAAATCGAACTTTCGAAGGACAAAAAACAATTGGTAAAAAAAAAATAACAAAACAAGAAAGGGAAACAAGCCCAAGTTACCCGAAAGAGAACGGGCAAGAAGGTTATATATGGAAATGTCAATATATCGTCTCAGTGGATGGTTCAGTTTTTTTTTTTTTTTTTTTCTCAAGCTCTCACCATTAGATCATTGACATGTGTTTTCCGTGTTGGCGACTTATTCCCTCTTTTACCCATGCGTGTGTGCCCTCTGGTCAAAATATTATTTACGCCTTCCTTAAATAATTTAATACTACAAAATAGAAGAATAAATTAAATTAAAGAAAATTAGAAAATGAAATAATTAAATTGAGAGATTCGAGCATTTTAAGAGAAAACCATCCTTTAATATTCGCTGTGGCGGCGACTGGAAAACGTCAGCTTTTTAACTCTCAACCACTGCTTCTTCTCCTTCCATTTTTATCTACCGTCCATGTCTAAATAAAGTGTCTTTTCTCTCCAATAACTCTTCGATTACTTTGGTATAAATCTACAAAGATAATTTAATAGCTGTTTTGTATTCCACAACTTCCACATGTACATCACAATAAAAAAAAGTAGGGGTGATCTTGATTTTTATATTCATAAATACCTAGCAGAAAAAAAATGTGCAGTCTTATACTTCATTTTACATTATTATTTCTCTGTCTGTCTTGAGTTGATCAAAGATGTATTGTTTCATTATTTTAAGACCTAAAAACATTGGTCTCCTTAGAACAAAAATGCTAAAAAAGAATTCTAAGAAGAATAAATAAAGATCATCATACACTGAACATCAAATGCAAACTCTAGCTAGCTATTCGGCATTTTGGTATAATCATCAACTCAGTCACTTACTTTTCTTTTCTTTATATGCAGATTCTTTCGAATGTCGGTAAAAGTAAAAACGCACAATAATGTTTTAGAATGGATTCTACCTTAGATAAAACCGGCCCAGATATAATACTAATCAACTGGGATTTTGGAATAACATGAGATTTCTTAAATTTGGGATGATTCCATGTCGTGGCAAGGCAAAGACAAATTATTATATGGTCAAAACAATACTATGACGATAAAAGACAAAAGGTATTTTCATGCTTACATTGTCGTCAGCAAAATAAGAGATCAAGCAAAAGAGTTCTCGCTCCAAAGCAAAGCAAAACACTCGTTAATGCTCTTTTTCGTAATCGTCCTTGGTTCCAAAGTTCTTGCACCATATCTGTGAAGGAATTGGGCGTACCGGCATATGTGGCCTTTGCTGAAATATCATACAACAAAGCTTTTCTTCAAATTTTGATCAACAAACAAGAAAGTGCAAACTATAGAGTAGCATGGAGATAATGAAGTTTTAAGGACTGGGCACTTGTGACAAATGACAAGAATTTAAGTATCAGGCTTTCAGAAAAATAAAAAGAACTGTAAGTCCATACTAGTAAGTAGTACCCAAGCCACTCTTTCAACCATATTTGATGTACATGAGCTTCAGAAAATTATATCCCATGGTCGAAGTACAGCAAAAGAATCAACTTAATCTCCTAAGACTGCTACACAAACACAAAAAGTAAAGTAACATGGCAATGAGAAACAGAGTTTAAATGGGTGCAAATCAAATTCAGGTCACAGGACATCATCAAAAATAGGCTACCATTAGCGAAGACCCAACAGATGAATCATTGGCAAATAAAATGAAATAAGGTAGGGGAAGGGAATTATTAATGAAACTAAAAAAATGGAACTAGGTAGGAGAAGGTAGTTAAATTTTAAACTTGAACACATATTAAAATGTTATTCTCTTCATGAGGACTGCCTGCTTGTGAAATATATATATATATATATAAACCAAAGCTATCTGCTACAATAGATTCACACAGACTGTAACATCCAAAACTGCAGGACGTAGACAGCATAGAGTCTCTACTGATAAGATACACATGTTTATCAAAGATATTCAATACCCTAAATAATGCTAGACACTGAAAGCGAAAACAAAATTATCTACACATGATAACAGACCAACAAAGTTATACTCGTTGAGTAGATATGTTATCCGTAGCATTTGTGATTCTCTTATTGTTCTTTTCTAATCTCTAATTGTAGGGACCAAAGAAGTGAAGAAGAATGAATACCTCGAGCTCGGCAGACTTCATGGCAATGGGGATGCAGACAAGAAAGACGCCGAGCATTGCAAATGCGGTGTTCCGACGCCAGTGCTTGGGCCTACAGTAAGGCCCACCAGACATGCTCCATACTTTGGCTCTGAAATCGCCTCCAGCTCCTCCCATTTTTTTTACTTAGATTCGAGATCAGTCCACTTAATACAGATTCCTTTTCCTAACTCGATAACGAAGATGAGCAGATCCATCAGAATGGACATTAAAAAAACCGAAATGATCTCAAGCAAACCCTAGCCAGCCTAACAACTAACTAAGAATCGGCTTTGATAACAGAATGTTCGAATTGAGTATTCAAATAGCATCATTTCCAGAATACTGGTGACCATAGATCGACTCACCTTTACAGAAATGACAAGGATCGCAAAAGAACGAAGACGACAGAACTTGTCAAGTGAAGAGGGGGTGAATCAAATGAAACGAGATTCTGAAACTGACCTGAAAAGAATACTCAGGGTGTTATTACGGCTTTAGCCTCATCTTGGCACTCACTAATGTCTTGTTTTTTTTTTTTTAATGACAGTAACAATTACATCATTATATAATCCTTACTTACTTCTATAAATACTTTGGAACCTCCTATAAGATTTTGCATCCTATGATCTGTAAAAAATTGCATTGTATGGGATTCGAACCCTAGACTTGGATATAAAAACCAATAAATTTTCTTGTAATTTCCAAAGTATTTCATGTCTATTAATCACCCAAGAAAAACAGAATTCAAACAGCAGGATGTTCACGTGTATATAACTGGAACGGGTAAAACAAGTCAACGCATTGGATCTTCAAAACAACACAATGTTTGCCTTGTACGATTCAGGAACGCCTACACACAAGGAAGGCATATCGAAACATACAAAAAAGAAAAAAAAAAAGAGTCTTTGCATAATATAAGCCCAAAGGCCGGGTTGTGAAGCTCTCCTCTCCGTGTCTCCCACCAGCCCTAGCCGTATGCCCAAGGAAACCACAAAAAACATTATTATAACTATAAATTATTTACGGACAGAGATTTGTCTTCCTGTGCCTCTCAAGCCAGACCCCTTTGATTCGTACCTCTCTCTCTCTATCGTTCCTCGCGTGGACCTTTTTCGAAAATTCTTAACTAATTATCAAATCCCCGAATCTCGCTGAGTTTTTTTTTTTTATATTTTCCAGATCTGTTATCCGATTTTGCGGTCTAGGTATATCCGCAAGAGCTTCTTCTTCTTCTTCTTCTTCTTCTTCTTCTTCTTCTTATTTGTAATTCAAACGCGATTTTGTCAATATATCGGCACTGCCCTAGGTTTTGTGTTACCATAGGAAACCCTAGAAGCTCTTGTTTAATTGCTGTACAGATCCATCCCTAGACAGAGTTAGCGTTTTAGAGATCCGATAAAGTAGGTTGTGATGATGAACAACAACAACAACCGAGGAGGAGGAAGGGGGATTGGCGCTGGCCGTGGTGCCATTAACCCTAACCCTAACTTCCAGTCCCGGCCGGGCTATCAGCAGCCGCAGTACGTTCAGCGAGGCGGTTACTCCCACCAACAGCAGCTGTTTCAGCAAGCCACGTCTCAGCCTCGTCAATACCAACATCAGCAGCAATGGCTTCCTAGACCCCAGATCTCTAGCGGTAACACTAACGGAGGAGGAGACGCAGTCGTTGAAGTTGAAAAAACTCTTCTCTCCGACACAAAGTTACTACTTCTTTCTTTATGTCAATTTTTATCTCTTTGTCTTAAAGCGAATCTACTTCTCACAGTGTCACTGAGCTTATCAAGCTTTTAATCCTCTTTTCTTTTTATTCTTTGCTCTTTTAGTTCGGAAGACTGGAAAGCGAGGCTAAAACTACCTGCGCCTGATACTCGCTACAGAACTGAGGTAACCTTCAATGTCTCGAAGAAAATAAATCGTTTAGGATTTCTCTTTTCTTTTTTGCCTTTTCCTTGCACCTAAAGGAAGCCTATATTGTATAGACTGATTGTTTTAGCTGTCTCAGATGCTCTGGGAAAGATGTTTTGCTTATTTAATTGCTTTTTACATAAACCCATTTTTGTTCATGATGCTTTTCTACCTTGGCTAAAAAAAAAACTCTTCTTTACTTTGTCTATCCAAAACTTCTTGATAGTTACTCGGTTTGATTTTTTTGTTTGCACTTGTTGTATCATGTTTAGGATGTGACAGCCACTAAGGGAAACGAGTTTGAAGATTACTTTCTGAAACGAGAGCTTCTAATGGGAATCTACGAGAAGGGTTTTGAAAGACCTTCTCCTATTCAGGAAGAAAGTATTCCTATCGCCTTGACTGGTAGAGATATCCTTGCCCGAGCTAAGAACGGCACTGGCAAGACTGCCGCCTTTTGTATCCCTGTCTTGGAAAAAATTGACCAAGATAACAACGTTATTCAAGGTAACTATCATTTGATTCTTTCATGTGGTTGGATGCGATGAATGGGTTTGAAATTTTAGTCTTTCGCTGCTGCCTGTCTTTTCTTTACAGCTGTGATCATTGTTCCAACTCGAGAGTTAGCCCTTCAGACATCACAGGTGTGCAAGGAGCTGGGGAAGCATTTGAAGATTCAAGTCATGGTGACAACTGGAGGCACCAGTCTGAAAGATGATATCATGCGTTTGTATCAGCCTGTCCATTTACTCGTAGGAACTCCTGGAAGAATTTTGGATCTCACCAAGAAGGGGGTTTGTGTTTTGAAAGATTGTTCTGTGCTCGCTATGGATGAGGTAAATGGTGGATGCTTACTTGTTCTTCTCTGTCTAGTATTTTTTTTTCAATCTTTGCAAGCTATAGCAATACTATGATGGTTTCCCCTAATCTAATTTGGATGTTTTCTTCAGGCTGATAAGCTTTTATCTCAAGAGTTCCAACCTTCGGTGGAACATTTGATCAGCTTTCTTCCCCAAAATCGCCAGATTTTGATGTTCTCAGCCACATTTCCTGTCACTGTCAAGTATTTTAAGGATCGATTTTTGACGAATCCTTACATCATTAATCTCATGGATGAACTTACGCTCAAGGGTATTACCCAATTCTATGCTTTTGTTGAAGAACGACAGAAGATTCATTGCCTGAATACACTATTCTCCAAGGTTAGATCTGAACTCAAGTATTGATTGTTTTGTTTCCTTTTCTTTTTTGCTGGCATTCACTCTCAACTTCTTCTGCAGCTGCAAATTAACCAATCGATCATATTCTGCAACTCCGTGAACCGTGTGGAGCTCTTAGCTAAGAAAATTACGGAGCTTGGGTATTCTTGCTTTTACATACATGCAAAGATGCTTCAAGACCACCGAAACAGAGTGTTCCATGACTTCCGCAATGGTGCATGCCGGAATCTTGTGTGTACTGGTATGCCTAAATGCTATTATTTTGTTATTGCAAGAGCAATGTTGAATAAAATGCTCTCTTATCTAGTTCCTAGAACTCAATATTGGCTTTAGCCAAGGCCTTAGGGGACCAAGTGACACTGGTTTTGTTATTTTGACTTGAATGAAATTAGCGAAGCTCTTCACATAAATAGTTTATGATTTAATGATTGTTGCTGCAGACCTGTTTACACGTGGGATTGACATTCAAGCAGTCAACGTGGTGATAAACTTTGATTTCCCAAAGAATGCAGAAACGTATCTTCACAGGGTAAGCTCAGATGTCTATCTACATTGTACTAGATTCCTACATATTGATTGATGATCATCTGATTATGATACCCGGTTGCTGTTCAGGTTGGTCGATCAGGAAGGTTTGGCCATCTTGGTTTAGCTGTGAATCTTATCACCTATGAGGACCGCTTTAACCTGTAAGTCTTTCTCTCTTAACTGGGTTTTGCTCATGTTGGCTACGACATTGTTTAACCTTAGTCATACATATTTGTAGCTACCGGATTGAGCAAGAGCTTGGAACGGAGATCAAGCAAATTCCTCCACACATCGATCAGGCAATTTATTGCCAATAAGGTTGTCCGCCTTGGTGTCTTCTGTTAGGTCTATCAGTAATAAGTGGTAAGTAATATCAACTTCATGGCAGACTTCAAGTATTCCTACTTTTGGAGTCGTTTACGTCATCTTAACTCAAGATTCTCTAGGATAATGTCTTTTACTATAATACAATACATAGTGTTGTTGGAAAGATCTAGGATGGACAACAATTATCGCATCTATAACCACGTTACATCATTCGTATGTTTAATGCATATAGAGAGGCCAACTCATTATTCTCGTCCTAGAAATTTTCTTTTGAATTAGGTTTGCTCCTGATATAAGAGAGATCCCTAAAATATTATTTGAATTTGTTGTGATGTTTCAGGTTGGTTGATGCAATGTGTGGCTTATCTAGGCGTGAAGGACAGCCAGAACCCAAAAAGTCTTCATATTCATCCTCTTACCTTCAAAATGTTTTCTTAGCGTCTTTCTTTGGTTTTCCCTTCTTTCCAAATAATCAACTACATAAAGACAAGGCCTGGCAGGTGCGAAATGCCGGGTAGTAGTGGAAGTGGGAGTATTTTATCTAGCTGTTTTTTTAAACAAGTCCTTTGGTACTATGTTTTCCTATCATTGTCGTAGACTGGTCAGTGTTGTGATGCGTCTTCAAGAAGCGGATGTTTTCTTGATTCTTTTACGCCTTGTTTGCAGCGTTTCCAACTTCAATAATAAGTCTTTGAGACCTTAAGATTTTGGTTTCTAGCATGTTTGGTGTTGTCAGTAGCATGATAGTTGAACAATGATTTGTTCCATGACCAACACAAGCAAATATGAAAACACACGTAAAACGATACAAGTATAGGTGATAGTTATAGGTGATATGCAACACAGGTTACTGCTGATGATATCAGAAGCAGCTGCAAGATGACTTGTTGGGAATCTGTCCCGTGGCTTGAAACGTAGCAGCTTCGTCTTCTGCATCGAGGATCTCTTGAGTGCGTCGGATTTGAACCCATGCCTTCTTCTCTTGTGCTTTTGCATGAACTGCTGCTTTCTTGCTCCTCAGTTTCTCTTCTTTCTCCTTTTTCTTACTGTCCATCTTCCGCTGCGCAAAACAAAACAACCCTTTTTTGTCCATTAGCAATAGAACAGTATTAAAGCATTAAAAGTGGAGAGGTCTTTTTGTTGGAATCACCTGGTTATTAGCGAGTTGAGATTCGATCTTGGTTGTTTGCTTTTTTTCCCATGCTGAAATCTCTAGGAGCTTCTTCTCAGTCCTGCAAATTAGACAAGTGTCACAGCAGTCGCATGGAAACTGCGATTGAAAAATCTCTAGGATCTTTGTGTAGTTGTTTCTTACTTGTTCGTCACCTTTGTTATCTTTTGTTCCTTCCATGCATTGATGACTGATAACTGCGCTTTTCCTACGTCGAGTATTAACCAAAAATATATATAGCTTTTGAACCCAATATTCTCGCAAGATAACGTGAAACTATAAAGAATACAATAAGCTTTGTGGTTTTGAGCGTGTTACCCGACTCCATTTGATAAAAGAATGAGCTCCAAGCTGTAGGTTCTAGTTGATCGTTAAAAGAACATTTAGTTCTAGTTATATATAAGATATGTTCGAATGCAAAAAGTGAAAATTGGATTGGTGCCTTTCAATCATTATTGTATTGTTGTAGCTAATTGTCTTTTCATTTGTTTTATTGAAATTTATTCGATAGGAAACAGCTAGCGAAATATTCGAATATTTGATTAATTTGGCGAGCATATCACGTTTCCACGTGTTCTTCTTGTTGCTCGTATTTTTGTCATATGTGGAACTCTGAAATGAGTTTTCTTAAAGAAAGAATAATCGTTCTACTATAGAAATCGAAAATCGATATATGTAGCAGAGCCACGTTAGGTGAGAGGGGGCGGTTGCCCCCGATAAAAAATATATTTCATTGCGTGAATAACTGCCATACTTTTGGGTCTGAGAGAATATTTTTTGGAAAACTTGTAGAAAACTTTTATGAGAGAGAAGATTCACACAATATATTTTTTTATAAATTAAAAATATATTTCATTGCGTGAATAACTGCCATATTTTTGGTTTTGAAAGAATATTTTTTGGAAAACTTGTAGAAAACTTTTACGAGAGAAAAGATTCACAGAATATTTTTTTTTTATAAATTGAAACATGGTCAATTATAAAATTAATTGTGTATACTTTTTTGCAATATTTTGAAAACCTCGTATGATAGTAAGGGGGTTATTGGATAAAGAATTCTAGAGGAATTGTTAAATTTTGAGATTTCATTGTTATTGGTTTTTAAAATCTAAATAGAATTCATTGTTATTGGGGTGATGATTTTTAAATTCCACTCAAAATCCTTTGTTATTGGAAAAATTTAGTTTTCATTGATTTTAAGATTTTATTAAAATCTATTGTTATTGAAATGTAAATTTTCTTTGTTTTTACTCATAGTACTCAACTTTGAAATCAATGTAATAAAATACACTCACATACAAAAACTCAAATTGAAGAATGAAATAATATACAAATCACAAATTTAACATAATACAATTCACAACTTAAAAAAACAGAAAAAAAATATTAAAAATTTAAAATAAAAATTGTAAAAATAGTTTTAAAAAGCACTTTCGAATTTAAAAAAAAACATTTCAAAAATAATAATTCAATTTTTTTAAAAAAATCAAATTTAAAACATATATTTCGAAATTTTATAAAAAAAAAATTATTTTTTTATTATTTATATATCTATAAAGTAAGAAGTAGAAATTAAAATTTTTGGTCATTTTATTTTTTGATATCTTTTTTGTGATAAAAACTTTTTTAAAAGTTGTTTAAAAATTTCTTTAATTGAAATGATTTTCTTTCCTTTTTTTCTACCACCATTAATTTCTTACTTTAAGAGTTAATAACAATCAATATAATTCTATACACAAGTAATGAAAATCTATGTAAAAGTATTTGATAAAATTTGTTAAATCTAGTTAACTTGTAAAATCCTCTCAACTATTAAAATCATCAAATTCCATAGAAATTCATGTTCCAATAACCCCTTCTAAAAATTTGTTTTCATAAGTTTACTCATATTAAACTTCTCCATAAGTTTTCTATGAAAAATTAAATTTTTGCAAAACTTATCAATTACAAAATTAACATAATTATCATAAAATACTCTTAAAATTAAAATTGTTGGAACAAATCCATTTGGTGGTTGTTGGAACAAATCCACTTTAAGTGCTTCACACTTGTCCCAAAGTTTTTTCACGGATGAAAAAATCTAGTCAACTTTCCTCTTGTTGAGACCAAGAGAGATCAATTTACCCATATTCTTCTTCTGAGGAGAGAACACTTCTATCAAAATTCAATTCTTCGATAGAAGGAACTTTTTTTGGGATACAAGATGCATTTTTGTGTGAAGGTTTGTTTGGAACTGATAGATACAGCGAGGTTAATTTCGACAAAGTTCGAGGTTATGGACTTGTATTTAAAGCCATATGATAAGATGGTTCATCAAAAATCGTTTGAAGAGATTAAAATGAGCTTGTTCTCTCTTTCTAGTGTAATGCTTGGCTTTTTAGACATGTTTTTAGATAAATTATTTAATTGAGTTTGTGGCTCTACCTTTTTATCGTTATATTTGTGTTGTTAAAATTTTAAACTTGGCTGTTCGGATTTGTCCGAGAGAGCTTATGTGATATATAGTCTTTTAAATTTAACTATGAATGAAAGTAATTGGTTACACAAAAAATAGATTTCTCAAAAAAGAAAGAATTATTTGCTAATCTTAGTAAACTTATGTCTTTTCCAAATTTAAATAAATTTTAAATATTTTCTTATTCATTCATGTGTATTTTATCAATTTTGGGTCACATGAATAAATATTATAATTTTATTATATATAATGATGAAGTTAACAATGTTTTTTTTATTTATGTGTCTAGCTAATTTCATTCTGCCCCCAATAAAAATAAGTTCTAGATATGTAACACACCAAAACTAATATTATACTATAAACCCTTAACCACGATTCTTTTTATTACATATATATTTTATTGTATCATTTCCTTCTCGTTCCAATTTTTTTTGTGAAAAATATACCATATTAGTATTTTATCAAAGAATGGAATCTATATTATGAGAAAGGAAGAAGAAAAATGTTTCGATATATGCTAAAGCATTCCATACTAAGTCCACTTGGGCGTTCACTAATTATTTTCACATGTTAATTGCATTGAACTTATGCTCTAATTTCCGTGGATTTTTAGAAGCTTCTTATGCTAGTTTGTTCGAAGTGCACTATAGTTTGGAGAAAGAAAAATACCTCGATACCTAGTTTGTGCTTGTTCACATTGTAGTTATGGTTGAGTTTAATTTGTCTTATTGTTTAGACACGTTAATTACAGCCGAACCACATAGCTCGAATCCATCCATTCGTGTTTAGGTTTTGTTAAATAAGTTCAAAAACTAGGTATATATTTCGAAGTGAGTCTGTTTGGGCTCTAGATATTTATTGAGTTTAAAGTCTGTTTGGGTTAGAGCGGCTAACCCAAAAATCCGACACTTTACATTACAGTTTATGTATAGCATCATTTTGCGATCAAAACCATATTTGATTTTGACATATAGTTTTAATATTTTGGATCCATACCTAACTAAGCAATATGGAACTTGTGAGTGTATTTTACTATTTAATCATTTACAAGAATCCTAACTAAGCGATATGGAACTTGTGACTGAGTTTAGCATAAATTTTGTTGTCTTTTATATATAGTTTCAATTTACTTTTGATTATTTGAGTTTTTATAAATTTAATTTGTTTAGAATATGATTTTAAAATGTATAAAACACTTTTGTAAGAAAAAAGTTTAAATTGACTTTATATTTAATGACAGAAAATTGAAACTATTTTTTACAAAAAAAATATGTTTTAAAATAGTGAAATTAGCATATATATTGTTTAGATATTTTTTTCTGAAAAGCCTAAAAATATAATAGCCCTATTAAAACCAGACTGAACTTTAGACGTAGACCCAAAATATTTTAAGATTGGACTGAGCTCATATATTTATGTACTTCTATTAACACTTCTATTGCTTAGTACTTCCTCTGTTTTTTTAATGATGTTTTAATATAAACACACAAATTAAAAAAAATATTATTATAAACACTTGATTACAACAAAAAAAAAGTATAAAAAATAGTTAATCATTGCTATTTTGAACAAATAAGACAAAAATACACATTGGGAGGTTAATCATGCTTTATCTTGTTTTTTTAAAGCTACAGTAAAAAAACAAAAAATAGCTTTAAAACATTTATTTTCTAAACCCACATCATTTTGGTTGTAGAAAATATATTGCCGTAGCAAACAAATTTAAAACTACATTTTTTAGGGCTAAATCTTACCGTAAAGTTCATACAATTACAGTCCAACCAATCACTTCCGACTTTAATATTTTAATTAATTTTTAATAATTTTACGTAGAAATTTTTAAAACATCATGCAAACTGAAAGAAAAATGTCATATAAAACATGATAAAAAAAAGAAACGGAGGAGTATGTTTTTTTTCCTTCTTTTGGTTCTCTTGTTTGATAACCACAAAGTAATAAAGATTTTTAACATCTAGTAAATCTCCCGAAAAAGTTAGTACAGGTGCCGAATAATCCATTCACCGAATTTTCATGATGGCCAAAAAAAATTATTAGACGTTTAATCAGCAAAAAAAAAAATTGAAACACACAATTGCACAAAAAAATAATATATGTCATGTATTGCAAGAATAAATATTATGAAGGATTTTTTTAATAATATAAATTATTATTTTAAATATACTGTTAATATTTTTTTAAATGGTTTAGAAGCAATTTAAGACGGCACTGTATCTATATATATATATGTAAGTTTTACTCATTCTCAGCACTGATCCGGACTGATATGACACCTAAAACAGAACCAAAATACTGCCATGTAACTATAACTTTTTACTTATTCTAATCATCTTAAGAGCCAAAAATCCCACTGGTGTTAATAATTCTGTAACAATAAACATTTAAAAGATGAATATAAATTAGAGAGGAGAAGAATACAATACATATACATATGTAACACAGAAAACATCAATTTTAGTTTGTAAACTTTGTTAAGTTTTCGTAGTGTCTCTGAGCTTATGCTAAATTCATATGTTTGAGATTTTAGAGGTTACTAAAATAGAAGCTTGCAAAAGATAGAGAAAATAGGAAAGAAAATTAAAATAAAGCCTACATAAGAGATTAGGAGAAAAGAGTAAATGTAACTTTTGTAGCAAAAATCGAAGAAAAAATGAAAATAAATGTTGAGAAGTGAAAAGAAAATGTCAGTTTCTAACGTAAATAAAATAATTAACTTGTTTTTAGTTCCTTATTTATTTTATAACTAATATCATCTATTAATGTACATATATATAACTGATTTTTTTTTTAATTTTAAACCTATAACATATATTTTAATACATATGTAAAAGGAGACTTAAGTTTAAAAAAAAAAGCAAATCAAAATATTCATTATCAAATCATTTTAGTTATTAATATTGTTATGAAAAAGGAAACAAAATTAATCAGTTTAGTTTTATTTAGTTTGGTTTATAACTTAATATTATTTACTGTGCGAAAAACTTAATGTCATTTAACTTAATGTCGTTTACTGTATGTTTGGTTTATAACTTCAAGGATCAAATCTTCTTTTATTTATTTATTGCCATTATCAAAAATAAAAAAAATAAAAGAAATATGGTTAAAGTCCGGTTGAAACCTTCACTATAGGTGAAAAGAAACTATAGACAACAAACCATTGCACTAAAGGGGTGGACACCAATATGGCGCCCCTAAAATATATATAAACTTTGGCGTCTAAATTTAGTTTATGGACTTTAGCCCAGGATTGGCCGTGCTCATTCTATACACCTACATATTTTTTTACTTTGTGGTTGCAATTGAGCTAAAGTTTTGGTCGGGAGAACAATTGAGCGTTGAGGTTTTCATGATGACATGATTGGTATGGTCGAGATGTCATCATATTTCTCCTCAGACTTTTGCTGGTTTTGTTTTTTTTTTCGGTGGATCTTTGACTTTAGTCTCTATGCTATATGTCAGATTTCTGCGGCCCAAATGTTTCTATGGAGTGGCCCAACACTTACTGCTATTGAATTGAGAGAGAGAGAGAGAGCTCACGGGTTAACTAGTAAGTGGCAAGAAGCATCTTTGTTTGATAAATTGGGCAGCTAGCTTCTCTTTTTTTGGTTTTCTTTTTCTTGTTAGTTAAATCTCTTTATCCTATTACTCGTGGAAACTAACATAACCACATAAAAATATCATAATAATATTTATGTTTTCATGTAGTGGTGAGACAGTGAGTGTTTTACAGTTGACGGCCTGCATTTAAAAGGCAGAACCTTGTTGACTTAAAAGATAATTGTTTATACATACTAGAGACGTGGTTTGAAAGTGATACGTCTCCTACAGAGAAAGCGAGATTTAATTGCTAATACAGTAAGAAATTTCAATAGTCTTTTTGATTTTTTAGACTATTATTATTAGTCTTCTAAATAGACTCTTTTGTCTTTTCTGAACGTATGCATGTACTTATTCTGACTTTTCCAACGTATGTTCAAATTTTCTCATATAAATTCCAAAACACCTAAACTTTGCCTTGGCACTAACCCATAGCTAGCTGTTCAAAAAATGATACATCTGTTACATATGGTTATTTAACTAAGAGCATCTTTTATCCGTGCAAAAAGAAAGTTTTCGTAGGCAAAAAGTACAGGGTCCACAAAATAACAAAAACCGTATGTCCAAATCGCCAAATAAAAAACGTTTTCGGTAGATTTTTTCAACTGTTCGCAGATCCCATTAACATGTGGCGGTCCGCAATTAATTTTTTTAATTTTTTTTTAATCAGACAAAAACGAAAATAAATAAATAAATAAATAAGAAACCTATTAAGGATTTGTGCGATAATGATGATCTAAGGAAATAATAATATATGTGTTCAGATTTGATAAAGAAATTCAAATAAAAGAAGCAGGGATACTTCAATTTTTAATATATTTAAAACCCAAGAAATACGTTAGCTGACCTTAATATTGAGTAACAAACGATTAGTCTCTAACAAAAACGACTTGACGTTTGGGTTGCGGTCAACGGTTCAGACGTATTGGTACTGAGATGTTTCGTAGTACCGGCTATATAGTTGTGGTCCGTGAATGGGTCCCATAGGGACGCGTGTGAGTTCACAAATAAACCCTGCTATTTTCATGGAAATAGAGAGGTACGCGGATCAAGTACAAAACAGAACACGAAACTCTTGTAGAGAAAATCATTTAACATTTGGATTTATCTACACTTTTTTTTCTTTGCCGTAGTTTCCAAGAAGCTAATATTGTTTATTCATTTACTACTACTTGGTTTGATTAAGACATGTGACTGGTCTTTAAAGACCGAGTCATGTCTTTTGCTTCTTGTCCTCCTCTGTTTTGCAAAACGAGCAAAACTTCAAAAGGTGCCTTATAAGCTCTTCTTGATAAAGGTGATTCAGTTTTAACAAAAGGCTTCGATGAGCAACATAAAGCTTGGCGTTGAAGTCATAAGCGCACATGGCCTGTTTAACGCAGACAAGCAGAACTCATGTAGCCCTTTCGTGGAGCTCAAGTTCGACAACCAGATATTCCGCACAACGACCAAACCCAACGACCCGAACCCCGTCTGGCACGAGTCTTTCTACTTCGCTGTCTCTGATCCTTCCTTCCTCTCCACACGTACACTCGAAGCCCATGTCTACAGCTACCAAGACGGAACCGATGCTAAGCCCTTTCTTGGCAAAGTCCGAGTCAACGGAACATCCTTTGTTCCTCGCTCCGAAGCAGCTCCTTTCAATTACCCTCTAGAGAAACGCAGCGTCTTCTCTAGAGCCCGTGGAGAGCTTGGCTTGAGAGTCTTCATCACAGAAGACCCTTCTATTACACCTTCTCTCCCAACCCCGGTTCCAGAGTCTCCTCGATCTTATATCCCTAGTCCACGTCAAGAACCTGTGAAGTCCATAATCACAGCTGCTGCTAACATGGTTGCTGCTGATAAGCCTAAAGCACGTACGCTTTATAACGTTACGCCTTCAGTGAACCAACAACAACAACAGCCGACGACAACGATGAACTATGGGATGCAGGAGATGAGAGCTGCTGCGCCCATGCCTCCAAGAGTAGTCCAATACAACGGCCCAGGCCCATCATCAGATTTCACTGTGAAAGAGACGAGCCCTTTCCTCGGAGGTGGACGGATCATTGGAGGACGAATAGTTCGTGGTACGCAGAGGCCCGTAGGCACATACGATCTCGTCGAAGAGATGAGGTTTCTCTTCGTGAGAGTCGTGAAGGCGCGTGACCTCCCCGACAGAGACCTAACGGGAAGCCTAGACCCTTACGTGGAAGTAAAAATAGGAAACTTCAAAGGAGTTACAAGACATTTGGACAAGAACTCGGATCCGGAGTGGAACCAAGTCTTTGCATTTGCCAAAGAGAATCTTCAGTCCAACGTTCTTGAAATAGTCGTCAAGGATAAAGACCTTGTCCTAGATGATTACGTTGGTACCGTCCGGTTTGATCTCCATGAGGTTCGATCTCGTGTTCCTCCCGATAGTCCTTTAGCTCCAGAGTGGTATAGACTTGAGAACAAGAGAGGTGAGAAGAAGAGAGCTGAGATCATGCTTGCTGTTTGGGAAGGTACTCAAGCCGATGAAGCTTTCGGTGATGCTGTCTTCTCAGACTCGTTAACATCTTCAGACAGCTCGGACATCATATCAGCTAACCTCCGGTCCAAGGTCTACCATTCTCCTCGGCTATGGTACCTAAGGGTGAGGATAATAGAGGCTCAAGACGTGATCATCGTCTCCGACAAGTCACGTCTCCCTGAAGCCTTTGTGAGGATCCAGATCGGTAACCAGATGTTAAAGACTAAAGTCTCTCAGAGAAGCTTTCATCCTAGATGGGACCAGGAGTTCATGTTCGTAGTCGCGGAGCCGTTTGAGGAACACCTGGTCCTCTCGGTGGAAGACCACTCCGCAGCCAACAGAGACGAGCCGGTAGGCAAAGCTGTGATCCCTCTCTCCGCTATCGAGAGACGGACTGATGATAGAGCGTTCCATAGCCGTTGGTTTCATCTGGAAGACTCGATCTCAGACGCCATGGATGAGGACAAAACCAAGAGAGTGAAGTTCGCTACTAGGCTCCACGTGGCCGCGGTTCTTGAAGGAGGCTACCATGTTTTTGACGAGTCTACTTACTACAGCAGCGATCTAAGGCCGACGGCGAGACCGCTCTGGAAACAAGCGATCGGTGTCTTGGAGCTTGGGATACTCAACGCAAACGGTCTCCACCCGGTTAAAAATCGAGACGGGAAAGGTACTTCGGACACGTACGTTGTTGCCAAGTACGGTCACAAGTGGGTTCGGTCGAGAACTGTAATCAACAGCTTGAGTCCAAAGTACAATGAGCAGTACACATGGGAGGTTTTCGACCCCGCGACGGTCTTGACCATCTGCGTCTTCGACAACGGGCATTTCGCAGCCGGAGGAAACAACAGAGATCAGACCATTGGGAAAGTCCGTATCAGACTCTCTACTCTTCAGACGGGCCGCGTCTACACGAACGCGTACCCTCTACTAGTTCTAACCCCATCTGGTCTCAAGAAAAGAGGCGAGCTTCACTTAGCAGTGAGGTTCACCTGCACATCAGTCTCCAACACGCTGATGAAATACACAAAACCACTCTTGCCTAAAATGCATTACACGCAGCCTTTATCCGTAAACCTACAAGAAATGCTTAGAGTCCAGGCTCTCAACATAATCGTGGCTCGCCTAGGCAGGTCGGAGCCGCCGCTTAGACGAGAAGTCGTTGAGTACATGACGGATGCCAAGACTCATCTCTTCAGCATGAGGAGAAGCAAGGCCAACTTCTTTAGGTTCACCGCGGTGTTCTCGGGAGTGATGTCGGTGTGGAAATGGATGGGAGAAGTTTGCAGCTGGAGGACGCCGGTGACGACGGCGCTGGTGCACGTGCTGTACACGATGCTTGTGATGTTCCCGGAGATGATTTTGCCGACTGTGTTTCTGTATATGGCTGTGATTGGGTTGTGGAACTACAGGTCTAAGCCGAGGTTTCCTCCTCATATGGACACCAAACTGTCTTACGCGGAGAGTGTGAATGCTGATGAGCTGGACGAGGAGTTTGATATCTTCCCGACCATGAAGGCTCCAGACATTGTCAAAATGAGGTAAGTGATCAAGTTATTTACTTATTTATTTTTTTGAATACTATGAGGTTCGGGACCGAAGCTAGTAATCCTCCCGATCCGAAACCATAAATGTAATATTAGCTTCGTCCCTATGGTTACTCGAACCTGGAACCTCTAACACGGTTGTTTGACAGGTATGATCGGCTGAGAATTGTGGCGGGGAAGATACAGACGGTGGTTGGAGACATAGCGGCACAGGGAGAGCGGGTGCAGGCTCTGCTGAGCTGGCGTGATCCACGCGCTACCGCAATATTTGTGACGTTCTGTTTCATCGTTGCAATGGTTCTCTACATAACACCTTTTAAGCTCTTTGCTCTCCTCTCCGGTTACTACTTCATGAGGCACCCTAAGCTCCGACACCGCATTCCATCGGCTCCGCTCAACTTTTTCCGGCGACTTCCGGCCATGACAGACTCTATGCTCTGAATCGTGTTTCGTGAGGATTCAAACAAACATATATATATATATCTCTATATAGAACTCTTCATCTTCTTCAAATTTGAATTTGTATCTATCCCTCAATCTATGTGTATAAAAGTTGAGAATCTTGCATAATCATGAACTCCCTCCTTCCTCAAATCCACAAGCACTAACGATGATTGAATCACACTCACATTGTTAAAACTGACCGAACTTCTTAACAAAAAAAAAAAAACTGACCGAACTAGATCCATGAAAACAGAGGCCCATAAAAGCCCATGGGCCTTGACACATCACAAAACCAACACTGCTTTGTGCGTCATTAGTAGTTTCCCTCCTTGACTAGTATCTGTGTGATTACAAAAGACCGTTAGTGATTACGGCATGGAGCAGGAGGCAACGGGAAGAAGAACGACCACTTGTTTTAAACAGGCGGTGCTATCTTTTGGGGGCATATGGTGAGGAATGGGCAGATTCTTTGGTTGTCTTCTCGAGTCTCAACATTTTAAAAACATTTCATCAACTTGTCGGTTAACTTATATTTTGGCTTATTCTATCTTTGCTTTCTCTGTCTTGTTGTTGGCTTGAAAAAGAAAATAATTGCTTTTGGTGAATTAACAGATGTGTATTTATTTGAGTAGATGCACGTATATAAACTTTGTGATCTGATCTAAATTGGTTTCGACAAGTTTCGGATTGTTTAAGCAAAGTTTCACATGAAACACATACGTTCATGTCGATTCGATTGAGATACGGTTTCTCTATTACTATTGATTATTTTTTTTTAAAGAAAATATTAAATTTATTGAGAGCACGTGCATTTGCTTGTGCTTGTTTTGTCTTGTTTCTTCCTCTATCTCTCGTCTCGTCCAGCGTTGTTTTGATGGAATCGAGGATACCCAAACCTAAATAGAGAACAGTTCGTGGATCGTGTGTGAATCGTAGCTATAGTGGTTTATTGGCTCCAGGTCGAGGAATTTGCCCTCTTCTTTAATTCCCTCTTTTCAACTCAGTTTGCTGTAACCCACTCGAGTTGACTCACTATAGAGTCTCACCGAGTTGACAAGGTATGGCCTTTTATCTCCAACCACCACCAAAGTCCGGTCCTTTTCAACTCTTTTCTTCTTTGTGTTGTTTGACTAAATGAAAGTTTCTCTTTTTAGGAATGATTGTTTATCCATTGCCTCTTTAATTTAATGCAGCTCTCTAGGATCAAATTTTTGTGAGCGTTGCGTTTGTTTAGATGGGAGGCCAATGCTCTAACCTGGGTCGTTGCTGTGGGAACTCATCTCACAAGACAGCTGTTCTTGAAGCTCCTCCTCATGTTGGTCAGTTCACCTCTTTTTCTTTCCCACTTGGATCTTTTTAGGCATGTCTGATTCGTGTTCCTTTTGTTTGTTTGTTTTCCTTTATGCAGAAAATGGAGATAATAATGATATCACCGATGTGCCTGCTTTCCGGGAGTACACATTAGACCAGCTCAAGTCAGCTACTTGTGGTTTTGCTGTGGAGTATATTGTCTCCGAGCACGGAGAGAAGGCTCCCAATGTCGTCTACAAAGGCAAACTCGAGAACCAAAAGAAGATTGCTGTCAAGCGTTTCACTAGAATGGCCTGGCCTGACGCACGACAGTTCCTTGTATGTAATCTATACTTTTTGTTTTCATTCTCTTCCATGTTAGAGAATGTGTTCTCCCAATGTGCAGGAGGAAGCGAGGTCGGTTGGTCAGCTGCGGAGTGAGAGAATGGCTAATTTGCTCGGCTGTTGCTGCGAAGGTGACGAGAGGTTGCTTGTCGCTGAGTTTATGCCCAATGAAACCTTAGCCAAACACCTTTTCCATTGTAAGACTCACTCACTCAGTAGTTTTGATTTAACTAAATCTTGTTTACATGTCAGAGTCTAATAAGTGTGTGTGTGCAACGCAACCCAGGGGAAACGCAACCTATGAAATGGACAATGAGGCTAAGAGTTGTGTTATATCTAGCACAAGCTCTTGAATACTGCACCAACCAAGGCCGTATTCTCTATCACGACCTCAACGCCTACCGTGTTTTATTTGATGAGGAATGCAATCCAAGACTTTCTACTTTTGGCTTGATGAAGAACAGTCGAGATGGGAAAAGTTACAGCACAAATCTTGCTTTCACCCCTCCTGAATATCTACGAACTGGTACAATCATCAATTTGTTTTTTAAAACCAATATTGATATGGTTGAGACTAATGTTTTCATGTGTGTGTGTGTTTACAGGGAGGATTACTCCAGAGAGTGTGATATACAGCTTTGGAACTCTTCTGCTTGATGTTCTCAGCGGGAAACATATACCTCCTAGCCATGTAAGTGTATTCTTAGCATCTGAGATTGCAACCCTTTCACATAATGGAGGTGAACATTGATTCTCTTTCAATCTGATTCTGTGTAGGCCCTTGATCTTATTAGAGACAGAAATCTCCAGACGCTAACTGATTCTTGCCTTGATGGGCAATTCTCTGAAAGCGATGGCACAGAGCTAGTACGCCTGGCTTCTCGTTGTCTCCAGTACGAAGCTCGTGAGAGGCCAAACACAAAGTCTTTGGTCACTGCCCTGACACCTCTTCAGAAGGACACTGAGGTGTTAATGACGCCATTAATAAAAAACAAGACCAAGTTTCTCTATGTTGACTCAGATAAATGTTCATACCGCAGGTCCCATCCCATGTTCTAATGGGTCTGCCTCACAGTGGTTCGGTGTCTCCCCTGTCCCCTCTCGGTGAGGCTTGCTCAAGAAAGGACCTGACTGCTATGCTTGAGATCTTGGATAAACTTGGGTACAAAGACGACGAGGGTGTCACCAATGAGGTAAGTGCTTTGCCTCTGTTACTCAGGGTCTGCGGGGTTTCTCGGTTCTTCATGGTGCTTGTGTTGCAATGTTTTTGGAAATGCAGCTCTCGTTTCAAATGTGGACAGACCAGATGCAAGAGTCTTTGAACTCCAAGAAGAAGGGAGATGTGGCTTTCAGGCAAAAAGACTTTAGAGAGGCCATTGAGTATTACACGCAGGTTTGTTTCATTTGCACCTAAATACACACACACTGGTAAGAACAGGGAGAGTATATTAATTAACCTTGCTTTCTTCCAAAATTTGCACAGTTCATAGATGGAGGAATGGTGTCTCCAACAGTGTGTGCACGGCGTAGCCTGTGTTACCTAATGAGTGACATGCCTAAAGAAGCATTAGACGATGCAATTCAAGCACAAGTGATCTCTCCCGTGTGGCATGTGGCGTCTTATCTCCAGTCTGCTTCCCTTTCCTTCCTGGGGATGGAGAACGAATCACAAATGGCACTTAAAGAGGGTTCGAACCTTGAAGCTAAGAGGAATTCACCTTCCCAACTGAAGTGAGATACATATACCGCCTAAGATTGGTTTTTTCGTTCTTTCTTTTGGTAAAAAGATGAAAGAACATCTTACAAAGTTTAAGTGGTTTATTAAATCTTTTGAGCACAAGGATGGGGAAAACACTCAAGACAGATTTGCAAAACCAGACCCAGTGATGTGGGATGTATGTGTTTGGTCCCTTGCTCTTCTTTCGCCTCTTTTTATAGGCATTTAAGGAATCTCTTCCTTTAAAATCCAATTCCTGAACTTTTTTGTATACTAGTGTTATTCCGGCGCGTAGTTCGTATGTTTTATTTTTTTAGTGAGTTAAAAATTGTTTTTTATCCATTTGATAGTAGTCAGTGAATACATTTCTTTTAAGTTACTTAGGTTAAAGAGGAATATTATAAGTGGTCTCACTAATCAATTAAATAAAAAAAGAATAAATAGATAATAGTTGCACCAAAGTAAATATAGTTGAACTTAAAACATAAAATAACATGTATATGCATGTGTTTGTTTTGTGATTATCTTGTTTGAATGAAGATAACAAATTCTTTCATCCTTTTAAATAGTAACAATCCTCGCATGCTTTGTCTATGTTCTAGATGTGGCATTATGTTAGAAGTTTCATTGTGTACTGGTTAAATACTTTGTCTTTGAAATGATTTTGAATCCGGTAAGTGAATTTTTAAACTTTGCTTCCAGTTCATCATGTTGTTTCAAAGCAAATGAAAAAAGAATAAGTAGTATTTACTTCACCAAATATCAGCCTAGCTAGTAAAGAATGACAAACAAACCTGAGAAGCGTATGGTACTTTTCATGTCTTGAGGGTAATAAATATCTCTGGAGAAAGTTAACCCATGACTAATATAATTTGCCGTGAGTGTAAAACTTTATACAAATTTCATCCCCTAAAAAGAGCCTCAACCTCGCGCCTTAGCGCTCCAGACTATCATAGCTTCAACCCCTCGTTTTGAATTTTGATATGAGATGGTCTCATGTGTCATGTGTGCGTATGCACAATAATAGTGGTGATCTTAGGTCTGAACGCTTTTGGAGTACGTGGCCCAGAAGAATATTTCTCCACTTGTCTCCCGTAGAATTTTGTTCCTTCGCATTCATTGTTAAATTTTTTTTTTAGCTAAATAATTTTTTTTTGGTTTTGATCGCGTTTTTTCTTTCTTTCAACCATTTTCATAAACAATTTGCTCATTCACACTAAGCTTTACAACCTTGTTCTCTCCTTCTCCCTCCAGTCACCTATACATAGCTTAAACATCACCTGAAACACTTGGGTTACCTCAATATAGTGAAGTTTAGAGCTTTTTACACAACACTAAAGAGCTTATATGCAAATAAATCTTTAGAAAATATAACAATAATATGTAAGCAACGGATATAAAAAAGTAATGTGGTCTCTCCTCCCTCTTGTACAAACAACACTATAGTAATTTAGATACTCTTATTTGATCTTTTTTTATCTAGTGTCTTTTCTTTCCACAAAACTTAACTCATTGAGACACCTTGCCAAATATCCAATTCGATCCACACTAAAATCCACCATTGATCCCACAATGCTAGCCTTTGGATAAGCATGCAATATTCCTGTTTCATCGTCTTTCACTTGGACCTGAAGCATAAACTCTAGGTTCCAAAATAACTTCCCATTCTTGGCCTCTCAATCCTGTTTTGGACCAAACACTTCTCTGTTAACTCACAGTGCTTCTTAATCTTTTCAAGCTTTACTTTGCCATCAAAAAATTGGTCCATGATCTACTACCTTTGCTTTCTTCACCAACTTTGTGGCACATTCGATCAATTCACTTTCTCTCTTGAAATATATGGATCAATGACTGGTATCCCACATAGTACCTTAAGAATCACATCACAAAAATGACTGGTCCAGTCAGTTGTTGTCTGGTCAAGTACTCTGGATCAAGATAAGCAAAGCTTCCTTTCACCGTCGTACTCATATGTGTCTGGTCAAGATACGGACCAGTCTCAGACAATCCAAATTCTGCAACTTTGGCCCTGAAGTTCTCATCCAAGAAAATGTTAGCACTTAGCATACTTCACATCGCTGTGTATGATGGCTCTTGCGGAACCTGTATGGAGATAGTGATCCCCTCTAGCTGCACCAACGCATATCTCCAGCTTATGTCTGCAGCTCACCTTGGGTTATCCAAGTCATACATATGTTCTTAAGCGTTCCCTCTTCCATATACTCGCCCACCATGATCATCTTGATGTTCCTCATTGCAGTTTCAGATTAAAGGAAGCAGGTGCATGTGTCTAAACTGAGACAGCATATCGATCTCTGTCCTGAATAGTATTGATGTAAAGCGGGTTAGTATTGCTTGAAAACTAACCATCTAGAGAAAAAAAACTTTACATTTGTGTTTGAAGATCGTTACGATCCAAACAGATTGATTGATTCTGGTGATACCATGTAATAAAAAGCATTCTTTCCTTGTTTTCCCTTTATCTCAGGGACCATGAACTCTAAACAACAGAGAATGGTTTGATCCAATTAGTAATTTTAATACTTTCAGTCTTTCATCAATGCAATAGCAGAGAAGTTGGTTTCAGACCTCTGTACTCTCTCGTTTACATTTGAGTTAGGA
Organism: Brassica oleracea var. oleracea; assembly: GCF_000695525.1. Classification (NCBI taxonomy): domain Eukaryota; kingdom Viridiplantae; phylum Streptophyta; class Magnoliopsida; order Brassicales; family Brassicaceae; genus Brassica; species Brassica oleracea. The sequence goes on along the minus strand of NC_027750.1, from coordinate 21,488,523 downwards.
CTCATATAAATTCAAGTTAGTGACTTGTTCTAGCCATATGATCAGTGTATATAAATGCAAGACAAGCAAGGGAAACACATTTTTCTATAACAGGTTTTAGCTATTCGCATCAGTTCACAGATGTGAAAAAACTATATTGTCCAGTGTTCTCATGAGTAGTAAGTAGTCATCTCAAAATATTTCAATGGCTTTTCGAAAGCATTTTTTTTTTTTTGAACTGAAATGGAACTCTCCTTTCCTTGAACCCAAATCCCTTGCATCATTTTCGAAAGCATTTACTTCCACAGTTCCACTAAGTTATATCATTACATTACTATGTTTTCACTTTTCAAAGTATGATATGACGCAGTATTTGGAATACTCCAACAAAATATAAGTGTCAGCAGCATCGACAGTGACTAAGAATTATTATCCTAAGCACTTTCAAAAACATTAAAAGAGCATTGTGCAGCTGAAAAGAGTAAAAGAATATTAACAAATACTCACGGAATAAAGCTGTCCAAGAGATCTCTCCATAAAGCAGCAATCAACCTGCGCGAAAAAGGAAGAAACAAATGTTCCTTATACATCCACACAGAAAAAGATATGTTCTTTGTTCATGAGTATCTACTTGCATGCACTTGATTAAGGATAGAAGTGTGGGAAGATAGCAAACCCGAGAAAGGTTTCGAGGGAGAATCTTGCTTTCATACGAGAGGCAAGCTTTGCAAAGATTTTTTTTTTTTCTCAGAAACGGCCCCTTCTCTGAGGAGCGTATTTAGGCGATGGACGCTAATAGAGGTATGATTAATAGTAGACTGCCACCATGAAAAGAAACCATATACAATATACATATTATTTTGAATTCCAGGCTTAAACAAATTACTTATAAAAAAAAAAAATTCTGGAAATTGCTATTGGGATGCGAAGTACCTTCTCCTCGACCAAAACCATATCGACACCCATCGGCTCATCTCCCTTCTTGACATCATGTGCCTCCCAAAACACGCAAAACCCTTGTGACAACAACAGTCTGGCGACACATTCTGCAGGAAAGAAGTTGCATTTTCAGTCACTCATCGCCAAGGACAAAAAGTAAACAAGATGTGAACGCAATATTATTTTAAAATCACACGCGGCACTCTGGAGAAGGGGTGAAACATAACCAAACCTTAAAACGTTGATAGAATACCTGACATTATCTACCAAAATCGTTTTTTTTTTCTCAGAAACGGCCCCTTCTCTGAGGAGCGTATTTAGGCGATGGACGCTAATAGAGGTATGATTAATAGTAGACTGCCACCATGAAAAGAAACCATATACAATATACATATTATTTTGAATTCCAGGCTTAAACAAATTATTTATAAAAAAAAAAAATTTCTGGAAATTGCTATTGGGATGCGAAGTACCTTCTCCTCGACCAAAAGAAACGCAGATATTGATACCAAAACCATATCGACACCCATCGGCTCATCTCCCTTCTTGACATCATGTGCCTCCCAAAACACGCAAAACCCTTGTGACAACAACAGTCTGGCGACACTGCCCTGCCTTCAACTCAGTGAAAATAAGCTGTGAATTAGTCATTGTTAGAATCTGTGCGTTAGAGAGATAGTAAGCTACGGAAAGAAGGCAATGACACTTTATCGGAAACAACCCTCGGTGGGTCTCTCTATATATAAAAAAATTTAGTACACGTTGAAAATGAATTGAAGAGGAAGTAGCGGAGAGCTATAAATTAATGCAATAATTAACAGCAGTTACAGTTTCAATTGAACTCGATTAGAAGCGTTACCGGGACGACGATACGTTGCTCATCGAGGAAACAAACCGACCCAGAAGATCACGAAGTACAAGGTATGACTATGGATTTGCTCTTCATGGTTTTCAATTTGTTTTCACATGCTTTTATGAACTTGTTCTTCATTATTTTAGAATATAGTACATGCCAATGCACTTCCTTTGATGCTGAGGAGCGCCACTGCAACGGACGACATCGAGGAAAGTGTTTTCATCGCATGGAATCCATAATCTTGATGAGTCAGAACTGAAATCATAAGCATCTTGAGCTTGATCAAGCAATGCCTTGAAGATTGGATGTTTAAGCAAACTCATCTTTATCACAAACCTCTTGTGATCATCACCCACATACACTACCAAATGTCCTCTTGGAACATCTTTAGGTATGGCTTCATTTTCCTTCTTGAACCCCCAAGCAACCTTCTCGCAACAACTCTCACAGAAAGACGAAGTACAAGGTATGACTATGGATTTGCTCTTCATGGTTGAACTTCACCAGATTCCCATTGTCAGTTAACAAAAAACTTAACCACTTTCTTCAAAATCTCCTTGGAAAATAGTTCGTGAAACTATTGTATTAATCATCTTCTTTTGCCACAGGGTTGTATTATACATCTAGTGAAGAATTGCAGAACTATCATTGGTTTGAACCTAAATGGCTGCAAGGTAGCTGAAAGTTATCAAGACTTAAAAAGAGTCACTGAATAATATCACTAGGTAAGTAAAATTCAATATAATTTACATTAGAAGCTAACTTCATCACACAAGTACTATAGGAGAAGAGAGAAAATTCTATTTTATTAGTATATATATATATATAGATAGATTTGAACAATGTACCAAGTTAAAACCCTTTTATTGCAGAAACCAAAAGATAATGTTTTCTTTTGATCTATAGATACATCATCATCTTCTTCAAACCTATTATATAATATGAATGGCTGGAGAGCGATGATGGGCGCTAACTGTTTGTAATCTGAAAACTACCATAATGAAAAAACCTACTTTACAATGGATCGACCAAAGCCCACTTGGTTTACTCAACTTTTGATTTTCCAAGATTGAGATGATTTTCTACCAGAAACATACAAAATATCAAAAGCTTTGGAGTTTTGCAAAAGAGAAAAGTGCATGTTCATCCAATAACCAAATTGAGGTTAGAACAGAGAACTGAATCTTAGCTGAACACAAAGCTTGCGATATTAGGGCAAGGGACACAATCTTGATGGATTACGAACATAATAATTAAAAAATGATACATCAAACATTTTTAGGGGATCAGATTTGTGGGGAAAAAGAATGAAATTGGAGATGGAAAATTGAACTCACATCTCCTCTGGGTCCCCAGCGTTCAGATTTCCAGACTCTCCTCAAGCTTGGAAGCACAAGTGGTTCAAATTTGTTGCACACACTCCAGTAAGTAGTAGGTAGAGAGAGTGAGAGAAGGGAAGCTGAAAATTTGGGAACGCCACTGAATGATCCTAAGAGCTACTTCCGGTTCCCTGGCAATGCGCTGGAATTAGACGCTGCCGCAGCTCTGTTGATGCTCCCGCAAGTTCTGCACAGCCAAAATACAAATGGAAACAAATCAATGAAACAGAACGAAATATAGTCTCCACCCATCTGTATTTGTATCTATCAATTAAACCCTTCACATATATTGGTGATAATGGTTACTTCACCATTTTTGTAAGGAGAAAGACGAGGTGAACAAAAAGGCAAGGTTTTAATAAGTTATGGGCTGACCTTGGGCAGTGAAGTTAAACAATGGAGGCAGTGCTCTTCCATTTGGCAGTGATACATTTGGGGCCCGTAAGTCATCGAAGAAGGGGTGTGCACAAGCTTCCAACTATACAAATTGTAAAAAAAGGTTTTGTAGAATTTGAATTAGAAAACTCCAAATCAGCCAAGGAGGTTAGTTTAAATAGTTTTTGTGATGTCCAAAAGGATTTGGGCTTACCGCAGTGCAACGAAGGTTTGGTGAATACTGGAGAAGTCTTGAGACGAGGTCTACTGCTTCAGGTGGCATTCGCTTGTGGAAAATCTGCAGAATTTTTGAGCTACATTAGATTTCATTTGAACATGTATATGAACCAGAGAGGCACCTACGATTAGTCTACAAACCTTGTGCCAAGGGTGAGCTTTTATTTGAGGAAACTTGAACTCTGTGTAATTTGGATTCATACACCGTATTTCCTCTCTCGTTGGCGTACCAAGAATCTGGTACACGGACAGATGAATAAGATAGGAACAAGAAATGTAAAAAGAGAGGAAGAAACACGAATGATCATAATAAGTACCTTGATAATCTCCACCAGCTGATCAATGCCACTTTCTCCCGGAAACAGTGGCTGCAGGTAACATACTAACAGTTAAATATGATTGAATGTGATTTGAGAGATACTAAAAGGTAACTAAGCAACCAATCATAACCGAAACTTTACAATATATATAAAACTCACTTGGCCGAGTAAAAGCTCTGCCATAACACAACCACCAGACCACATGTCAATGGTATTGGTATACTCTGTTGCCCCGAATATAAGTTCTGGGGCCCTGTAGTACCGGGAGCATATATAGGATATGTTAGGTTCACCTGGGACCTGAAGACGAATCACAGTGTTAGCCATCTTTACTCAAATGCTAACCCAACTCCAGGAACACTTCAGACAAGAAAGAACATACCAACATCTTTGCGCTTCCAAAATCACATATTTTTAATTGATGGGTTTGGGTATTGACCTAAGCAAAACACATCATAATAGAATCAGGGTATTGTTTGTAATATGGTTTATCCTTTGAGCGTTATCTAGATATAAAAAACAAATGCCTTGTCCAAAGAATTTACACTATACCAGTAGATTTTGTGGTTTGATATCACGATGACACACCCCAACCACACGATGCAAGTAATTCAGCGCACGGCAGATCTGATATGACAAAAGCAAGCAACACAAGCGTAAGTAAAACATTTCAAATAAAGGAAGTTTCAAGCTAGGCAGATAACTAAAAACGATCGACTATGGAACTAAAAGATCTCACCTGATAGGTGTAGAGCTGAACAAGGATGATTGGCATATGCTGATTCATTTTGGTATAGTGCTTTAATGCTCTGTATACAGTTTCGGGAACAAACTCAAGGACAAGGTTAAGATAGAGCTCATCCTTGTCAGTAGTCGAAAAGAAAGAATGCCTCAGCCGAACAACATTGGGATGGTCTTGCAAGCGCATGATCTGAAGTTCTCTGTTCTTGTATCTTTTATCCTGCAGAACCTTCTTAATTGCAACTTGTTCACCCGTTTCCAGACACTTGGCCTATCCCAAAAACAAAAAAAAAAGAGACAGCAACTCAATATCTGTAAACGAGAAAAAGTAAAAAAGGATTAATAATTTCTCATACGAAGAATTTGCACATACCTGGAAGACAACTCCAAATGAGCCTGTTCCAACCACTCTCTGGGCCATGTATGAGATCGTCTGAAACCAAATAATGAAAAAAAGCAAGTAAGGATACGGCCAACAGAATGAACAGAGGAGACAGCCATTCATTCAAAAAAGAAATAAGGCAATCAGCAGAAGTTTATTTTAGACACAACACCTGCTTAGGCTTTCCATCACGACCTCCGACAGTGGTTGTAATAACTTGACCAGTTTCAGTCCCACAGCCATTAACAATAGGTGGTTCCATATCCTGTATAAGCAAAGCGAATGGGGATGTGAGGAAGATGATGATTTAAATGATGGAGAATCCAGATATAAGAAAAGCAACCAACTTTGTCCTCCTCGCCGCGGTTGGCATGAGGCTCGTCCTCTCTTAATCTCATATCGTTCATTACTTCCGGAAGCTGATCAGGAGGAGGAGGCACATTTGAGGTTCCGGCAACAGTATCTTGGGACACCACCACCATGTCAGTACTTTGGTCAACCTGCATGGGATCATCACCACGAGAAGATAAGTTGTCGTTGTCTTGATCGAGCTTGGGTCTCTTAAGACTAGAGTCCACACCCTGAGAAAGAGCGAGAGGTCAGGTCAGGTCAACATCGAAATCAAAGATATCATCCACAACAATCAATGGATGCATCTTCTACTACAGAAATCAATCTTGTGATAAAGCATTTTGGAAGATAAATTGAAGAGAAAATGCATTACTTACAGGATCCGAAGAAACAGAGGTCCGACCCGAAGCAATGCTCTTGAGACGACGCATCACGTTCATCTTCGCCACCAATAGATACCAACTCCCAGCCCTAAAATCCTCACCACAGCTTCATGTGGAGAGAGAAAGAGATAACGAATTAACAGATTCGGATATTCAAATTCGCATCTGTCCGTGACGAGCACAACACAGCGATTCTTCTAATCGGAAAATCTCTCTCTCTCTCTCTCTCTCTCTCTCTCTCTTCACGACGCAAACCAGGTGGAATCTTTGCTTCTCTCTCTCTCTCGCCAATCATGCCAACCTCGTTCTCTCTCTCTCTCTCTTTCTTTTGGTCAAACATTGACTCATCACCGTTGATTCATCGTCGCAGCTCATCCGACGGGTTAGGATTAATCCTCCTCATTTCGACCACTTTTGTTTCCCAAAATACCCCTAACTTGCTGTGTTATCTACGGATGGATATATAGAATGATTGCCATCTAGGCACGCGGAATATGCGGGTTTTGGATCATTTGACCATTCCTTTGACTACTCTCTCTTTCCTTCCTTCCCTGATTTTCATGTTAATTTATTACTCTCCTTATTACCCATAATCTATAGTAAGTATAAAATTCAAAATTCGATTAATTAACTCTAAACATTACTCTCGGAGTTTGAATTGGATAAACACATAATATAGGCTCAAGCTGTCCCTAGGTTTTATGCATTTTAAAGTTACTTACTCGATAGAGCTAAATAAGGTACTTTGCGTAGTTAATTGAACTTATGAACTGTTCCTCCCTAGCTGTTTAAATCTCAGAGTACTTGCCTTAACTGCTTGGCTATTAAATTTATAAAACCGTAAACACTTGGGCTTTGTTAAAAGGATCGAAATATAAATTGGGCTCGGAAAGCAAAATATAATGTTCCCACCATACAACATATCATGGGCCCAGTTGATGTATATATGCAAAAAAAAACTGTTTAACCAGGCCACATTAGGCTAGCCCCTAAACTTCTAGTGGGCTTGAAATAAGGCCCAAAACCGTGTCCAATCTTGTTGGTGTTCAATACGTCAATTCCTTTTTTTTTTTTTTGGCAACTCAATACGTCAATTCCTATTTGCAAACACACTGAGGAAAAAGACATAACGGAGAGAAGGACGGCGTAACGTCGGGTTCTCGCACCAGTCTGTCATGGTATGGCGTGGCAGAACGAAAATGGCCGAATACGTAAACTCCCATCATGCAAAAGCAAGGAGCCACGCACAGACAGAAGAAGAAAAAAAAAATAGCATTAAATGAATGAATATTAGCCTGCAAACACATTTAATGCATACCACGAGAGACACATAAACGGACCAGATCCATCCAAAGTCCAACCACATACTGCTCATAATATCCCAGTCCGCGTTAGCAAACCACAGCATCTGACGGTGCGTGTGGCTCACTCTCGCTACATGAGTTTTACTACAATTTTTTATATAATAATAATAATAATGACACCCAAAAGGATAACAAAGGGGGTTTCCAACCCCAGTCAATACCCGAACCACCAACTCCTCCACCGTGATCAGACCAAACCTAACATGGTCCCAACCACGGTGACAAAGGAGTTGGACTTCGCCACCCGCGCGGTTCGTTCTTGACTCGACACCCCCCTCCCAAACTTAACTAAAACCCAAAATACACAGCACATATAGTTAAAATTCACAACTCAACAAAAAAGACAACAAACACACACGCTCAACGGACAACGGTACACCTTGAGCCTTGGCTTTCGCACTGAAGAGCGTCTCTGATCTTCTGAACGGTGCATGATATTAGGTTATTAACCGTCTCTACTGACTCAACCGTGAGTTTTGCCGTCGGAAGATCGTTTACAAGGATTTGAAACGCCACCGTCAAGAGTGACCCTCCACCGACCGGTCGCTGCTCAACGTCTCCAGAGCCACCGTCGGGGAGAACAGCGAAACCAGAAGGAAGTAGAGCCACGTAGGATGAATCTCCACCGTTCATCACAACATTCATGGCTGGAATATCTACAGGCGCGTACACCACGAGCGCTCCAGATGCGTCAATGCATGTCTCCTGTAGAATTAGCATACTGCTTTGGTTCGCGTTCATTGGCTGCCAAACATGCAAAACAGTAACGCTTTAGGGTGAAAAAGGGGGAACAAGTCAAAATAACCTTTTCAGATAAACCAGAGAAAAGAAGTGAAAAGTCAAAAATACAGTAAAGTTCGAAACTGTCCTATTAATTTTGACTTTTTAAAAACTCTTACAAAAAGCTGTGATGCTTTTGTTTTCTACACAAGTATAAATATAGAACCACTCATATTATAATGTCATCTTGTGCTAGCACCCAAATTACTAAAGTGTCCTTTCTCTATCCACTCTTTTGTCCATTATACTACCACCTCAATCAGGGACAAATACGTCACTATCACCTAATCCACACTCCCCATTACTGAACCAATCACACATACCAGACTAGTTAACCGGAAACTCTACTCAATATTTGAATAACTCTCAGACTGGACCGGTATTACTAAACTAAGACTAACTAACCGGTAAGAATAAACCGGTTATTCTTGACCTTTGGAAAAACAAAACTTACATTGGAGCGGAGCAGAGAAACGGAGTTGCCTTGATCTTGACCTTTGGCGATGTGGGCCATCTCCTGCATGGGACCACCGTTAGATAATATATCCCATTCACATCTCATCCGTTCGTTCCGCAAGAAGTCAAACAGACGTTGTGGCGAAGCCGGAAGCCACACAGACGTTGCAGCACTCAGAACAATACCCGAATCGTCCACACTCTTACGGGTCATAACTCGAACGTCCGGATCTACATTTTCGACGGTGAGCTTGCTCCAACTGTGGACAGATGGCGCAGAGATGCCCGAGCAGAAGTTGACCGTCATACGTTGAGCTAACTTCAGCATGCTTTTCCGACCACCAGGCGTTATTGCTGTGTTTTGCATACGTCCAAGTTATTTAAATACAGATTTATAACATATTTAAAGTGTTATATTGATAAGTGCGTGAACTAGGAAACGGACATGAGTTGTCGTGCGGCGTAACGGACGAGGACATGAGGATGGCCAGACACTCGCACTGTCTCTGAAGTGTAGCGACCCATCTTTGCGAGCCAAAACCAAGACCTGACCGAAGCAACGGCCGGTACAAGTGGTGGATTTGGTTTTCATCGTATTCTGCATGTTCAACCCACGTGACCTGCGCAAACCAGAAACAAATCCTGGTTTAGCATATAAACAAGCGAACTAACTAAACCGGTTAGACGAGAGATTAAACACCATGTAGTCATTAGTCAACCAAGTGTAAGTTGAGATGAGAAGATAAAATTTGAAGAAAATAGTACAAATGAAATAAATATATTACATAGGGGAGATACGAGGCAGCATAGAAGATTGGATTAGAAATAGGAAATAAGATTTATTTAAACGATAATTAGAAGGCATTATTTTGTGCATGCATATGAAATTAATGTGTTCTTTTCAAAATGCGCACCAAATATTTTTGGACAGATGCTTCATAGTATAGAGAGCAAAATAAATAATTATAAGAAGGATTTCGATATTTGGAGACAAACACAGTTGTCGAAAACTTGAAATCTAATCCAGAGAATCCGACAGATAGAGAAGCATCCGGATCCATAAAATAATTTCAGCAATCTCGGAAGGTTCGGGGATCAGAATTCGAGGAAGAGAAAAAAGCATATTCTATAAATCCTTTTTTTTTCTTTTCTGACATAAAATCATACTCTATGAACTATTCAAAATAAAAACGTCTGAAAATAAAAAAGACGGTAAACCCAAAAGATAAAAAAAAAAGATTTGAAAAGAAAGTTGAGAGTGACAGTGAAGTGGGTGCAGCGAGTCATGGCTAAAAAACAAGACTCATTGATGCATGAGCCTTCTTCTTCGTCTAGTGATCACTCAATTTAAAACCTAGAGATCCTAACTTTTTCTTCATTTCCATCGAATTTTTTCAAACCCCAATAACAAAACATTTCTAAGAAAAAAGATTCCAAATGTGTTTTGGTGATTAATTATCATTATGATTTTTTTTTAAGTTAATTACCTTAGAGTATCCATTGGACATATCTTGCACTACGCAGCCTGATGGTAAACGCCGGACCGTGACGGCAGATCCACCGGAATTATCCCGAACGGTATCAATTGAAACGTCGACCACTGCCCACACGCCTTCCGCGTGCTGTTTGCAGAACCGGAGGAAATTCACGTTGCGAACCGGAACCAACGGTGACAATACTTGTAGCTCCGCATTCATCTGTAGTAAAAATTTATCATATTTTAACCAAACCAAAATACTAAACCGGAATGTGATTTGAGAGAGTTATGTTATTACCAGTTGAAGTGCACCGTTCCTTGTCCCGGCCATTCCACCAGAGATAACGTCAGTGGTTATGGCTCTTGCAACGTTACACGGAAACATCTCCATCCACCGGTTCTGTTAAAAAAATAATAATAATCATTATTCATTAGAGATAAAAAAAATCAAATTAAAAAGAACTAATAATAACTTACGGATTCCATTAACGTCTCGACGAGAGCTAAGCTATTGATGATAACCATACCGGACGCTCTCGACGCTTCAGTAACTAAACCGGTTTGTTTATTTGACGAGAACGTCCTCACGTACTCCTCTTGGTTAAGCTCATCTCTCTCTCCATCCAAGCTTTTCACCCATAACGGTTCATCACTCTGAGCGAGCTTCACCAGCTCATCCATGGCCGTTAAAGCCAGCTCCAACAAAACCGACCTCTGATCAATCCCATTAACCACCATCGACTGGTGCTGCTGCGGCGGCGGCGGTGGTAAGCAACCGCCACCGCCGAAATCAGGAGGGAAGTTGAAGTTTCCGCCGTTGTTGTTGCCGACGGCTAGCTCTAGAGAAGAGGAGTGGTGGTTGTGGTGGCCGAGGAATTTACCGGTGAGGTTACAGACACGATCTAGCTCGTCTTTCAAGCGAGCGTTTTCGATGCGGAGGTGGTGCTCTTCGAGAGAGACGTCGCCGAGCATGGCTGGTCCACCACAGTTGTTGCACATTGGATTCCTCATTGCCTCGCGTATGGACATGTTCTCAGCTCTTAGCTTATCGTTCTCTTGTCTCAACAACGCGTTCTCGTGCCGCTCTAACTGAGTCTGCAAACGATTTGATATTTAATAAATATTTTATTACAAATAAACATAAAATGTGATTTTGAGTAAGAAACCTTCATCTGAGTGCGACGATTCTGGAACCAGAACTTGACTTGTCTGGTCTCCAAGCAAAGTCTCTTACTAAGGTCAAGTCGTTGCTTCTCGTCAGGATGTGGACACTCCTTGAACATGCTGTAACCAAACTCAAGACATTAATTAATCTAGATCGAACGAAAGAGAGAGAGAGAGAAAGAGGGGATTACGATTCGAGTTCTTGGATTTGTTGAGGAGTGTGTCGGTGGTAACGTTTTTTCCGAGGAGGTTTATTATCGTCGGCGTCTTGATCTTCGCCGGAGATACCTTCGACGTTATCACTTCCAGATCTGCTCTCATGCTCCTCCTCACGGCTTCTCCTGTTCGTCGTACTCCCTTCGAAATTATTATCGTTATTGTTGTTCCTCATCGATGCTTCTCCACGGTTCGTTCCTCCTCCTCCTCTCTCCGGTTGCTCCTGTTTGTCCGAATGAAAATAAATATATTAGGTTTTTTTATTGTTCTCTATTTATTCATATTAGTAGAGGATACGGCGTCGTACGAGAGCTAGAGAGAGGCCTGATGAGTAAACAGTCTTCGTGTTGATAGGAGGAGAGAAGAGACTCGCTGCCGCCACTTGAGCCATAGCACCGCCGGGTATTACGGTGGATGCGGTGGTGTGGTTGCCATATGTTAAACCGGAGAGGATTCTAGCTCCGGTGGGAGAACCACCGTTCGTGTTGTCAAAGAGACTACCGAAGTTCATCAAAATGATACAGATTTAATATTTTGTTGTCTTCTTATTATGTCGAAGTGCCCAGAGAATAAAGGGAGAGACTTTTCACGGAAAAGGGTATGCGTAGATCGAGAACTGCTCAATCACAGGAAAACAAAAGAGGATGAGGGAGAAGAAACCCAGAAACTTAATGGAGGAGAGAGAAGGAGAACGAAAGCGGAAAATTTTCTTTATTTTTTTCTAACTTCTTTGCTCTTCGTTCTCAGTCTCTCTCTCTCTCGGAATTAATGGTTTGGAAGAGTGATGGGGAAGATGAAGATGGGAAACCCTAAATGTTGTGAATAGAAGAAAAGGCCTCTCTCTCTCTCTCTCTTCACTCTTGCATGTTGATATATATATTGACTCTCTTTTTCCCCTTTCTGTATTTTTTTAATTTATTTTTATATTGTATAGATTTCTTTTCTTCTTTTATTAATTTCTTTCTTTTTTATATTTTAAATGCATTTTGACAAATTTAGTTAAAGTGTTCTGTTTTAATAAAGTGAATCTATTAAATCCAATTCAAATCCAAAAAGACCCACCAAGCTGATCTTAGAACTGAACTGACTTTTTATATTTGTCTATGTATATGTATTAAAATTAGAAGCAAAAAAAAATCTAATTTGACATTATTTATTTATTTATTTACAGATCTTTTCAAACTAATTGTAGATTCCAATTAAAAGTAAAACTTACACAAGCACTGTATCAAATTTGAATATGTTATATATGGTTTCAAATCTACTTTAAGCTATTTACCTTTTTCTCAGACAATAGATTATAAAAAAATTAATTTTGGACAATATATTCTATAATAAAGTCACGTTTGTAAGTATTACCATTTTTAAACAGAAAATTTTCGAAATTAAATCAAGACACCATTGATTGAACGCTCTTACTCAATTTAAACATATTTATTTATAGATTATGTCTATAAAATGAAACTATACGTTAGAGGAAAAATAATGTTTTTAAATGAATTAATTGAGGAGAAAAGAGTGAGAAAAACGTTAGAATGAGATATGCGGACTCTTGAAAACCTTACGAATGCACGAGACTCTTTTACCGGAAGAACTCGGTTGACTTTTTCCTTCTTTTACCATTTTCTACCTCACGCGCTTTTTCTGTACTCGCTTTTTTCTTATTCGCGGAAAATATAGACGACTTTTATTTTTGTTATAGACTTGTCTAGCAACCCCACAAATTTTCATGACTCCATTATATGTATTTTTCTATTGTCGACATGCCTTTTTTTACCTTATGATATCATTTGATATATATTACTACTAGAACATAATCAAATAAGCTATAGAATCTTTGAATTGTGAAAGAATCTATTCTCAAGTAACGACATGAAGAAGTGAGCTTGTGTTAACTAAAAAGACATTCCATAATTAGTCTTGTTAAACTCCATTATTGGGCAAAATTGTATCCCCTAGATGGTGGGATAATTTGGAAAAATTAATTAAGTACAACAATTATTAGATTTGATGATGGAGAAAACTTTGCACTATTTAACCGTACTTCCTAGTGCTATGCGCGCATATAGGAGAAGTCGCATTAATTTTATGTTCTTATCTACTTTTTATATTTTATATATTTTATGAAAAAGTCCAAGTTGCAAAGTGTGCTAAATGTAATTCTTATTCAGCAGATCAACGAAAGTTTGGGGAAATATTGTTTGATTGTATAATTTTTCAAGTTTTCAAATATGCTTCAAATGTAATTATTCTGATGTTATAATTTATTTAGCAAATCGTCAGTTCAGAAGGTCCATTCAACTCGCTCAGCTACAGTTAAATGTATAAACATACAAACACTGGACTAATGTTTTGATGATTGATACATTAGGGTTTAGTGTTTACACAAAGTCAGAATTAATTGAACCGAAAGTATGGATCCATAAACCTAAGAAAAAGTATAAACTGGAAAAGAAACAAAACGTGGGAACTAATTTAAAGGACGGCCAGAGTGGTGGATCATATTGGGTTTGGTTCGGTTTGAAGCACATGGGAATGTCGGTTCCCTAAGAACAACCGACCAGCAAAAACGCAACACAACACACTACGACTTCTCCTATTTATCGTTTCAGGTATGCACAAGACTTTCGCTTCCATTGTTTTGTTCCAATCACTTGATGTTTTTCACAACCCCAAAAAATGATTATCCCTAACTATCTTACACATACGACATGAAACTGTATGTCGCGTTACGACCAATGTATTGTTGCTAACGTAAGAACATATTCGGGATGTCATATATAGGGCATTATTGACCAAAGAAACAAACCAGAAGAGACCCCTTTAGAATCAATAACATGGCATACACCTTTTAGATATCAAAAGACTAGACTTTTCTACTAAGACAATTCCATGATGAGTGAGTACCACAAGGGTCAAATCTAATCGAATCCTCTAGTGCGCATCCGATGTTACGTTCAAACAGAAAAACGATCAGCTTTTATTGGACGTCTACAGCAACAAAGATCATTTATTGAGAGCAACAAAATATGGTTCAGAAGAGGACTATACCAGCCAATCCCATTATTCCAATTAATGGTCCTCACCTTCTTTCTCTCTCACCTTTTTTTTACCGCAATGTCTCCACACCTGAAGCTAAAAGTACTGAAAAAGAGAAGTCTTCCTAATGTGTTTTGTTTCTCACCCAAAATCTATCAAATTACATCAACTGTTTTTTGCTAACATTGGATCTTAGAAATTGTCAGTAAGTTGGGGTTTTCAATACACAAATGAGTACAAGTACTACTGTATATGCAGAGTCACATGCATACTTTACTCATGTGGGCCACACAAGGTAGACCCCGCACATGAAATCATTGACAGAACCACGTGTGATCAAGAATTAACATTATACGATTGCGATACATTTTGGAAGCAATGTCACGAACACACATAAAAAAGTATATCGTCAGGATGGTGTTTAAAGGACAGACATATGGGGGCTGGAGAGAAAGTGACTGTTACCTACAAGTCTGGGAAGACCTTCCTCCTCTCTTTCTTCTTCTTTTTTGTTTGTTTCTTTTTGTGTCTTTAGTGGGAGTTTGATGGCATTTTCCAGAGAGGTTTGGTTGCAACAAGAATCTTCTCTCTTCCATGGGATTCAGGTTCTTTGTCATGTATGGTAGAAGACCATCTTACAGCATGAGCCATTCTTGCTACTTTGTCTAGCACCTCTGGAGTGTCTCGGATCAAAACTTTTCCTTCTGGACGCAGTATTCTGTCCATCTCCACCATCAGATCTACTAGGCTACACCTGTATGCATATTAGACAATTCAGTTTAGGTAAAGCGGATAAGACAAGGACCTTTTCTTAGCAACCGAGAATGGTTTAACCTTTAATTATACCTCGATTTGCTCGAGTCTGGCCGTTTTATCAGTGATTCAATTCCTGATACGTGGATGAAATCATACGTGCGAGGATAAGTTGAAAAAGGCTCACACCTACAAGAAACAATAGAAAAGTTTGATCCTTGATGCTGGCAACGGCTAATATACGAAACAAGAGAAATAGCATGTATCTAAAGTCTTTGCTTTGATAAAAGTGACTAACCAATCATGGTAAACACCGATGAGACCTCTGTCATAAATCACGTCAAGAGTTAATGGCTTCCGAGCTGGGATGACATTCATAACCCACACAGACTCAGATGCAAGGGCTGCAGCAAATCCTCCAAAGAATGCGTTCATGTCCATGACATTGCGGACAGCTGGAGATTTCAGCTCCAAGTCGAGGGAATCCCTGTAATAGGCAACTCTTCTTGCCCACCTCCTTGCATCTGCTTCAAACACATCCAACCCGTTTTTCATAGCAATGGCTCTAGAAGGAACTTTAGTAAGCCTTTCCGGCCACTTGGGAATAGTTCCCAAAGCATTATCTCCTTTGACAGACGATGGTCTAGTAACACACTTCTTCAATTTATAATACCTGAAAAAAGGGGAGAGAAAAAAAAGACAGACTTCACTTTTGCTTTCTATTACAGTTCCATATTCTCATCCACAAAACTATACAACGAGGTCATATGAGTGCTATTTCCGAGGAAACTCACCATGCATCACTTGGGGGCTCGGACTCATCACACAACTCAAGCCCAAACTCGTTCTGGCTGGGTAGACATGAATCTCCAACAGGCTTCTTCCAGATGACAGTGTTTCCATCGACAGCAATTAGCTCATAGCACAAAGCTCTAGCGACCGCCTGAAGATCAGCCCACTCTTTGTCTTGTTTAGGCCATTGAACAGGTGGGCCAGAGATTACAAGATATCCTCCAGGGCGCAGTAACCTATCAACTTCGATGAAGTAAGTTGCATCTGCAGACAAATCACCAAGCATAATCAGACAACAGATGATATGAAAGTTTATACTCCAAAACCCAAGATACTACTTACTGTATGCCGTGAAAGGAATCAAGCATCGGGAACAATGCATCAAGTCGAAGGAGGATGCAGGAAAGGGGAGTCTACGAGTGCCAAGCATGGCAACAAACGCAGGGACTCCTCTTTCCAAAGCGAACTGAATCTGCGATTTATGTGAATCTCTTGGTGCAAACGAGAGGGCCAGAATGCCTTGAGATAGTAGAGTACCTCCAAAACTTGCGACCTGCAAAGGTTTCACAATCGTATTGTACCAATACAGAGCAAAATGTGAATACAAAAAAAAAAGAGACTATTATGATGCTTACCCCGCATCCCATGTCAAGGGCAGTCCTGAGAACTCCCCCGTTAAGAGGAATATACTGTGAAAGCTTTTCAATGTACTGGCCAGCTCCGCCAGGAAACATGGTGCCACCACCAGGGAAAGTGAAGTAATCACCTTCCCTTTTCATCCATCCTTGGTGACCTTTCCGGTCAGCAATTTTGTTGTATGGCATGTTTGCATGCCATATCTGCAAAGCTTAAAACGCTCAGTAAGTATAACATCCTACCAAAGAGATATATCTCTAGCCTTGCAAAACCAGAAATATAGAACTAGCTCATATAAAGGGTTAATTCAATATAGAAGTTGAACTCATTTTTTGATCAAAAAAAGTTCAACTAATTTGTAAAAAAATGAAAAATCTGTTGTTATTCAAACCTAATTTTTAAAAACTCCTCTAAAATCTCTGAAATCATCATATTAATGTATCTAAACTTCAGACTAAAACCATCGTAGTAAATTCTCTAATTCAGTTAAAATCATCTAAAAACTCATTAAAAATCACAACAAATCGTCTCTAATGTTGGATTGAATACATCCCCTCAGTTCATACCAACATCATAGTTTGCAGCTTGAATTCAATACCTTGTGTAGGCTCTCCGGCCAGGGAACAGAGATCTTATAGCCAGAAGGCGGAGGAATCAAGCAGAGAGGCGTCTCCTCAGGCAACGGACAGTGTCTCTCCCGATAGAAATTCATCTCCCGACTAAGCTGGCTGTTCCTCCTCGGATCCTCGCAAGGCATGTGAGCAACAGCATCCGCGGGACAATACTCGATCGGCTGCAAATGCTGACCGGACTCAACCAGAGTCACCAGCCGCTGGCGTTGCCTCGGATCTGACGCGGTGGAGAGAAGCAGCGTTTGGCGACCAGAGGCGGCCATGGAATCGCCGAGAGGAGTGAAGAGTAGGATGAAGAAGAGAAGGACGATGCCGAAGAAGGCGGCGGTTACGATGTCCAGGAGGCTCCATTGACGCTGATTATTACGCTTCGACGCAGGTAGCCCCATCCCTTAGCTTAGCTTAGCTCAGAATCTTTCTTCTTCGACACAAGATCAGCTGCAAATCTTATAATTGGAGAGATCTCAGATTTGTCGGCGATTTTTTAAATATTTATTTTATTTTATTTTCTCAGTGTTTTAGTACCGACTTGCATCAGGCGGAGCACGGTGGATAGGATACGCCACTGATAGGCTCCCTAACATAAGAAAAACTAATTAAATAATATTTTAATTTCTTTGGTCGTCTCGTCGTTTATACATTTTGCATGCTTTTGGAATATATTATAATTGGGCCTTTAAATATTGGATTGGGCCTTAAATATATATTTGTAAATGCCAGTATAAAGTGTTTCAAACCGGAGATTCAACATTAGCAAAAACATACGAGAGTTTACAACAAACTGTGTAACCATCATGCGTTGGGTCCAAAGCTACGAAAGCGGTTAAAGGCTTACAGTACATTGACCTCAACTAGTTTCTGCTATCATCATCTCAGAGGTACACATTGCTACTACTACTATATCAGTAGTTCCAGAAACAACGCTTCTTGCTTGTTGGTGAGGCTCAGTTCCTCAAAGGTTAAGGCACCGTCTTGAAGGCTGAATGCACGTCGAGGATATGCTCTAATCTGTTTACACATTCATACCACTTATAAGAGAGGCTTGTAGCAGCAGATAATATATATAAACGAATATTAGAAGTGACAAATAGAATATCGCCTCATCACTAGGCTTACCACTCTATATGTGCCTGGTTTGACTAGTCCAGCAGCATCTATGAAGTCAAAAAGGTACTGCAATTCAACAAACCAAGTGTTAAGGAAATCTTTTAAATACGAAAAAAATGTTACTCACACTAATCACTCGAGACTTGCAAACTTCACCTTAAGCTTGTCTGATTTGAGAAAGCGACGACCATGACGGCTGCTATCTGGCATTCTAACAAGTAGAGTGATGGCATCTTCATTATCCACTGATGGCTCTATGGGAAGTGCTTCCTTCTTCGTAATGGAAGATCTCTGCCACAAGTGAGGTACCCAAAACAATTGTGAATATTAGCATTCACTGGACAGGCATTACAACCCAGATTGAATATTAAGGATGCCTAAGAGATGGATCTGTAGTTATGAAATCAATGTTAAACCACATTTCAGACGCATTTTCCTTTACGATTCACTATTATCGTATATTTATATCGACTGAAAATCTTAGGGTTTACTCTGATTACATAAACCCTTTTGTAGGCTGAGTTCTACCTATGTATTCATGGGAAAGGAGTTGTTCCCACACTGGACTATGTTCATGTCAACTTTCACCTTCCAACTAATGAATGCCTCACAAGATAAGCAGATTACCTCTCCAATGGCCCTCTTATCGGAAGATTGTGACTCCATGTGAGTTCCAGGCTGATTATTATGTGAAGTATTTTCTCTAGCTACTCCACTAAAGAGTGCCTTTTCCAGCATTATTGCCTCCTGTAGCTCTTTTGACGGAATGCCACCCCACTAGTAGAAGTCCAGCAACAGGAGGTGAAAACAGGGTAAGAAGAACACATGATCAACTAGAAGCTAGTCGCTAAAAAGATGCTTAATTTGCTCTTGATTTGCTACTATCACTGATAAGAGAAATCAAACTCTTTTTGAATAATTACCTCTTCAGGATAAGAAGCTTCATGTCCGTGCTGAGAGCTAACATCAATTGGCTGCTTTTGTTTAATATCTTCACGCTTGTCTTGCAATGTAGAGCTCCCCGGCTTCAAAGTACAATGGTTCTAGTTAGCAAGATAGCTTAAAGAGTCTCAACACATTACATCAAAAAGTAACTTAGTATGTAACTAGAGGAGATGATAAATTCAGTTTCATACGTTATATCTGCTACTTTCATTTGTATTAGACTGCTCAACGGAGCGAGGCATAAGTTCAGCTAGTTGCTCTCGCATTACACTCTCTTGCTCTTCCATCTGAAAGCAAAATTGTTGCTAATGTGAGACATCACCTACATCGTCAGGTACGTAGCAGAAGCAAAATATCTATCCAAATACCTCTATCGACATAGAAATCGCACGGGCAATGTCCTCGTCTTCCTTGTTAATAGCCTCTCTCGAAGACAAAACGCTAGATGGAACCTGCAAAAAAAAAACATTTTAAAAATAAGCGAGGCTAGGCTCATTCAATTCAGGATCTAGAGACGGTGAAAGCTAGCTATAACACTATACATTGTCACGACCCTCTTGAAAGTCTTTCTTTGAAGCCTCAATGGCAGCTCTGATCATTTCTTCTTCCGCATCGTTTTGATACACAGGTGACTCAGCATCCCTATGTGTTGTTCCACCATAGACTTGAGATCCATAATAGCTTGGTGAATGTCTAGCATAACCGTCTCCTCCGACATCTCCAAGTCCATGAGGGCGAATCTGATCATTAGCAGCACCCCAGGTAGAGTTAGCAGGGAACCCTGTGACTTCTCCCGTGTGAGATGATGGAGGGGGAGAAGAAGCAGAGCCACTGAGCTGCCTAAGAAGACTTCTCCTGTAGTTGGGATCTAGAAGCAACGAAGGTCTAAAAGAGCGAGCAGCAGAGAGGAGAGATGGAAGTCCGCCTGGAACTGGCCTAGACTCGCTACCACCACCACCACTACGAACATGATGACTGTTATCTTCCACAGCATTGTATGCTGGACGAGTGTCTGAGCTTGGATCAAGACTGCAAGGATAAAGACCAAATAAAGAAAGAGGGTTTATTATACAATGAAGAAGAAGAAGAGAACAAAAAACAAAGAAGATAGCAACATACATGCTTCTCTCCACATCCCTGAAGTGAGCATTGATGGCCTCAGTGAGATTATTGCCATGTTCCTGATCAAAAAGTTTACACTAGCGATTAGTGGATCTACACTGATAGATCCTATACGATGCTGCTCAGTGAATTAGCTGAAAACACTAAACTCTCCGGATTCCAATTACATCATTTCAAATCTATCCGAAAACGAAATCAATGCAGAAAAGAAAAGAAGGAGGAACCTCGAGACTCTGAATGGCGAGTGACTCATCGGCGCCGGTGATGCTCATGTAAGACTGAATGGCGTCTCTCGACGGTCTCGTCATCGGAGAACAAACTCGAACCGGTGATTATGGAAGCAAAGCGGCGTTCTAATAATGTGTTCGATTGGTAAGTTTCAAGATTGGTTCAACTGATTCGAACCGACGCTGATGAGTCTACACCAAAGTGACGTTTAATTGCTTTTTTCTTTATTTTACTTTCTCTGACACGTTGCCATCTATTTACACCATCCAGCACATATATATGTTTTTTTTTCTCAATAATTCCCACCACTTTACCTCATTTTCTTATCCAATTACTTTTAAAATTATAAATGAAAATTTATGAATTAAACAAAATACCTTTTCCATATAAGATAAACTTTAAAATTTGATATTCTAAGCACCTTCCCTCTGGCCTCGGGAAAGCTGCATGTCCGCTATCAGGGGCTCCCCCTCCTGACTAAACATATGACAGTTCAAGACTACCTCCCCTTGGTCGAGAGAATCCGCAAAAGAATGAAGTCATAGATGGGCAGGTTCTTATCACACGGTGGTCGTTTACAGCTTATCAAATCAGTTATCGCAAGCCTCACAAACTTCTGGATTCAAGCGTTTAGGCTCCCTAGCAGCTGTCTGAAAGAAATTGAGAGGTTTTGTTCGGCTTTCTTATGGTCAGGACCTGAACTGAAAACAAGCAAAGCCAAAGTAAGCTGGAAAGATGTCTGTCTACCGAAACAGGAAGGGGGGGTTGGGGCTCAGGCTGCTAAAAGAAGTAAACGTGGTTCATGGTTTAAAACTACTCTGGAGGATTCACTCTGCGCGCAACTCGCTTTGGGTTCGATGGGTGCATTGCTATCTGATCAGGAAGGGATCACTCTGGTCGATAAAAGAAAATAAAACATCTGGATCATGGGTTTGGCGAAAGCTACTGAAACTCCGTGAGCTTGCAAAGCAGTTCTTCAAAAGGGAAGTCAAAAATGAGAAAGAAACATCATTCTGGTTTGATGTGTGGTCACCACTTGGATGTCTCAAGGACATGTTGGGAGAACGAGGATACATTGCTATGGGCATGTCTGAAAACGCGGTGATGGCTGATGTTCTTGGTAATCATCGGAGAAGAAGACACATGCTGAATCTCCTAAATGAGATAGAAAATGAGATTGCACTTCTTCAAGCTGACTCCATCCAAGAAGAAGACACACCTTTTTGGAAACAAAAAGAAGGGAAGTATGCTAGTGTTTTTTCATCAAAGAAAACTTGGCTACAGATACGATCTACACAACAAATCTGCGAGTGGAGTAAGGGTATTTGGTTCACGCAATCCACACCAAAATACTCCTTTCTTGTTTGGGTTGCTCTCCGCCAACGTCTGCAGACCTATGACAGGATACAACAATGGAATGGGGTAGTTGATGCAACTTGCGTACTCTGCAAGGTAACAAATGAAACTTGCCACCATCTTTGTTTTAGTTGCGACTACTCAAAGCAGATTTGGAAGGCCTTAGTCGGGGGGATTCTTCAGAGAGCATTTACTACATCATGGAATGAGCTAATAGAGATCATCTCGAGCGCAAGGATGTCACCCACAGAGCAGTTTCTTATTCGCTACGCTTTGCAAGCGACAGTTCATGCGTTGTGGAAAGAAAGGAACGCTCGCAGACATGGAGAGCAGCCACAGCCTGCAACTACTTGGAAGAGAGTTTGATCTCTTGGTTTGCTACTATGGAGTAATCACCATGAGGAATATTTTTAGAGTATAGATTATCTCTGTACAAAATCAGATGCACTAGATGTACAAAGTTTTTACTGAATAAAAATTTTACATTCTTTCAAAAAAAAAAAAAAAATTGATATTCTTTGTTTTACATCAACCATCAATTATTAATCAAAATAAGATGACAAAAAAAAGTCAAGCCTTCCCCCCTGCTTTGTTAATAAAAATTTGTTTCTGCTTTTATTTTTCTTTGGTTAAAGCTGATGCCCATTAATAACACTTTTGATTTTAAAAAAAAAACTGTATGTTTTTTAAATGGTTTGAGGTATGAGACAATTATCAACTTACATTACGTAATATATTTATCCAAGTATCTAACGATACTTTTCTATTGCAACCCTAATTTCAACAAAGAAAGGTATTATTAATTTTATTCTCAAAATAGCATCAAAAAGCCAAAACAACTCAAATAGATTTTACTAAAACGTTAAATGACAATCTTATCATCATTTCAAATTTTATTTTAAAAACATAATTTTAAAAAAAAAAATATTTTAAAATTGTTATTTTAAATATTAAATTTCACTCCCACATCTCCACCCCAAATCTAAATCATAAGTATTGATTAGTTAACTTTAGAGATATAAGTATATTTTACATTTTTAATGAAATTTATTAGGTCTTTTTGATCTTTTGAGCTATTTTGTGATAAAACTCTTTAGTGCTATTTTATGGTATTTCTTTTTTTTTTTGCAAATTTCTTTTGGAAAATGTTTTTTTTTTAATTAGCAAGACATTCCTGAATATGTATAATATATTCATGAATTTAAGTTTATGAAGACTTTTGTGAATGTATATGATATTTTCTTAAATTTGTAAAAAAATAAATTATTAATTCATGAATGCTTTCATAAATGTGTTAAGACACTTGTTGATTGTAACTTGTATCTATATTTAATAAGTTTTTCCTAAACATATATGTTATTTTCCTGATTTTGATTTATATGTATATATATTTAGTAAAATATTCTTCTTCTTTAACACACATAAAATATTATTCAATATATAACATTTCTTTTCATATTTTTTAAAATATATAATAATTTTATAAAATTTAGATATCAAATTCCTAAAAAAATTCTTAAACTTTTAGAAAAATATCATACATATTTACGAAAACATATAATATAAATTCAGTAAAATATCCATAAATATATATTTATGAAAATATTCCTAAATACACATTTTTGACATTTTTCTAAATTTTATGAAGATAATATACATTTTATCAATATCTGTTAAAAATTTAATAAGATATCATATTTGTGAGAAAGGTCTTTTTAAGACTCATATTTATGGAGATACCATACACATTAAGGTTTTCCTAAACTCATATTCAAAAAGATATTATCTATATTTAAAAAGGATTTTCTATTTTTTTAAATCGTTTCCTGATTAAAGTTTTTTGGAAAACAAAAGTTTCAATTTAAAAGAAATATATTTATTTAAATATTTTTTCATATATATAAGGTAAAAATATAAGGGAAATTGGAAAATGAGTCACTCTCAACTTTCATTTTTCCATCTGAGACTTGATATTTTTGGTTATTTTGGACAAGTTTTACCTTCTGTAATTGAAGAAATAGTAAACTAAATTTTAAAAATATGAAAATTATTGGAAACATAAGTATGACTATTACATGCTTAAAATTCCTTAAAAAAATAGTGGAATCATATTGTATTTTATGTCTTACGGATTGAATACTCATTTTGGTCATCTACTTAGTGTAGAAATCGAATACTAAGCATTATACATAGATCTATCATGGCTATATAACGAAAACAAAAATTTCTTGTATATTATATCTTAGCTAAAATTCGTTAGGTAATATTCTAACAAGATGTCTTTAGTATATCTGTAGCTTTATTACAACTTATAGCCATGATTCTACGATTTACCTTTTTTGTTTATGTGTCAAAACCCTATTCTATAGTGTTCTGCAGAACGTATGATACATATTATAGTCAAATCACAAATATATGAAAACTTTCACATTTCGGTTAATATCTTTCATAAATCTACACTAAGGAGGTGTTATTGAATATAGAATTTTTAAGAATTAGAATCAAGTATCTTATATATTAAAACAAAAGTCACAACCTGAAGTGTGATTTTTTAAAAGATGGACTCAATGACTTATTCCTAAAAAGTCATGTTACATTTAATTTATAATCTTATCATTTAAATTTTGGGTCTACCAGAAATTTTTATTGGGCTATCAATAGTTGGAATTAAACAATAGATGATCCATTGGATTTATAGATAATATAAATTAAATAGATATAATTTAATGTTGTAATACTATACATCCATGTGTTAAATATTTAAATATTTGTCGATGTTAACTTTTAAAAT